>NC_140365.1:9305000-9780000 GCF_054491055.1 Hypomesus nipponensis
GGAGAGAGAGAGAGAGAGAGAGAGAGAGAGAAGAGAGAAATAGAGAGAGAGAGACAGAGAAAGAGAGAGATAGAGAGAGAGAGAGAGAGAGAGAGAGAGAGAGAGAAACAGAGAGAGAGAGAGAGAGAGAGAAAGAGAGAGACAGCAAGAGAGGTGCGCTGACAGGCGCTTTCCAGCTCTTTTAACTTCATGAAAGTTACATGGCTCCACTGCTGAATTATACAGCAGTGCTTTCAGCCACCGAGCCAGGCCCGTCGTTGGCGGAGGTGTTGCCGATATACGGTGGCCATTTTGAATCGGCTTAGGTGACAGACATTTGCAGCAGGGACGAACCTTAACCGCCCCTCCTTCTCCCTCTCTTTTATTAAATTCCATCTGCACTTTGCTTCTTATGGGGGATTTCCTGTCTCGGGGTCTATATATAGTCTTCTATAGCACGCCAAAGCAGGCTGATAACAGCCACTGACCAATTACTGAGTCATGGCACACATGTCGTGCTGGGGGTTATATTTTAGCAGTCATTCAGGGGGGAGCTCCATTCTGGGGCCTCTTAATGAGCGACGGGGCTTTGTTTTAGGGTATCCAGAGTACTTAACTTAATAATACTTTTGAGAATATAATGAAGTAGTGTAGTGTAGATGTAGTAGTGACTAATGAGGAGCTGTGATTCTACTGTAGAGCAGCAACACAAGGGCATGCATAGAAAGTACGGGGGCTGTTGGGGAGAGGTCGTGTTTTGTCAAAGTGATAAAACGACGTGCGACAGCTCGATTTCAAGGAGCACTCTCCCACCAATCGATGAACGGTTTTCAGAGCTGGGCTTAAAATGGGGATTTTTTAATGGTCTGATAATCCTCTATAGGCCCTAAATTAGCTTAACATGAAAAAGTGACACTGTCTTGGAGAACAGAAAGCTGGGCATTGGAACGTGAACGAGAGCTTGTCTGAGAGTCCGTCCAGTGGAAGCGTGGGGTTACCCAGGGTCCTATTCTCGACCCCCTTGTTTTTTTTCAAATCTTTTTCGTGATACCGCCGGTGAATGCTTGTGGACCAGGAGAGAGAAGAGCTGGAGGGTTCCCCTGAGAGCGATTACACATGTGGCTCAAGCTCAGTCAGCATAGTCAGCATAAGATATTCCTGAGACTGTTGTCATGGACACAAGCCAGAGCCAAAAAGAAATACAAAGAATCCTCCAAATAGCATGGAAATACAAGCTCTTCTGTTTACAAAGAACCGGGAAAAAAAGAGAAAATATTTGGAGTCATGAATTAGTAAAGACGGTTCTACAGGCTCATAATTAAAAATGCAATCTGACAGAATGTGGCGAAACATTACAAGCTTCCATCATTCCCGTATTAAATATGTAGCGAGCAAAACAGCAGACAAATTTACAGGCAGCAATGCTTATTATGCATCTGTCTCTTCAAGTGGCTGACAGTTTTATGGACGCCTCCGCCTTTGGAAGAGACATTGCTGCCAGTCAAGAATGAACACCCCCTAAGCAAACATAAACTATGAGTTGTCCGTCATAGCGCGTAAATCAGTGCCCGTTCCGTTGCCATTCCAATCAATCCCCGCTTTATTCAATTGAGTCTTTAAAATTCAATTCCAATCTCGTTTTTCCAGAGTGATTAGAGTTGAGGTTGAACTTGTTCTTGAGTGTTCCGAGGAAGAGGGGGCGGAGAGGGGGGGCGGGGGGTGTGTTCTGGTTAAGCCGAGAGAGGTCGCGGCAGTGGAGCCTCGACAGTCAGAGCAGCCCTGTTTAGATACTCCTCATAAAGCCCTCACATCACTAAGCCCTTATTTACTGCAGGAGTGGCACTCGAGGAGCAGGAATTAGGAGCTGGCGCCAGAAAAGCAGCACTCCCCCCCCCCCCCCCTCCCCCCCCACACTGCCTGCCCCTCCCTCCCCGCCTCAAGTCTCAAAAGCTCATATTATTATCATTAAAGTCCCCTAAATCAAGGCTGAAGTTACCATACTTTCCATGCAGCGCGAGCGGCGCTCTCAGGGCCCGAAATGCTACATCGCGTGGCCGCTTCCCCCGTGGCTGGGCAAGGCCTGTCAGCCCGTATTGTTCAGGGTCAGGGATATAAAGCCTGGTACGGGCATTGCGCTTCCCCCCCTTAACCTCTCCCAATCCGCCCCCATCTACCCTCCTCACCCACCACCCTCCAGACTAGGGAGGGGGGGGGAGGTTAAAGCATCATTCCCGTCGGCCTTTCCGCCCCCTCGTTCCCCCTTCGCCATCCACCGGCGACTCACCCTCTGGTGTGATCTGGCTCATTTACCCCCATCCTCACCCTCCGCCCCCCTAACCCCCCCCCCCCCCCCCCCCCTCACACATTTCCGCTGCAAGGATATCACACCATCATCAGCAGAGAGAGGCAGGAGAAAACGCAGAGACACAATAAAGCAACACGTACGCACGCGCGCGCCCACCTCCTTCTCGGGGCACCAAATACAGTAATTATTCAGGAGGCCAATTGCTTTCACTGTGTGAGTGTACATCAAGAGGAGCTTTGCATCATGATGTGACAACGCCATAGAGCCAGAAGAAGATGAAGGAGGGAGGGACGTTATGAAACATCAGGGAGAGGCATGTCTGCCTGCGTGGAGTTGCAGACTCTACAGCTCTTATCAGGCGCAGTTCTGGCTGGATTCTTTAAAGGGGATGCAATTTAAACATGGCTGGAAGCTACGCAGCCTCATAAAAGGACACAAATAATGGACTCCCCTGGCGAGGGGTCTGCTGGGGAAGACAAGGCTCTCGACCGAGAGGAGAGCAGCCAGCCAGTCAGAGTGGGCACATGTCGAGCTCTGTGAGGTGCGTTCGGCGGGGGGCCGTGGTTTCTGTGTGAACAAAATGGCTGCCGTCCCTGGCACGTTGTGTGTTTTGGTTTGACAGCACGGGCGCGCAAGCGTAACACATTTCCAAGGTGCTGAAAATGGATCAAGAAGTAAATTTGGACTTACCTCTGCTTGGAAGCCCTTTAGCAATGGAGCTACCTGCTTTCGCAGATCCTGCAACACATGAAAAGAGAAAGCGATTAGCATCTCATGAAGCCACCTGGAGGGAGAAAGTCGCGTTAGCGCAGCACACTCCTGAGCTGTTTTCACACAATGAAAACAAGCCCTACTCTTTTTGTACAGTAAGCCAATACTAACCAGAACACCCCCCCCCCCAACCCACATCCCAAAATAATCCAGGAGAAACCCTTGAACCAACTCAACCAAACGAATGTGTGGTTTATAAAAAAAAAAAACATTAGCTACATTTTCACCTAATTTTCTTTACCAAGGCCAAATCCCCCCTGTCAGCTGTGATGGATGGGATGAGGTGGCTGGCCTTTTGTTCCCAGACACGTTGACCGGGAACACGGTCAAACATATGAAAATGGGGATCCTGATTTGTCCGAAAAGCCCCCTGAGGGGAGGTTTGTTCTCGGGAAGTAAAAACAAGCGACTATCACCTTGTGCTACCCTTGAATGAGAGCAGAGAGGACGCTCTGTGCTTCAAGGAAAAGCGTGCGGACAGGCAGGGAGCAGACATTTATTTGCACATTCCTCTACCTCTCTCTCTTCCCATTGGAACACACACACACACACACTTTTCTCTCTCCCCTTTTCCCCTCCTCATGCCCTCTTTTTTTCCGCTGCACGCGTTCTGCATGACTCAGTTGTTTCTGGTCAAATTACCATTCATGCAAAAAACAAGAGGGGGGGGGGGGGGCAGGGATGCGGAAAGTTTTGATGCTACATGCAAATGGCTCCGTTCATTAATTCACTTCTAAAAGCACCTCTTTTAGGCCTGAAAACACTGGCCAGGCCCGTCAGGATTTGGATATTTCTGTAGGCGCCACATGCCGCAGCAGCGCTTGTGATTAAAAAAATGAAAAAAAAATAAAAACCTGGGTTGAGTCGGGAAATCTGCGGTTGGCTGATGAAAATGAAACTAATTTGAAACGAAGTAACAAAAATAAGGAACAAATATACTCCACAAGCCATCCAATCAAAACAAACCATTCCCTTATCCAGACCTCACTCCCGGGAGTGATGAATCTGATCTTGTGAAACCTTACAGGGGAGCGATTGCGACGCCTCGCCATTAAAGCAGATCCGATTATGGCCAATTTCAATGCGCCTTTTCATTTGAACAGAGCGAGCGTGTTTGATCACAAAATGAAATTAAATACAGCCCCGAATAAATCTCAGCTGGGTACAAGAGGGCCTTACATAAGGCCTCACTATAGGAATGCACAGCATGCTGCCGAACAGACCTGACCACTGTAACCCAGTTAGGGCTGGAGACACACACGTATGGAGCAGCAGTGCATCTGCACACACACACACACACGCATGAGCAGGAACGTACTTAAAACATGCCCACGCCATGGGGAAAGTCCACTTGTGAGAGATTCATATTGTGTCCCGTGTGTAGGTCCTATGACTGGCTAATGTGAGCGTCACACTGCGGGGCCTGTCTCCCTGTACGACGGGCGAGCTCACCAATGGAGCCCCCTGACACAAGCCATCCTGTACACCCCACACTGGATGCTACATGCTAAGCTAAGCTAACCTAAGCTGTGGCCTGTCATGCTAGGCTAAGCTAAGCTAAGCCATGACCTGTCATGCTATGCTAGCGTTAGCGCTGGCGTGGACTTTTCCAGCTCCCCCGGGAGAGCGAGCAGCTGGGCCCGGCTGATCTCCCGTCGGCACTGGCTACTGTACAGATGACATTTATGTAAGCGGCGCACCAGAGGGGCCACGTGACAAAGAGGAAACATCGCTCAACATCTGGTTTCAACATAACACCCCTGCCCCGGCCAAGAGAACTCCCAAGTCTTGCTGGATCTCGACGGAAACACACACACACACAGACTTTACAGGCACGCAAATGCATCTGCGAATGCAGTTGCTCCCGAATTTGATATACAGAGAACCCCACTGCATAAAATAAAAAAATGAAAAAATATATCTTTAGCTTAGCTTTCTGACAGACGACATCAAAATGGCTAGACTCGGTGTGCATGTGACCGATAAAACGATCGGGCCGTAAAACGCCGGTCTCCTTGGCTGCATGACGGAGGACACACATGCTCCACACCAGGGGGACAGGGGAGGGAGGCAGAACCACCGGGGCCATGTGGAAATGCAGTCTCTCTTCCTCCGCGGGACCCCCACCACCCCACCCCAGCACCCCGCTCGTAAAACTTTATCTGGAAGGTGCCGATGTTATGGCAGCTCGTGGAGGAAAACCTGGGTGGTTCCCGGTTCTGGACGGGGGCCGCGAGGACGCTACGACGTCGAGGGGCCGTGTCGGACGTCGTTGTGGACGAGTGGGAGGGAAAGGGGGGGGGCGCTTGGGGGACGTGGAGCGTGGACGGTGTGAGGGATAGGATGATTGCTGAGATAGTGGAGAGTCACATCGGGACAGTGAGCGATGGGTCGGCGACGGCGAAAAAACAAAGGGCGGTGAACAAATAGCTCGAGAGAGAAAGGCAGAGAGAGATAGAGAGAGAAAGGCAAAGATGGAGAGAAAGGCAGAAAGAAAGTGCGGGGGGGGGGGGGGGGGGGGGGGGGGGGGGGGGAGGAGAACAAGTAAACAGCAGCCGACTCGAGTCCGCTCCCTCGCTTTCCCACACACAAGGGAGCTCCTCGTCCTGGAAACCAGCCCGGAGCTCCAGGGAGGCAAGCCTGCAGCAGGTCCACACACACACACAAACACACACACACATCACAGGGCATCCTTCGAGGGCCCCCCCCCACACCCTCCCCCATCTCCCTATACTCTGAAGGCCTCAGCTTTTCTCAACACCAAGCTCGTTCTCTTAAACCGGCCTTTGCTTGGGGCTCCCTACTTCAGCCACCATGCCACCAATTACGCCCCTCACAACGTGCAGGGTCGGCACGGACTGTTCCGGAGAGAGCCATTCACCCTGCTCTGTGCCAATCAAGGACACTGACAATATCTCGCTAGTTCTTTTCTATTCATTCCATATTCACGCTTTTTTCCGTCCTCTTTTTTTAAAGGCAACCTTCTCCATTCCTTTGAATGTTTAATGGCCGACCGACTTGAGTGCAGGCCTCTTGTGTTTGAGTGTGCCTGACCCTGTTCATGGTCATTGTTAGACGGAATAGGCAGTGAGAGAGTGGACCCGGAGGGGGCACTAGGGCCGGAGAGGAACTTCAGAGAGGACGACAACATCAGTCCAGATTAAGAAAACAGAACATGTGACCGAGCAGGGTGATGGAGCAGTATTTGGAAAGGGGGGGGGGGGGTGGTTGTGTTTGCCTAGTGGTCTGAAAGAGAGAGCTGATAATTGACCGCTTTGAGTAGGAAGAGAGAGAGAGAGAGAGAGAGAGAGAGAGAGAGAGAGAGAGAGAGAGAGAGATGTTTAGAAAAAGAAATCTACGGCCCACCATCCCCCAATCCCTCCTCTCACTCCTGCCTTTCTACCCCTCTCTCTTTGATGACTAGGGTTATTTATGCCACTCCTCTCCATCCCTCCTCTCTAACTCCCTCCATCATCCCCAACTCCCTCCTCCCTCCCTCCCTCCCCATCCCCTCTCCCTCCCCCTCCCCCTCCCCCTCTCTCTTTCTCTCTATCTGCCATGGGCTCTGTGGCCAAGCGGCTGGCAGCCAAGGCTAACACTGACCGTGCCCAGCCTGGCCAAGTCTCTGCCCGGCTGGAGGGGAGGGGGGAGAGGGAGGGGGGGGGGGGGTCAGTAGTCAGAGGGCAAAGGGGGGTGCAATGACTCAGTTACTGGGCTGGACTTCAGAGCTGGGGAGAGAGATGGGGGGGGGGGCGCTGGCACGGAGATGACATACAGGGAGGGGGGGGGGCGATGGTGAACAGGGGGAGCATGTGGGGTGGCTGTGAGAGACAGAGAGAGAGCGAGGGGGGGGGGGAGACGGTGAATGAGAATCAGGCACAGGGACGAGTCCCTCTTCCTGTCTCCCTCTCTCTCTGTGTCCTGGGCGGAGGCTGGTGCCTCCACTTCCTGGTGCCCGCATAAGGCAAGGGGGGAAGCGGAGGAGGAGCAATGGGGAAGGGGGGGGGGCATAATTGTAAACAGTCCCTTGAAAATGTTGCTCTGTGAAAATAAGAAACGTTAGGTCTGACTAAGGTCTGACTTAGGTCTGCAACGTAAGGATTGTAGAGAGGCAACATAAGGTAGGCTATTTATAATATATATATATATATATATATATATTCACATTATATATATATATTATTGTGTTCAGTATCCTACATTAGATCGCAAGTATAATGTTTCTATTGGAACTGACAAAGTGCATCAAGACCTGTGACAATTTACCACACACACACACGCATGAATACACACACACACACACACACACACACGCATGACTTTGGTGCCCTCACCTCACTCCAGCACAATGCATCTTTAATGTGGTCCGTGAATGGGTAAAGCCTGCGTTGTGCGGAAAATGATGGGGTGAATTATTCATGACTGACAAGGCTTTCTCCTCAGGCAGCGTCTGACGCTCCCCCTGCTCCCTGGTCCCTGGTCCTGTGTTCCTTCCACAGGGGTCCTGTCTCTCTCCCTCTCCCTCTCCCTATCCCTCCTCTTCCCCTCCCTTCCACTCTCCACGGCGAACGCCTCGCGCTGCCGTCGTCCGGGGGAGCGTGTGCGACGCGAGGAGGACGGTGACGCTGGGGTGGTCCTGGGGGGGGGGGGAGCGCTGAGCCGTCCACGCCAGTGCCTGCCTGCTGCAGTGTGTGTGGGTGTGTCTGTCTGTCTGTGTGTGTGTGTGTGTGTGTGTGTGTGGTCACCGAGCCACACGAGAGGGTGGACATGTCCTGAGAAGCGGCAGCAAAGGCGGGCGGAGGTCGGGCGCCTCGCACGCGGGTTGCAGGGAGCAGGGAGCGGGGAGCAAGGTTAGGGGAGCAGGGTTAGGGGCGAGAGCTGCAGCGTCTCTCAGTGTGGGTCCACACACAGAGCCACGTAGCACCAAGAACATGTGAAGGGTGGATACGGGCACATCATATATATATATAACGAGACCCCCGCTACATGCTACATGTCGCGTTATTAGCCGCGACACAGCGTTCTCGACATAGCGCGAGAGGGAGAAAGGGTGCTCTTTCGAGAGAGAGTCCCGGGCAGGCTTTCTCAAACGGTGTGATTCAACAGCGTGTGACATCCTGCCTCGGCCTGTATCCTGCCAAAACAGGAAGGAGAGGTGCTCACGGAGCGAGGCTAATGACATGCAAATGCATTTCCCTCCCCAGGTAACTGCTGATGGACTGACACAAATTCAGCGATCTCAGGCATTTCAGCTGTGAGATCAGAAAGCATAACAGAACATTTTTGGAATGGCGTCATGTCTCGGGGCAACGGAGAACAAGTAAACAGAGGGAGAGAAAAAACACGTCTCCTTGGCGGGACGCATTTGCTGACTTTACGATGGCTTGCTTCGGAATCTCAGAGTACAACCCGGCGATCTCTCTCTCCCCCTCTCTCCCCCTCTCTCCCCCTCTCTCCCCCTCTCTCCCCCTCTCTCTCTCCCTCTCTCTCCCTCCCTCCCTCCCTCCCTCCCTCTCCCTCTCCCTCTCCCTCTCCCTCTCCCTCTCCCTCTCCCTCTCTGTCTCTCTCTCTCTCAGGCAACTCTGAAGAGGCTCTTCACAGGTTTTCTCCCTCATTTTGTTTCTGGGTCTGTACGTGTCCATGCATTTGCCCTGGATGCGTGTGGCTGTGTTTTGCCCTTTGTGTGTCTGTCTGTCTGTCTGTGTGTGTATGTGTGTGTGTGTCTCTGTGTGCTTGTGTGTCTCTGTGTCTGTCTGTGTGTGTATGTGTGTGTGTGTCTCTGTGTCTGTCTGTGTGTGTATGTGTGTGTGTGTTTGTGTCTCTGTGTGCGTGTGTATCTCTGTGTCTGTCTGTCTGTGTGTGTGTGTGTGTGTGTGTGTGTGTATGGGGCTGACCCCTGCTCATCTTCCAACCTGCCGGCTGGGTGCTGAGAGCCCATCTGACACAGTCAGAAGACATTACCCTGCTTATTATTCCTGCGGAGGCCGGCCGCCTCGGAGCTCCACCTTCACACAAAGAGGAGCAGGCAGCCATGATGAATGAGGGCAGACTCCAATGATAAGAGAGGACGCTGGCCCGCCCGCCCGCCCTCCGCCGCCACAGGAAGCGCAGGCGCGTCACCTCGCGGGAGAGGCCGCCAATTAAGACAGCCCCCCCCCCCCCTAAGAGAGCCCCCCCCCCAGCCACCCCCCCTTCCGACCAAGCCTAGCCCCCCCCCTCCCCCCTGCTGTCTGTAATGCTCCTCCGCTTTATTTCAGACAGAATTACAAGGCCCCTTTACAAGGCCTGGCACTCACCGCTAGACACTTAAAAACGGTTAACCAGACGCTTTGACTCGTCGCCATTGTTCCAAAATACGTCCTCAAGATTGTGGACATGTTTCATACGTTTGTCAACAAACAGTGGCTCAGCATTAAGCACCGAGCCCACTCCAGGAGTGACTTTACACCGGGCTTCAAATTGCCGAGTCGTACACGGCCTCGAAAACATTAACCCTGTATGAATACCTGCAGTTTCTCTTTTTAAAAATACACACAATGCAAACATTTTTGCCGTGCCAGACTTAGTCTAAACAGAGGCTTGACGCCAGACACTTTGGTAAACACCACAAGCCTAGTCTGCCTGACGGATTGGACAATGAACTTCAGACACCTGACCAGCAGACAGACTGTGCCCCCGCCCCCCCTCCCCCCATGCCCCCCCAGACAAAACAACTGATCATTCCTCCTCCCTCCCCCCCCCCCCCCCCCCCCCCCCCAACGACAAAACACACGCTCTCACACTCGAAGCGGCAGACACAAACCACTCCCGTGGAAAAAAACATGACAGAGGGCGAGGGACAGAGGCTCAAGCCGCGGGGAGCTCGCGTTTCCACCCTGCAGGACCAATCGAAATCCAGCTCGCCGCGCTCCGGGCGGGGGCTATTCAAAGGAGACTTAGCCGGCTCCTTTTCCCCAGGGGACCCTTCGGCGGCCCTCAGTCCGTCTCCCGCCGACAAACATCTCCCCTGGCTCCCCTGGGACGCCGGGCCCAGACTCAATCAGTTTATCATCAATAGGCACAGGCCGGCGCGCCCCCTCCCCTCCCTTCCCCTCCTCACCGAACCAGTCGAGCGCTCCCCATCTGGAGGGGGCGAGATCTTCTCACAATTAGGGGCCATGCCCTCTGACCCCTCCTCACCCACCGCCCCCCCCCCCCCCCTGACCCCTGCAGCCACCCAGGCCCTGAGAGGGTCTCTGGTCTGGAAAAGTCACACGGCCATGTCTGACTGAAGCCTCCAGGAAACCGAGGGTTTGTCCGAATCTTTTTCTTTTTCAAAAGGGGGGGGGGCTGGGTACTGATGTACGACAGATACCCGAGAAGCTAATCCCTCAAAGGGAGAGCCGCTGGCGTGGCCATTGTTGTGGTTGTGAAATTGAAACGTCACTGATCGAGGGGGGGGGGGGGGTTGACCTATGAGAGCTGGTCAGAGACACAGACTCGCCTCCCCCCCGTCCCCCCGTCCCCTCCGCTGCCCTTTCTGCCCCAGACACTTGTCTGGGAATGAGGTCATGACTCTCCCATACCCCGCCTCCGCCGACCCCACCCCCAATACGCACACAATGGGGCTGCAGTGTTGGGTGTCCTGCACTGGCCCTGGTCCCAGGAGCAGGCAGGCTGGCCTCCGCGGTCCCCGACAGAACAGACGCTATGCTGGGCCGCTATCCACCCCCCCCACCACCCCCCCCCCCCCCGCGCCCCACCATTGATCACTGCTCCAGACAAATCATCTCTCCGATCACCCCCCCCCCCCCCTCCGGCCCCCGCCCCACCTACACCGAACCTCCGAGGGCCTTTGAATTACCCCCATCTATGGCCATCCTAGGTTTCAGTGGCTTCTCAAACCGACTGATTACGTTGGATGGTTTCTGCAGTGGGGAGAGCTGTCCCCTGCTTCTCCTGGTCGGGGAGTGGGCCTGGCTAGCCCTCCTCGGATGACTGAGCATGCTTGCAAACTGATATCATTGGAGTTAAGTGAACAGGGGTCCTTTTAAGGGGCCACGCAAGCACACCGCAATCTACGGAGCAGGTCACAAACGAGGGAGGGAGGGAGGGAGGGAGGGAGGGAGGGAGGGAGGGAGGGAGGGAGGGAGGGAGGGAGGGAGGGAGGGAGGGAGGGAGGGAGGGAGGGAGGGAGGGAGGGAGGGAGGGAGGGAGGGAGGGAGGGAGGGAGGGAGGGAGGGAGGGAGGGAGGGAGGGAAAGATGACCAGAGAGATGAGAAGAGAGCAAAGGGGCTAAACTCTAAATAAGTGCAGGGTTTGAAAGACAAATTGTAAAGGACCCGCGTCTTTACAGAAACGACAAGAGGGAAGAAAGGAAGAAAAAAATATATATATATAATGTCAGACATTTTTTTGGTTTTTTTTTGTGTCAGAAGTGGAAAAAAGAGGGATTCTATTGAGAGGGTAAACAAAGCACGGGACTGTGAGCGGGGTGGAAATAAAGGAGAGAAAAAAGGAACTTTTCTGTTACAATTAGTTCTGATGAGCAGGTCTGCTTGGCAGCCCACTATTGAGGGTCTATTTATAGGAATGGCTTCAGGAGGAAAACCTGTGATGCAGCCATGCACATCACAACGAGGGGGTTGAAGGAGGCGAATGTCCCTCTGCCGGCCCAGTATACACGTGTGTGTGTGTGTGTGTGTGTGTGTGTGAGTGTGTGTGTGTGTGTGTGTGAGAGAGAGCAAAGGGGCCTTGGCGCGTTGAGGGTGCTCACGTAATCGTGGGGCCAGGGCACCACCTATCCATTCGCACGGGCACTCACTCTCAAGTGCTCTTTGAGACCCCCCCCCTCTCCCCCCCTCTCTTCACGAGTCCAGCGCAAGCGCACCGCACTCTAGGCCAGTGGAGGAGTGAACGCTCCCACACCTAACCCCTCCTTCCTGTTTCCCTCTTCCTCCCGGCCGGCGGTTGGTTAAGCAGAAGGTGCCTCCACTTCCTGGTGCCCAAATAAGGGAAGGGGGCAGTAGGGAGTGGGCAGGAGGGGGGGCAAGGCGGGGCATAATTGTAAACAGTCACTTAAAAAAAAAAAATTAAAAAAAATGTTGCTCAGTGTAAAGAAAAGAAACTAAACAAAAATGTTGGCCTCATTAAAAAAAAAAAAAAAAAAAAAAGGCCATTTCATTTCACCTTATCATCTCTGCCCAGTGATTCACAGCGCGAGGCGGCAACCATTACGCCATGGCGCTGACGCCGAAATGACCTCAGCCCCCAAACATGAATACCGACGTGGGCTCGCAGGGGATGCTGTCGCGTCACTTTGAAAGACGGGGCCGAGCGGGTGAAAGACGGCCTGCACCACGGAGGGAGAGGAGGAGGGCTCTTTGGGGAATGCGTCGAGCAAATGTTTAAAGCAGACAACGTCAAAAGAAAAAGGGGCTGTGGGCAGGAGTGTGTGTGTGCGTGGGGGGGGGGGGGCAGTGGAAATGTCAGGGAGAAACATTTACCAAGAAACTAACATGGACCGCCTCTAAAATATTTAGAGGGGAGAGCGCCGCTGACTGCAGAGGGGTAACTGAACACAACACACTGGTAAAACCACACACACGCACGCACGCACGCACAACGCGCGCAGTAACACCTTTGAGAGCGCCGTGTTCGCTCTGAGGCATAACCAGTAACCCGGAGACAGGTGTCGTCCGTTTGCGGGCTGAAGTCTTAAAAGGGGAGGCCATTTTAGGGTATGGGAGCGAAGGGAGCTAGCCTGGCAGGGGGAATGTATAATTAGCAGGAGGAGTGTAACTTGATAACAGAAAAGACAATACATGGGCCAAAATAAGCGGAGCACAATAACAGATGTCCTCATTTGTCACTCAGGACCACCCCCCCCCCCCCCCCCGCCCCTCCTTCCCTCCAGAGCCATCAGACAAGATTGTCACCAGGAGCACGAGTGGGGGGGGGGGGGGGGGGGGGAGGGAGGGCCAAAAATACCCTCATCAGATACACAGATAAGCCCCCCCCCCCCCCCGCTCTCTCCAGAACAGATTTGATAGGAGAAGCCTACTTCCTCAACGGTGGAGAGCTGGGCAAAGCACAGGGGGTCTCCATCGCCCTGGCCCTCTTTCTCACACACCTGGCATAACACACACACGCACGCACACACTCCACGCAGGCACACACGCACACACACACAGTAGGGGCCTGGTCCCACAGTGGGATCCCCCACCAACAGCAGTGAAGGTGAAGGCAGCCCAATGCCAAGACTATATATACACAGCAATTTGTTACCGCGGAAAAACCCATCTGTTTCTCCGTAGCGGTGTTCTCAGAGGGCGAATTACGGCCAGCGCTCGACATAAAACATCAATTTGAGCCATCAGCTATTCATAATTTCAAATCAGTATCGAGCACTGGGGCTTTGCTGGCAGGCAGTGCGACAGACGGCTATTTGCCGTCGCCCGGGTCCTAGCGACAAGGGAGCTGAGGAGAAGCACACCGAGAAAAAAAGACAACAATCCAAACCTATTTAAATGTTTAATTGACAACGGCAGTTGTCGGGCCGACAGAAATGACAGCCACCCCAAAGATCTCTCTGGTTATTGAAATTAGTCGTTGACATGAAATCATTTCGACTCCCTTTTTCCCCCCTCCTTCTTGGCGGGCTTCTGGGAGGACAGAAGCAGCGTGTGTAGCTCTCAAACACCAGCAGAGGAAAAGACTCCCTTGTAGGTGTTGGCAGTGAAAGGAGCAGAACATCGGCAGCTTGGTCAAACTGTACGCTCTGGGCGAGTGTTATTACGGTTCTAGTTTTCGGCGTGAGCAGTTCTGACCGTATTAGCAACGTGACACAATGCACTGCTTATAGGGGGCCTACATTTTGCCATGAATTTCGGTCGTAGTGGAAGTTGCGATGAAGTATTCTTCTTTGGACAGAAGGGATGTGTGAGGCAGAGGGGTTTTTGACAGCATGAAGGGGGTACGAAAGGCTCCACGTTCGCTGGTGCTTGAAAACCATTAAAGGCATAAAAAGGTCCATTGGTAATGGAAAACGTTGTGTAAATCTTTCACTAGCACCTCCAGAGATCTCCTGACACACACACACACACACACACACTCACTCACACAGTCACGCTCACACACACGCACACGTATAGGAGGGAGGTTGCTAGGTGGGGGCTTCATGCGTGTCCCTGAGCAACCGGGAGTTAGCCCGCTAAGTTGCAAAGCTCTTTCACGAAGGTTAAATTTATGCGTTTCTGAGGTCAGAAGGGGGGCTACGGTGGCAGCCAGGGCTTATTCTTGGCAGTCGAGCCCTGACCTTGTGTGTGTCTTTGGGAGGGGAAAAAGGGGAAGTGTGTGTGTGTGTGTGTGTGTGTGTATGCAGGAAAAAGTGCGCTTTGGAAGAAGTGCGTGTACAAAATAAGGGAGGGGGGGGGGGGGGGGGGAAAGTGTGGAAAAAAAGGAAAAGTGGTGTGTGTGTGTGTGTGTGTGTACACATACAACAGCGAGCTCAAAAACATTGCTCCCCTACCAAGTTTACCCGGTCCTTCTGAGGATCTGCACCTTGAGACCTGCCTAATAGGTAAGCCAGTAGAAGTGTCTGAATAACCATTTCAGCACACTCTGCACTCCCCCCCCCCCCCGCCAAACGCTCCTTATTTACCACCAAACGAAATGGTCCGAGGGGTGCTCCGAGGAAATGGAGGAGAGGGCTTCCAGAAACCTCCGAGGACTCTCCTAAATTGGGCACCAGGAGAGAGAGGGCCGAGAGAGAGAGCTCAAAAGTGAGAGGCGGGAGAGCAAGACAGGGCCGAGAGAGAGAAAGGGGCAGAGAAGGAGAGGGGTAAAATGAGAACGGCGGTAGGAGGAGGAGAGAGAGAGAGCGTAGGAGTCGGGAGCGTCTTCTGGTTAAGCAAGAGAAGCTTGAGGCGAAAATATTCAAAAGACAGAACAGAGAGAAAGAGCGAGACAGAGAGAGAGAGAGAGAGAGAGAGAGAGTACGAGAAGGAAAGAGGAGGGGGGGCTCTTCCCTAATGTCACCCCTACGAGGAGGAGGCGGGTGGTGGGGAGGGGGAGAGGGCAGGGGAGGGACTTAATAAGCAGCGAAGGGGCCTAGGCCGGGACTGGAGCCCTGGACTCCATTAGAGGGTCGCGGCGTGGAGGCCTGCGAGGGCCTGCGAGGGGCCGCGAGCGCCCAGAACAAACAGAGTAAACACATTAACGTCACTCTTCGCGTCCACGGATGGCTGCATTCACAGACAGTGACTCATCAGCGCAGTAATGAGAAACGGCGCAGCAGAGGGAGGAGGAAGAGAAGCGAGGAGGAGGAGGAGGGCCCAGGCTTGAAGTCGGCCCAGGCTGGCACACGCGCGCACACACAGGCTCCTCACACAGACACACTCCTCAGCGTGTATTGTATTCTCATAGTCTAAACACACTTCTGGATGTTTTTCGGGTTCCCCCCCCCCCCCCCCCGTCTGTGTTCATGTGGGCCACCATACACACAAGCTGGACCGAAACACACACCTCCTCGCGACGCACCGTCACATAGCTAGAGCAGACCCGACAATTGGCCGTGGAAGGCTTCAGGGAGCGTTTGCGTGTGCGGACCCATCGATGGAAACGTGCGTGCTAACGCCGGCTCAAACACATTCACACGCGCTTCTAATGCTAGGTTAGGTGTCGAGGAAAAGAACGCCGTTCCTACAGTAATACCGGGGAGAATTTCTCTAACCTACTTAGCAACCAGCATGGCCGCTGTTAAGAATAGAAAGCTAGTTTGTTATACGAGCCGACTTATAGGTTACAGCATCATATACTGAATATGACTGAGCGTGTGACATTACATTAACACAAGACACACATACACGCGCACACCTGATATTTCCCTCGAGTCGTTCCTGAAAATAAGCCTGGAATAACAGAGGCCTAAATATAAAAACAACTTTGCCAGGCTGCAACGACTAAACCTGTAGCCACATGAAGGAAAGGCTGCGGCCATTTTGTTGGCGTGCTTCACTCTCAGGCACCCCCTCCTCTCTTCTCCATTTAGGCTAAGCCCTATATCAGTCCTATATTAGGTGCAGAAAGTCCTTGGACTGAACCAAAACCAAAACGCAGGTGTATAATCATAGCAGGTCAGTGGAAAATTTCGCCAGAGTTTTCCAACAGCGAGAAACAATATTATCATTCACAATAATAGTTCATGTATTCAGCACAGAACCCAAAATTCCATTACATCCACAAGCAAACAAGGGTGGCATTGAGTCATGCATTTAGGCCAAAAAAGTATGGCACTGGTCCCCGAATGCTAACTTTATTTCCTCTCATACACATTAGTATTAGGTCTCAAACGAGAGAGAGAGACCGAGAGAGAGAGAGACCGAGAGAGAGAGAGAGAGAGACAGAGCAAAGGGAGGCAACAGATACACCCATCACACTCTCCGACCCTGAACCGGTTCCAGCCCGAGAGCTACCTTGAAGTGGTTCGCTCATGTCCTTGCTCAGTAAAACCAACCCTGCAAAACGATCCCATCAGCAGTACAATTTCTATACCCCCCCAAAAAAATTAAAATAGACTGCTAACTTGCTAAAAAAACACCTGTGCGTTGGTCCCACTTCAGATTCCAAACTTTTGACCACGTGCCCTTCGCAGGGAGTTGGAGGAAGAGGAGGGGAGGGGTGGAATAGTTCCAGTTCTCGGAAAGTCAGGTTGCTGGGAGAGTTGGCGGTGACTTTCAGTCCAACGACCGCAGATTTTTACACATTCTCTCCTCCGAGGTAGAGCACTTGTGTGACTTTTTCGGCAGACCACCCGAGGGGCCCTTTAGCCGCCTGTGTTTCATGCTAATGGGTTCTGAAGAGCCCTCCCAACAGAGACACTGCATTTAGCACAGTAATAATCGCTGCGACCTTGAACTGTGTGACGCGCGCATTTCATTTCGGGGAAACAGGAGGACGGATGTATCGCGTCTCTATACGATACGTCTTTGTTATTTTTTGTATCAAGCGCATTCGAAGACATTACTTTTTGTATTTCCCTTCTAAAAGATTGGACAGATTGGTCTTGATCTGATAGGATGACAAGATTTCTTTCAACCTGTACGATGCCTGCACATCAAATGTCAAGATACCCACTGGGCCTACTGTACACACACTGAACGCTAAAAAGTCCTCCAGTGGTAGGTGTGGGCATAGCTGTGTGTGTGTGTGTGTGCACGCAGTGTGCTGTACTGCAGCCAAGTTTATGGGAAGTGTTTAATGAGCGTGTGGGGGGGTGGCGGGGGGGGGGGGTGGAGTGGGGGTTGCAGCCTCAGCACCCAGGGTAACGTGAGAAGGGGGGCGGGGGGGTTAACGGTGCTAAGGCCAGACTCCAGTTGAACACCTAATCCACCATGCTGAGTGACTGACCTGGGGAGCTGTGGTGGGGGGGGGGGGGGGGGGGAGAGAGAGAGAGAGAGAGAGAGAGAGAGAGAGAGAGAGAGAGAGAGAGAGAGAGAGAGAGAGAGAGAGAGAGAGAGAGAGAGAATGAGGTAGGAGAAGGAAGAAAGATAGTAAAAAGACTGGGAACGGGAGGCGAGATTGAAACCAGGCAATAAGGTGAAATGACTCGAAATAGCAGGCAAGAAACAACGATAAAGAGAGAGAGGGAGAGCAGGAGAGAGAGAGGGAGCGAAACAGACGAGGGGAGAAGAGGAGAGGTCTGCCGCTGCTGTTGTTGTCAGTATGGGGAGGCGGAGGGGGGGGGGGAGAGGGGGGGGCAGTGATGAAAAGCACAGGAAAGGCAAGCGGGCTGTTGACTGGCTGTAAGAGGAGCCTGTGTAAATAGAGCCCTCGCCGGAGGAGGGCTGCGCCAGCGGTGACGCGCTGTGCGCTTGTGTGTCAGGAGTGCGCGTGTGTGTCGGAGGGGGGGGGGGGGACACGACCCTGACGAAGCCCTGACTGACAGAAGCCAGCCTCCCCTCCTTCCCGCCTTGAAACCCGATACTCGGGCAAGCCCACGGCCCCCGCCTCTCGACCACCCAGCGAGGGAGACGGCGAGCGACACCGAGGAGGAGGAGACGAAGGGGGGGAAGAAAATCGAGGATGTGACCGCAAAAGTACACGTACGCGTAAGCGCGCGCGCACGCACGCCAGACACAAGAGACACACTCGCTCGGTGGCGATACAGACACACACAGGCGCACCAGCAGACAGACTGGGAGACGTACAGGAACACAAAGCCGCCAAAACTAGTCGTAAAAAAAAAGACAAATTACAGCCCGGGATTAACATAAAATGGCACTTTGAGACAGGCAGGCTTGGTGGAACGTTTCTCACAAAGGCACACCGTTCCCTCTGGGTTTTGGAGTTCGTGCTTCAATCCTAACACCTACATATTCGGGTGCACGCATTGTGCGCCGGGTGTGAAGTTGCCTGAGTACTTTTCCCGACAATCTGCAAATAACAGCTTTAGGCCTGCGCACTCAATCAGACAGGATGAGAATGGAACAAATGAAGAATTGGAACAGCGCAGGCACGAGACAAAAACGACAGTTTCCCTGACGTGCTCCTCTACAGACGGCTACACTAACACTTCCATTAACAAAAAAATGGATCGGGATTGTTTTCACAGAATGTGCGTGTGTGCGTGCATTTGTCAGCGGCCTTATCTTGACCAGAGCGACTATGAACACTGAAATGGGGTTGGGGGGATTGATAGGGGAGCTGGTTTAAGGGAGAACCGGGTTCGGGGGGGATTAGGGGTATGGTGGGGGGGATGGGGGGGGGGGTATAGGGGTGAAGGGGGGGTTGACAGATCTGCTGTCATCAGTGCAGACACAGGAAGACGGATGGGCCCGCGAGCCCCTAGGCATGCTGGGATACAGGGGGGTGCGAGGGGAGGGGAGGGAGAGAGGGAGAAAGGGGGGGCTGAATTCCAGAGGGAGAGCTCTATTCCCCACTCCTTGTCCGTCTAATGGCCTTGTGCACAGCAATCATGCCCCCCTTTACACACACACACAGACACGGAAAGCAAGAGGAGGGGGGGGGGGGGGGGGCGGGGGTTACACAGAGCCTAGCGGGAGCATATCCAATTCCCGCTTCTCTAATCGCTTGATCTGGAGTCTATACTTGGGGCCCCCTTCCTCCTTCATTTGGATTCAGTGCTCCCTGGCCACCCTGTCCAGCACAGAGAGGCCAGCTAAGATGTACCATCTACCGCCACTCTGGGCTGCTCTAATGTTCCCTCGCTTCCACCGAGTCCTATCACGTCTGTGGGGGGGGGGGTTTCATTTACTACCCCGAGCCAGCACTGGGTCACCGGTAGCCATCCCCCCCCAAAAAACATGTGTTTTCAACGTTTGAGTGGGTGGTGCTCTTCGGTACGTAAAGCTACCGTCCACAACTGGTTCTAATAGCATGCGTGTTTGTGTGGGGGGGAAGAGAAAACACCCTTATTGTGCGACGATGGTTTCTTCCATTTGGGATTAACGGCCCCACAGTTCCTGACTCCCCGACAGGAAACGGAGGCCTACAACGACCCTCTGGCGGAGCCGAGCCTTAAATTAGCCCCCATTCTGTAGCAGGACGGCCATGTCTGGCCTGGCATCCTGTGTTTCCGAGAGGACCACGTCCTGGTTTGGGCAGCACCCAGGCTGCCGTGGCCCCCGACGATGCCCCATCCGCCGCCTCTTTATTTCCCAGAGTGCCGCTGGAAAAGCAGCTAGCTAATCACAGGGCGCCGAGTGGAAGAGGGGATGGCATGCGCTCAACTCCTGTCAGTTCCACTCTTCCATCAAGCGTAGCATTAGCTGACCAGATGGACCAAATCCTTGAGGCAGATATGCAATGTACCAGTGCATTAAACAAGTGAGCTTAAAAAAGATAGAACGAAGGGGAGAGGAGGAGGGGAGAAGGCTCGACAGGAAACGGTTGGGACCTTTTTTTTTTGTTTTTTTTTTTGACGTTGTCGTCGTATCCGCACCCCATTCCAGTGCGAGTCGGTGTGTCGCGTTTGAATTTTCGGGCCCGGTCATCCAGGCTCCATCAGGTATGGAGGCAAGCTTGGCGCATTAAGCCCCAAAATGGCCGCTCCGTGACAGGGAGAGATATTATCTATAGGGATATACCATTGCCTGACCTGAAACTGACTCCCCCCAGGCTTAAAGCTTCACACCTCCAAGGCCAAAGGGTTAGAAGCTCTTCTCGGCTAAGAGCACCCATCTTCCCCCACACTCCGGTCTATGGGAAAGGCCGTACATTCATCTGCACAACAGAATCATTCTAACCCGATTAGATCATTGCCCCGTAATCTTTCAATGTGTCGTGACATATTGGGAAGAAAGAACCGCGGAACATTTAAGGGGGAAAGGACACTGTGCTCTTGTGAGAGCATTGCTCGAGGTAATTGTAATAATTAATGATATATTAAATGTGATTCTGGGGTTGGGGGGGTTGGGCTGGGGAGCTGTGGGAGGGTCCTTCGTGGGAAAGTTCCATAGGGATTAGCTATATTATCTGGGCCATTTCCATTCCTTTTGGGGTCTTACGGGAGAGCAGGAATTCAGATTTACAGCCCCGACGTTTCAGGGGAGGGTGGAAGAGGGGCGGGGGGGGGGGGGGGGGATGGAGATGAGGCCCCCTCGGCTTCAGACAAGAGGGGAAATGATGGAGGGTGGGGGTCATGTTGGGAGGTCACTCTCTTGTGTGTGGGTGTACCTCACTGACGCCACGGCTTCGCGACGCGTCCCTCGCACACACACAAACACACACACACGGCGGCAGACTCACTGATCATACTCTAACACATATACATACTGTTCCGTTACTGTTCTGACGAACTCACTCGCCCCCATTCACTTTACCGTGGCTTGCACTATCGCTTATGTGTTACATTTTATTCATTCTTGTTTATATTGTAGTTTCTATTAGTACTTTTATCACTTGTATTATTGTTTTTGCTGATTTTATGTTTTTGCTGATTTTATGTAAAGCACCTTGAGCTGCAATTTTTGTATGAAATGTGCTATATAAATAAAGTCTTACTTACTTACCATACAGCGTGAATGTGGCGGAAAATGCTAATCGCATAGCGCTAACTTAATAATTTCATTCTTGACTGTGCTTCTTTGTGTGCGCGCGTGTGTGTCTGGGAAAGTGCGTTTGTGAGAGCGAGTGAGTGTGTGTGAGCGTGTAGCGAGTGTGTGTGTGTGTCCGCACAAGTGTGTGTGAGAGCGAGTGAGCATGTGAAGGCTCCAACACTGCAGTCCCTGTGCGGGTCTCTCTGGGTCTCGTCGTTGGGGGACGTTCCCTCACCGTATCCCCTCACCCACCCCTGCCAAGGCGCTGTGTGGGAGACAAGACAACGTCACATCGACCCCCCCCATCTCACCCCCCCCCCCCTTCCACCCACCAAATTCCACAGTCAGCCTGGATGACCGAGCACCGCCTCTGAAATCAATAGTGGAGGTTTTTGGAAGGCGGAGTGAAGGGGAGGGCAGGCGTCGACGGGGCCCGCGGTTCGCTCGCTCTCCTCCCGTTCGCCCCGGCTCGTCTGGCTGGTAAATATCCCCACGTCGTGTTAAACAGGAGGGCTATAATTAACTGTGCGAGACGCCAGTCAGCCGGGGTTGGGCGCCGTGCCAACGGATCAGCCCTAATTACTATATTCACTTTGTCAGGAACGCTCACTTTGCTGCTCCCTCTGATAGGGCCTGGCAGGCCTCTGAAATCCCCCGGCTCTGCAACAGCACATTTCTCAGGCAGGCAGACGGGGGCCGCACGGGCTCCCAGTCGCAGGGTGATGGAAGGCTGGGTGGGTGGAGGGGGTGAGCGACTGCTGAGCAGAGGGGCCCAAAATGGCTGCCGAAAGCCTTCTGAGGACCACATCAAGTGAGCACAGAAAGAAAAGGAAAAAAAACAAAGGAAAAAGAAACCAAACAAAAAAAACAGAGAATCCGACAAACACGATTTCTGCTCTTAGCGGCCAAGATTGATTTTCTTCTATTGATCGGTTATGCATATTGAGCTTTTTTGAAATACCACAAGTCTGGGTGCTTTGAACTGGATCTAGCCATCTCATGTTCGGCCTACTCTGATTTCAGATAAAGAGAAACAGCGTTCTAAAAACAGAAATGTCTGGTTGCTGCCATCCACAGAGAACCGCTCCAGTCCAGTTTTGCAGTGTCCAACTGGCTGATTTTATTGATGTTGTGGAGTAGGAGGAATAGTATTTTTTCGCACGGTCTGTAAACACCCTTTTAATATGCAAACGGCTTCTGGTCGTGATTAAATACTTGGAATTGAGTTCCTATCAAAAGGCCAACTGAGGCCGGCTAAGGTATTTACATGTGGTGAAATGCACTGACAAATATGTTTGGGAAAGAAGATCAAAAATATATATAAATAAAGTACAAAAATCGGCGGCCGCTATCAATGCTTCTAATACATGACCGAAGTGGAAATATGTGAGCTGAAGGGGGGGGGGGGGGGTGGGGGGGTGGGATGAATATGGCTTTATTTAAATAGTTTTACTGTGGAAGCGGCTCAAACAGCCATTTCAGAGCAGTTTATCAGATTAAAGCCTCTTTCACACTCCCAGCCCCGACTGTCCACGCACAGGCAAATCACACTCGGTAGCCTGTTCCAACACAGGTCCGCTGTGGCCTGGGAAGGATAAGGATCAACAGCATACGTGCGCACATTCACGGGGCGCCACTGTGGGACGCTTGATAGCGAGGAGATATAATTACAGTGCGGCGCACGTTAGCGCGCCAAACAGCTCGACGCTCGTCAAGCGCAGGGGCGTTTAGCTGGGCCTTATGACTGAGATACTGGGACAGGAGGGGTTGAGACTAAAATGACACGGTGCCCTGCGTCTAAATGTATTTTAAGCCACACGGTGATGTGAGCATATTCGTTTGGATACGGACTGGACCAATACAATATCCTGTCGGTCGAATAATACAGAGGGACCCTATTGAAAAAGGAATAGGCGTTCAAAGCCCAGTTCAGGTTCAGAAAAATAACCAGAGCTGACAGCCATTAGAAGAAACAGTCACTTGACAGAGGTCACCTACTCCTCTCAGTTCTGCCCCCTCTCTCTCTCTCTCTCCTTTGGTAACTTTCGCTCTCTGGTTGATGGAAACCAGTAGGTCAACCTGACAACAGCAATTATGAGTCCTCCCCCCAACATAAATAGGACGGATGGCTATACTCCCCATATCCGACCAAAGGGCTTCTTACGTCGCGAGGCAAATATCAAAATATCAAACCCAAATACCATCTGACAAACCGAAAAGGGTCGAGTCAAAACCCCCTTGTCACATTCAGATGAACCTCCTGCATGCAGATTTGTCTTCAACTTTAAGTCCTTCGGTCTTTATCAAAGAACCGCGTCCCTGAATTCAAGGTTATGATAGCAACACCGACCTCGATGGGGGGGTGAGGGGGGCGGGGGGTGGGCGGTAAAAATAAATAGAGAAATTCTGTGAATATTGGAGAAAATGTTACTTTCAGCACAGGAAGGACATGTCTCTTTAAGAAGTTACTGTTCGGGGCTGAACATATCGGGTGTTTATCAGACAGAGACAAATAGCAACACTGTACAGCCATGAGGTCAAGCGGTGATAGTACTGCTGGAAACCCCCACTCTGTCACTACACTACCTGTTCTGTGTTATCATTGCACATACACGGCTAAATGAAGGACCGAGAGGACTGTGGACTCATGAATTACAGAGATTAATACATCAGACGACTCCCGAATCCAACCTCAATTTCAAACCACTTAGACGTTATCAGGGACAAAGCTTTAACTGAAAACTGCTGTAATCGAAACCGTCTTCTGACTCTTTTCACACCCCCCCAAAAAAAACGGGTTTACTCGGCGGAAGTCAATTCGACCCCGGCAGAGTGTGCGATCGGAGGCGAAGTGGAGCAGAGGTGAAACGAAGGGGCCCCTCCAAGATCCTGCCGAGGAAGAGACACTCAGCACTTTAGAGAGGGGCCTGGCCTGGCGGTGGCTGCCCCCGCCTCTCCCTCTGAGAGAGATGAAACAGTACAGTGAGCTAGCAACCTCGAACCCCCTCTGAACAGAGCAGTAATTAAGGTAGCTTTCCAGCTCCGAGCGACAGAGGGGATGAAATTTCCACCCCTCCGCCGGAACCCCTTGATGTTTTGTACCTTGGGTTCTGGGCCCGATTCTGGCAACCAGATCATTTTTTTCCTCCTCCTCCTCCTCTTCTTCTTTTTTTTTTTTTTCTCTTCTCCCTCGCTCTCTCTCTCTCTCATACAGAATTCACAGAATCCCAGAGAACATGGCCTCGAAGCCAAAACCCCAGCACGATTAATTTAGTAACGGGTTATTAAGCTCAAACATAAATTGCAGCTCTGGACGGTTTAAATGGAAAAGAAGCCTGATTTATTGGTGAGCCGGAGACAAAACAGGTTTTTATTTTCCATTTATTCATCAACACTCGTTGGGGGAGTGGTTACTCGGCAGGAATTTTCGGACAAAAAAGGACGAGCAAAGGGAAAAAAAGTTTGAAAGAATAAAAGGGGGGAGGGAGGGCAGTAGTGAAGGCTAGCAGCAATCAAAACGGACCAATGGAAGAAGGCCCCGACGCAACGACCTTGGCATTCTCGCACACAGCTCTCCCTTGGAAAAGAGCGCACTTGTTTACGTCAAACTCAACACACTCAACCTCAGGTGAACGCCTGTCAGAGTCGCTTCTATATCACTCCCTGTCTCCCCATATATCGTATATTGAACTTCACAACGTTATTCGTCAAGGGATCCCTGGAGCAGTCCCACATCACACAGCCACCGGGAGGCCCGATAAAAAGAGAAACTCTGACACGACACCACACCTGAGAGAAGTGGCGTTCCGTGCGCTATGTCGCTAGTCACTTCAACAACAGTCGGCGTCGTCCCCGCGTCTCAGGCCGTAACGCGGTGTAATGCGGCGGGCTGACTCGTCACTCTTTCGACGGGCGAGACCTCCGAAGCTGCTTTTGTCCCTTTCCTTTGCAGAGCGAGTGGTTTGTGGCGTTCCCTGCATGACTACGGTGACTTCTGAGGAAGCCACTGCCCCCTGTGCCCTCGATATGTCTGCAGCAACGGCACTCTCAACCGCTCCTCGCTGGAGGAACCACCTGCCGTCTGGCCTGGCACAGAGCCACCGACCGACCCTGGAAACTGTCTGGCCCGCTCTCAAGAGCCCCAGAGAAAGACAGCGCAAAGGGTTAGGCAGGGAATTTTTTGTCTTCGCACACACTCGTCCACAGTCTCTAGGGTTCTGGGTCAAACATAACTAATGGGTTTGTATGTACCACAGGACAATAACCTTCACCAGATATATATGATTTTTTTTTTTTTTACAGAAGTAATAGCAAAAAACTAAGGTTTTAATGACCTTTTGGCATTGGCGTTATCAAATAAGCTGAATGGACAATCGAACTTCCCCCTCTCCACTCCCCCCCCCCCCCTTCCTCCTCCCTCTCTCCCCACTTCCCTGTGTCTTTGTCCTCTTGGCTCTCAATGTCAGGCCCCTCCTGACCTCTGTGTCTGCAGAGCAGTAGGGCTGTCTGTGTTTGCCAGAGCACGGCAGGTCATCAGGGCCCGGGATGAGGCATGGGCATGGGCTGTGCTGACACTGCACATACCACCGCTGCGCTGCTGCTGCTGTGTGTGCGTGCGCACGTGAGCGTGTTCTGTACGTTTCTGTGTGTGTTGGGGGGGGGGGGGGGGGGGCTAGACAGAAGGGCAGACTTGCCCTAACCAATGATAATGACAGTGACCTGGTCTAATTGGCCACAAATTGGAACTGACTCAGCTGCTTGTTCAGGAACAAGTTAAATACTGGCTTGTACCATTACTATTCGTACACTCTTGCAGTATTATTATCGCTCTCCAGCTCATCTCCTGACGCTCTCCGTCTCCACCCTTCTTTATATCCAGCCCCCCTCACCCCCACCCCTTCTGCCCCTCACCTCTTCGCTCTCTACCCGAGCTTTGTTCGAGGAGAGCAGTGCTATGGCGACGGCGGGGCCCACACAAAAGGGTCATGTGACGGCGACGGCAAGAGGAGGGCAGAGGGAGGCGGGTCGGGCGGACACAATGACCGCACCACTCCACACAGCTGGACGGTCACGCATTCCTGGTGTTTACAAGATTTCTAGGGGGGGAAACAAATCCCCCCCCCCCCCCCCAGAGGAACTGGCGGCCACTAAAACGGAGCCGTTTTTCGTTCCTGAATAGAAGGCTTATGTCATCCCCGCGACGCATGCTAGGAGCATGAGAACACTGCAACCTGTGGAAGCCAACTGGGGAGAGGGTATTATGGAGCAAGGAGGTGGGAGAGACAGAGCGCGCTCAGTGCCGTCGACTCTCAGATGTCAACAGACAGTACATTGACATACAGCGGACTGCCTGTAGTGGTCATACAAAAAGGCAACTATTCAGAACAGCCTGAAACTCCATATCCATTTACTTTGACAAGCCATGAGTTAGTTAATCTCAAACAATAGGGTATTGTTAAAAAAAATATTGTCTTTACCCGAAATAAATGTAACTTAGCGTTATTTGTAATATACTGACTATTATTGCATTTTGTTGATGATCTATGGTCATGCAGGTACACTCAAGTTGTTTGGGATTCCAAAATGGTGGCTAAGGCTAACTTGGCAGGATAGAGAGGTCAGTATGTTGGCTGCCAGAGAGAGAGAGAGAGATTAAAGTGAGACTGTAAATGTTAGATTGGCATCGATCCACTTTCTTTTGTTATTCAACGGTAACTGTGCTGTTATGCTAATGTGTTTATTGATCATTAATTCTTGCTGAATACATTATGGATGCTCTCATTTCCCACAGGCCTACTAGCTGCATAAAGCGACGCCAGCTCGACTACCACATCCAGCTTTCAGACCCCCTGACAAGATCCACCAGTAGGTAGAGTTCGGTAATGTGAAGCAATCTTCCTGGAATGGGTGCATTCAAAAGATTGAAACATCGAAGTTCACTGAAGCTCGATCTCTTCTTTTTTTTATCATGAATTTCTTAATCTGTCTTCCCTGGTAACCCATTTAGATCCACCCTGAAGTTTTCTGTAAATAAAGAACTGCTCACTCCTTCAAACCCGGCCCACACGCATGGCTAGTTTTCCCTAACTCAGGACATGACTTCACAGAAAAGCAGCCAGGCCGGTCGAAACTGGTCGGAGCAGCCTTGGCCAGCCATGCGACAAGAATATTCCCTAAAAGGAGGGTTGTCGTCGTGTAATAGTTCAGTGTGTGTGCGCGCGTGGCGGGAGGTGAGGGGGTGGAACTGTCGTCTTCGGAGGATCACTGGAGAGTCGTAGAGATGTCAAACATGGCTACCATGCCGTACATGTTTAAAGGGCTTCTCGCTGAAGTGATTTCATGAACAGTGCCAGCAGGGGGCCTGTAGCCGGGTGGGACGGTACCCAGCGATGAGGAACAAATCAGGAGCTCAACCAATGAAAAGCATGAAACAGTCCAATATGTAAATAAACACAAGCCCGTGATGACATACTGTACACCAACTGCAGTAGGGACCGGTTAAGAGGGGAGGTTGGGAACAATAGGAGGACATTGTCTCCTCCGCTTGACTGGGCACCATTTCCCCCTACATTGCATTTCCCCCTCCCCTTCCTACACCCACACACACACACACACCCTCCTTACATCAGAATGGGTAACATCCCTTTCTGATGACAATAGAGCCATTGATGATGGGGTGCGCGCACGCACACACACACACACATTGCGGCTTGGCCATGACGCCGCATATCCATTGCAAGCACACACACACAGACAGACAGACACACACTGCCCGAGCAGCAGCGGATGCTCACCTCTGGTGTGTTTTTCTTGAACTCGCGGCTCTGGTCGATGAGTTTTTTCCTGGACTGCTCGCTCTCATCTTGTCTGTTGGCCAGGGCTGTGGCGGTGGCGTCCAGTTCTCTCTGCGGGACCCAATGGAGGAGGATGGGGGAGGGAGGGGACAAGGGGAGAAAAAAAACGACAGAATGATTACAGGGGGCTCTGTGGGGGGTGACCGCCATTTACATCAGCAGGCAAACAAGACAGTCCTTCTCCCTCGCTTTTTTTTTTTTGTTCTCCTCTTCGGTCTCCGGCAGAGACAGAGAGAGCGAGGGAGGGAGAGAGAGACAGCCTGGGGGAGAGGAACAATTCTCCTGTGCTCTCCATCCATGTTGACAGGACCGAGACATGGCACTAGCCCTGGCACCATGACTACAGACAGACAGACAGACAGGCCGGCCGGGTGGGTGCCACATTACCCCAACACTTTGCATACAATTGTTCGGCACATCCGCACACGTGCAACTCCTTAAAGGCAAAATTGTGGAAATATCGCAAGCGCAGACGCACACAAACACACGCCCACCCCTCCAGTCTCACAGCACATCCTATGGCTCTAACTGCAGACAGAAGTGTGGAAAAAGTCATAAAACCACTTGGATGCCGGCAGCATTTACGCAGCTTATAAAACCGTATTGCTGGGCAGAAGAAAAAAAAAAACATCAAAATAAAACAAAAAACTATGGGCGCTATTATGAGCTTTTTCTCACGCTTTTCCAGAAATGATTGTGGTGTGCTGCCCAGATGAGCACTGTAGTGACAGGGGGACGGTAAGGCCTGGCAAGTACAGGATCAAGATTCAAGTCAATATCTTTACTGCCATATGGACTTTTGGTACAGGGCAATAGGAGCCCGTCAACGAGGTCTCCTTCAAAAGACTACGCGAACCAACGGCATCCGAACGACAACGAGAGGTCGAATGTGACCGAGGCGGGTGACAGATGTCAGGATGTCCGATTGGCGGGCTGCCGTGTGTGTCGGTGATGGCAGTCTGTGTGTGTGTCTTCCAGACTTTCTGTCATCTCAGCTCTTGTCGTTGTGGAAGGGGGGGGGGGTGAGAGAGAGAGAGAGAGAGAGAAAGAGAGAGAGAGAGGGAGAGAGAGAGAGAGAGAGACTGGGCTGGCTGACATCTGGGAGCCAGATGCAGGGAACAAATCAAGTTAATTAGGCTGGAACAGAGCGAGCCAGACTGCGGCCCCACTTTACTCCACACCACCACTACGCCCTGCTATGACTAGAGGGGCACAGCTCACAAAGCATACCGTACACAGCACACTTTCCTCTCTCCCTCTCTCTGGGTTCATCTGCCCCGTCTGCCCGCCCCCCTCCCCCCCCTTCCCCCTTCTCCCCTGGCCCTCCTCAGCGAGAGCGCTGCGGTGCCGTCGACGCTCGTCTTTCTAAAACTGGAGCAACATCGTCGGTGGTCGTGAAGTGGATCTGAGGCCCCGTGTTCTCCAGTCACTGGTGGTGGAAGGGGAAGGGGGGGGAGGGGGGCTATCCGAATAGCAGGAGGGCTGACAAAGCCACTCTGCCCCTGCCTGGCTTGACCAACCCCGGCTCAGCGATAGGCCCAGGTCATGTTTGCTCTGCTGGTTCGGGCAGCTGGCAGTGGGATGTCCATATGACTGACAGGCTACCTGCACTACCCTCTCCATGTGAGCCGCCGTGAGGCCTGCGGACATGCTAATGGGGTCAGTCTGGTTAGCGCCAGGAGCTAACACGTTAGCATGGCTGGCTTAGCATTAGCTCTTTGCTATTCCACTTGCTCCCCCCTCCAAGATTATCTAGAGGAATGGAGAGGAAAATAAGGAGGGGGGAGGGGGGCCGGCAGAGAAGGGGTGAAGAGGGACGCCCGTTCTCCCAAAAGCCCCTGTCAAGTTGACGCTCTCGAGACTGATTAGCAGACACTGCCGTTAAGCCCATTATGCAAACGATTTGGCTAATCACTTCAAATTGATTAGCGCCAGCCTTCCTCTCCACTCCCCCTCCTCTTCCCCCCCCCCCCCCCGCCCCGCCCGTGCACGCCCCGCGCTCATTCATCTATGGGACCCCTTGTGAGGCCCATCCGGGGGAATAGGGGGGGTGGATAATTATGTTTTTATCAACAGGAATTCACAGATCCTTCCCACCCTCCGCCACCCTCAAGTCTTCCACACACCCACAGAGATAGAAAGGCGGCTAGGCAATTCCCTTAACACATCAGGCAAGTAGGCTATGTTAAGAGCAGCAAAGTGAATAGGCCTGGGCTTTTCAAAGTCCATAGGCCTTTGGCGTCTGAGGTACTTTTAGCTCAGTTAGCGCTAATAAAGCACTGTTAGAGCTGTGGAGATGTGTTTTCACAGCTGTGGGAGCTTTGGCAGAGACCAGCGGCAGGCAGGCTAACGGTTAGACCAAAACAAACACACCCAGACGTCACCTAGGGGATAAGCCTACACCACGATACAGCCCACCTGTGACCAAAAACACACCCAGGTACAACCGCACTGCCACACTGGAGGGAAGAAGGGCCAGCTGTATTCTGGATAGCCAATCGGCGCTTTGGGGTGCCAAAGACCCTGCCATTTGACCACTGGCCATCATTAACCATCGTGATACCTACTCTCAATGCCCGCCTCCTTCAAGCACGCCCCTCACGTCCTTCTGACCAATAGAAGAGGCCTCTGAGACTATCTGTCCACATCGGGCCTTGCCGCCTATCAGAGAAGGCGTGCTTGAATAAAGGACCAAATTGTGCTCCATAATGGCTTTATAATTTTGCTAATGGAAGAATTTTGCTGGCTCAGGCAGCGGTGCTTGTCTTAGTTAATTTGTTCAGTAGTAAACGCTGATGGAACAGATTACGGCGCTCCCTCGAGAGCTTGCCTGTGCCAGATGCTATCAGCTGCATACGCGGAGGGGAATATTAGAGGGGCCGCCTCGCTTGTTCTCGTTCCCTCCCTCTCTCTCTCTTCTTGTCTCTCCCCCTCGCAGATGAGATACATTTTTGAAAGAGTGGGGGGGGGGGGATGGATGGTGGCTAAGCATTTTAGTTTGAAGCATCAGAGGGCAAGCGATGAAGCCGACAAGATTTGGATGATACTCCCCCCCCCCCCCCCTAAGCTGATGTCCCTCACCCTTGGACGTCACATATGCCCCTCCCCCTCAAACAGAGAAAATGTCAGGTCTGTTAATTCCATGATCATAGGGGGGGGGGGGGGGTGTGAAATGGTCCAATTAGGCCAGAGGTATTGTCCTAGCTTGTGTTGTTATGGAAAAGAACAAACTCTGGAAGAAAAAAAATCTACAGATGATGCTCTTTTGTTAAGAAAGAAATGTTGTTTATAGTTTGACAGTTACGAAAGTTAATTGGGTGAAAGAAAAAAAGAAAAAAACCTTTGGCAAATCAGCTGACCCAATTTCTTGGAAGTTAGCAGGTGCACCGAGCACCATTGCATTTTTCACATTTAGACATTGGGGCCCCACATGTCTTCTCTCTTAAAAAGGGATAGATATGGGGGCTACACAGCTCCATTGTTGGTTTGGATGGGAGGGCTTTAAAAGTAGAAGCAGGCACCAATGCTAGGAGGAGTTAGGCCTGACTGACCTTTCGTTCAGGTACTCTCAGAACCACCACACTGCTACTGCCCCGCCCACACACCGTTTTCACCTCAGAGAGTATCACAAACCTAATAGCAGCACAGAAGTACACTACCATACTTGAGGCCCACAGTAAAGCTCTAAGCTTGTTTCGCAAGGTTAATGAGGTACAACTAATAGTAAGAATCAACATCATGTGCACTAAAATACTCACTTAAATAACTTGGCTCCAGTTTATCACGCATACCAAAAGTTCTTATCGGTTAGTTCTGAGGCCGTTATAATCGCGGTATTATTAAAATACGAGTCCAGACGTTTCATTATTTTCTTGTTCAGAGATACGAGTCAGAGATTGCTCTGTTTGCAGTGGAGAGTGTGTAGGGTGTAGACTGTAGCTCATGAGTATGGTCGGAATACATTAGCACCAAGTACAACGACTGCAAGCAGATATTATGAAACCACAGAGAAGTGAGTGAATGAGGGAGAGAGGGGGAGGAATGGTGCAAGAGGGAACTGTCTAGCTCTGGGTACCACTTCAAAAGGAGCTTTAGACAAATAGCAAACACAAGTGTCTGCTCTTTTTCTGGCTGCTCCAACAGCTGCTGTTAACATTAAGAGGAGGCCTAATCTATTTGCATTGCAACCAGGCGTCTAAAACCTTTATCAAAGCCTTTTGTTTTCCAGCGCCAACCAGTTAGGCTAATACAAACGTGGCTTTGTAGCGACGGCGCTAATCGCTGCCAATCTCAGAGCAATAGGCCGCCGTTTACACAAGATCTGAAACGACGGAACATTGAGAACTGATTTAATAAATCCATCAACAACGCACATTTGGCGCAACAACTTAACCTTGTCCTCTGTGCGTTCTATGTGGGTTAAGTGTGTGTGTGTGTGAGAGAGTGAGTGTGTGTGAGAGAGAGTGTGAGTGTGTGTGAGAGAGAGTGTGAGTGTGTGTGAGAGAGAGAGAGAGAGAGAGAGAGAGAGAGAGAGAGAGAGAGAGAGAGAGAGAGAGAGAGAGAGAGAGAGAGAGAGAGAGAGAGAGAGAGAGAGAGAGAGAGAGAGAGAGAGAGAGAGAGAGAGAGAGAGAGGGGTGCGTTGTGAAGATAACTCAACCTTCAGTCCTAATCCGTTGACTTCAAACGTTCTGTAATGCATACTAAAGCATTCCTAATGGTCCGGTCCGAGCAAAGTGTGTGTTAGGCCGGGCAAACTCGGGGGGCCATAAATTGGCATGTCAGTTTAACCTACATAGAGCTGGGTGGGGGGTGGTGGGGGGGGGGGGGTGATCACATTAACATTGTTTTCTAATAAACGGTCCTAGTGTTCAGACTATGCTCGTGACAGATTTGTGACGGATGTTTTAATAGACCGTGAATCATGCATCAGTTGGCTAGTGGAGAGACAAGAAAAGGGGGGGAGTGGGGGTTGTTTGGGGGGTGGGGGGGAGGGTAAGAGTATGCTGTGGTAGATGCACACCATGAACACACTTCCCCCTAAAGGCACACAAGTTGGCCTAATACACTGGACCTGGTTGTCCTTCCTGGGGATTGTCCTTTATAGCATCCAGGAAATCATTTTCATTGACTCCATAACTCTGCAAAGTAAATAAAAGCCTATTTATGCATTCTTATCTAAGGCAGGACTTTATCGTCTTAACAGCAGTGTGATCTTGGAGTGTGTGTGAGTGTTAATGGAATTTCCCCAGGATGACCTCACCTAGCCGAGCGTAGCCACAATGGCATCATTGTGCCTGTGCTGGCTCACCTTGGCTCTGACCTTCCTCTTGCCTGATTGACTACCAGACCGACCAATCAAACCCTGGCAATCCGGTGGAGGTGGCCCCCTCAAGGGCACAGCTTTTTAAATAAATAAAAAAAGGGGAGGAGATGATATTATCTCAAGACGTGCGGTCATACTTCATAACCGAGAGCTCGCTGTTCTTTCAAAAGGCCTCAGTGGTCAAAGAAAATGTCACCCGGCTCCCCCCAAATAATATAGAAATAAAATATGAAAAAAACCCTCTGTACTGTAGTCGGCAATCTCGATTGTCAAGTACCAGTTCTCAGAGGGAGCAGACTACCTCGGGGCTCTGAAACTAAACTACTCCATCCAATTAAGCGACATGCACGTCCATTATCATAAATTTGTATGCTAATTCCCAGCATGTACCGTTACCGTAAGAACAATACGCCGGTTGTTGACCGATGAAAACACTCATTCACTCCGAGGTTGGAGTACAGGGGGTTTGTGGCGCTGCATTCCGCATGTTAATAACTCATAATGATAGCGTGGGCTAGAGATATAAAAACCTGATTCACTGGAGAATGGGATGGAATCGGCTCGGCCCCATCGAAATCTAAAGCCACGTCTGTTTGGAGTCTCCAGGGCTAGTAAGTCTTCGGTGTCCGCCATGCAAACAACAACAATGTGTCTGTGTGTGATACACTGAGGAACAGTAAGGATAACTGGGAGTGATGAGGTCTTGAGGAACGTCATGTTCTGGAATCTCGACAAAGTAATGATGCTAATACAACATGTGCGTGGGAGTCTCATATTCCTTCTACCCACACCATCGATTATCACTGAAACGGCCTATGCTTTTTTTTCTTGGTCTGGTACACAGAGGGTACACTCTTTCTGTTATCCAATAACGGTGTGATATTTCTACTAAACAGGACTGTCCTTTTTGATAAGACAATGTACTAAACAAGAGCCACTGGGCACAAATGGCTGATAGGATGCTCAACAAATGGAAATTGATGGCCAGCAGTGTCTGGTGCTGTTTGCATCGTCTCAGCCTGAAACACGACTAAGTCAAAATAAAACACAAACAGCCTTCATCATACTGAAAGAGCATGTCAGAGAAGCTTTCTAGCCCTCTTCCTGCCAAGACTGATGCTCCAACTGAAAAGAAACAGGTCTACACAGACTGGTCCCCCACTCAAGATTCCGTATATTTCCACGCCTTGCCTCACCAAAAACAAATCACACCCCAAACAGTACTCCCCACACCCCAACAACTCCCACCCATATCGCCACGGACACCCCAACTAAGTAGTGTAAAAACTGATTGACAGCTCTCTGGGCTTGGCGGGCCCGGATCAGAGAGAGAGAGAGAGGGGGGGGGGGTTCGTTTTGTAACATCTGCTGTGCATGAGTTTGCGTGTTTACATGCCAGCGTTATGTATTCACTGTAATCAGTCTTTAATCACAAGCTTTATGGAAAGGGTTCTTCAGTTGTTAAGGATTTGGTGATTACGAACAAACAGGGTGGAGACGGGAGACGAGGAGGAGTGAAGAGACACGTTTCTACTGGACGGAATCTGTATTAAGTGTAAATTAAACAGTTCTTATGCAGATCGAGCAACCCGCGCTTCCGCGGGTCTAGGGGGGTAGATCTTAAACAGGGGTTGGCTCAGCAATATCAAAAGCCCCTCACCCCGCCCCGTCACAAGACTCGCCCCAATCTATGGCCTCCCTCTGATTCATTATGCAAGAGGAGCGCCGTGATTCTTGGCGGCACGTCCGGGATGCGGCGTCCCAGAGCCTCGCAGAGTAAGTGGATGTCGCCTGGCTACGCTCGGGCCCTGCCAGCTGTTTGGGCTGGTTTCTAATGGCACGGATTCTGAGAGCTTAGGAATGAGAGGTTGGTGGGGGAGAGGGAGGGGGTGTTTGTGAGTGTAATAATGTCGTCAGACTCGACAGTCAGAGCACGACTGAGCCGCCAGAGCCCTCTACCCTGTCCCTACAATGCGCCTCGTTGGCCAGACAATGAACCTGCTCAACCAATTAAGATTCCTCAACTGTGAGCCACGGAGGAGAGGGAGGAGGACCCAGGGGGGCCTTGTGGAGGAGTGACCGACAGAAAGGCACCGGGTGACCGACAGAGTTAACGGGGAGAGAGAGACACAGTCACAGAAGACGGACAGTCGACGTGCGCGTTTTATGTCTACCTCAATTACAACGCGGAGATAAGCCAACCCAGCTAACAGGACAGGATGTGGTGCAGGACAGAGGAGGGTGGATGTTCTGAGCTCATCTATATTTACAAGTTCTGTGTAATGGCGCGCTGGCAACCACATACACACACACATTCACACGGGAGCCGACAGTTGGTAGCTGCCTCCACCCACACCGATATCAACATTCCACAAATACTTTCCGAGCTTTAAAGCAACTAATTAGAGAAATTATACAGCTTGGTTAAGAGGACAGTTTTACTTTCAGACCTCTGAGACAAGGATAGAGAGACAGATACAGAGACAGAAAGCGAGGGAGAGAGTGGTGGGGAACCGTTTTTACTGACGGGCAATTCAGGAAGTGCCCAGGGCTAAAGTCGAAGGAATAACTAGCTCACCAAGGAAGCACACGGTTTTCACAGAGAGACACCCTTTCACCCTGGCTAAGTGCTTGATAGGCCACATTCATATGCGCTACCAAAACAGCTAGCGAGTCCAGATTTGGAACAGCAACAAAAGAAGACTGAACAAACACAAGCAGGAAAAAGAATAACAATTGCGAGTCTCATTTTCTGAGTGAGTACAGGCTAGTCGGTAGCATCACCGGGGCCGAAAAAAACCTCCTCTAGAACAGTAGATCGAGTGCACTGTCTCCATCTCCCCCCTATCACCGCTATTGTTACCTCGCACCAGAGTGCCACATCCACACTGCTACAACAAGTCAAACAATTACTCTGTGAGAAATACCCTGTTACCCAGGACCCTGCTGTTCTGTGTGTTCCAAACCACAAGCTCCCTCCATGTTGTTTTTTTCCCCACCAATCACCCGGGCAGCAAAGAGAATTAAGCCCTTAACAGGCAACGCAGGCAACAGTCGCTTCTACTGAGAAACAGGCCAAGCAACAACAACAAAAAAAGACCAACGATGGCGCCCGTGATGTCATTGTTTGCGTACGTATCCTTGTATGAGAACAAAAAATGTTTTTCCAACGTTTCCCCCCCCCCCCCTCCAACCGCCAGTCAGTGTTGTGTGATGAGACATTTTTGTTGATTTGACGTCTCTCTCTCAGTATCCCTGACACACTCTTTGCTGACATGCACATATATTCTTAGACTAATGCTCGAGGTTTAAAGTCCCATCACCTGTCAAGAGGGCTTTTTCCTGGGAAGTGTGTGACCGAGGCTAGACAGCCTTAAATTCCTGTCAGGAAGCTAACTGAGGCCGATTACAAAATCAATAGCAAAACAATGGAGGAGCTGGGAGCCGTGGGCCAGAGGAACCCCACAGACGAAGGCGGTTTTGAAATACAGCCTCTCATAACCTTCTCCTAGAAATCGGAGGTGGAGGAAACCAAATAGGGGGGCAGGGGAGCGGGGAAAATACTAAGAGTAACAGGACCTAAGCACTAACAGCAACTTAGTAGGTGGATGGAGTCCGTCGATGCAAATAGAGTTGCCCGTCTAAATTCAGCCCTACCAAAGTACATTGATTAGAGATTATAGTAATAAGCTGAACGGTCGATCCTCGGTCAACAATCTGGATGCCGGGTTATTTCTACACATTGCTGCGGTTTGTAGTAGAGTTAGGCTACACTATCTCATTGTCCATCAATGCGACAGTTCATCGCACCGCTATTTATTTTTACAACTGACAATAGATGGAATTAGTGTGATAAGTCTCAACTGAAAGCAGAACCAAGATATCATGTAAATACGAGTGTAATACTAGTGTTTGGGTGTATACACAGACCTGCCTACTAATCCTGTGCTGGCTCAGGGCCATCAGGAGGTTGGTTTGGGGGCCCAACAGAAAAACAAAGGTATTCTCACCATGTACTCAGCGACAATAAGTCAACCCATAAAACTGTAGGCTTCCCAGTGATGACACGATACCCTTGCTCAAACGTGGCTACCACGTTCACCCCCTTAGGTTCATTACCGGCATCCATTTCTGGTTTGAGGCGAGCCAGAGCTTATATCCTCAGGCAAAAACCCCTCTTAACTTCAATGTGGGGGCTGAGGTTTCCACTACTAAATGCCAGAGGTGCAGGGGAATATCTACAGTACTTGAACAGGTCTAGTATTATGCCTTGGTAGCACAGGCCTGCCAGCAGCCTTCCCTCCTCAGCCTCCTCTACCCATGCATGAGCTGTCGAATGCACAGGGAGGAATGTGTTTACTCTGATGGCCGGGGCTGCGGTTCGCATTAATTATGATGCAAAAATTATAATTATAATATTAGCATAGCCGGGGTGCACAATGAATGAACAGAGCAGGAGGAGGAGGAGGGAGGAGGAAGGGAGGGTGGGTGGGGTGAAAGTGGCTTGTTTACGACAGGGGGAAGAGACAACAAGCGGACGATTGTTGCCGGGCGCGGAGCAGACGCAGACGAGACGCAATGGGTTGGCTGTGACCTGGTTTGAGGGATGTGTGAGCATGTGGCGCGACGACGGCGGGTCGGGGCGCGGCGGCGCGGGTAGGAAGGCAGCCATGTGCCCTCGCCCCGCTGTCACCTCGGCATGGCACCCTACTCCCACCCGGCCTCCGCGTTCTCACAGTGGTGTACTGTACACACTCGCACACAGTGTGCAAGCGCGCACCGGAAACGACCGGAAACTTCCAAGCGTGGGAAGCCAAGCCAGCAGCAAGAGCAGCGGTGGAAGCGAGAGGCAGTATCGTAGTAGCGGTGATGGCGGGGCGTAGCGTAGGCAGGTCGCTCTGAGCCTCTTCCTCGCAGACGCTACTTCCTGTTCACCTCCCTCGGCAACAAGAGGAACCGTGCCGCATGGGCTGCGGTCTGCGGTCAGAATCAGGTTTCCTTTTTCCGCGTCACACCAGGGCCCCTGAAACACAGCCTTTGTTTGGGTTTGCGTCGGTTCTAACAAAGCACAATGCTCAGCCAGCCAGCACAGTCACACACAGGATCTGAGAACTTGGAGGGAGGAGGAAACATCCGGGAGAAGAGCAGTGTTGGGTGCAACAACTTTATAGTAACACAACTACTACTGTACAACAGTCAGTTAGCCAGCCCCTTAAACTCCCAGTTAGAATTACTGCTTTTGTGCGTATCGATCGCCTCAGCCACAATATTTGGAAATCATGTTTCAGAACACACTCCCACCCCACACACACACACACACTTTACACTGTGCCCCATATGCCAGGTGTGAGTAGTTCCCCACACTGAAGCAGGCGCCATTGCTGAGAGATCAAAATCACCTGCAAGTTTATAAGAAACACAATTACTGTCCTGGATAAAGAAAAGAAAAAAAGATTTTGAATCGTTTTATTTACCGACACACCTCATGTATTTTCTGTAAACGTTGGGATTCTGACGAGGATGTTTTGGTTTTGGTTGCTCCCTGAGCTAGCGTTAGCGTCCTGACCTTCCTGACTGAACCCGCGTTTAATGATTACGACAGGCCTCGTTTTCCCCCTGAGGCAAAAGAGTAAAGTCGACGTCTCTCCTTACAGACCAATGGAGGGGCGGGGGGGTAGACAGTCAGGAGGGTACACAGCAGCCAGACAAAAGCAGCACCAGGACAAGCTAGGATTTGAAAATGGACGGTCAATTACAGTAGCGATATTGGCTTCCTCGATGTTTCATTTGAATGGAATTCGACACAGAGGATGAGGGGCGGCTGGGGGGAGGACAGGGTCTGAACAACAAAGAGACCCGGCGAAGATTAAACTTGACTTTTCTTGGTAAGGGGATAGTGAAAAGAGAGAAGAGATATTATCTCTGGAGTAGTGAACCGACTGTTTCAGAAGTGATAAGTCCTCGGGTGGACAACACAAATGCCAGACAACGCAACTGAAGAAAGAACTGGGTGGGTGGGTTTCCAACAATAATGGCCGCCTCTAATCTCATCTTGAATGTTTCTGCCATTAACCTCCCTCAAAAGAGATCAATTAAAAAAAAAGCACAAGAGAAAAGAAGAAAAAAAACTGAAGATTCTAGAAAGCACAAGAGCAGTGGAGATTAATTGCATCCAGATAAGGCCTGGGGAGAAAACAGGCAGGAGGGAAGGAGAGGGGAGCAGGGGGTGGGGGGGGGGGGACAGCCGAGGGGTCAGGTTATTGAGAGGTCGACGGAACTGCACCGACCGACCGCTCAACAGTCACGGTCAAGGTCAAGTTCAAGTTACCCTGCCTCAAAACACAGGAATGGCCTACAAATTGGAGGATTAAAATGTTAAACAAAATGGAAAACCCATTAGCACCGCATCAACAGGGGCCTGCTCGCGACATCCATTTTGAGGACCCAAAAAAAAAAGGAGAGGAAAAAAAGAAGGGGGGGAGGGGAAAGAGAAAACATCCATTTGCGGGGCTAGAGTGGAGCTCTGAGCGTTCAGCTGGCTAATTATGGCGCTGGATGCGGGGCCCTGGCCAGATTAGTGGGCTTAAACCTCTCTCTCCGCTCCGTCCACCAGAGGTTGAAGTGTTATTCCGGCTGACTGGCTGAGATGAGCTCTCTTATCGGCCTGTGTGGAGCTTCCCTAACCCAGAGTGAGAGAGGGAAAGAGAGAGAGACAGGGAGAGCTAGAGAAAGGGAGAGCTAGAGAGAGAGAGAGAGAGAGAGAGAGCTAGAGAGAGCTAGAGAGAGAGAGAGAGAGAGAGGGAGAGCTAGAGAGAGAGAGAGAGAGCTAGAGAGAGAGAGAGAGAGAGAGAGAGAGAGAGAGAGAGAGAGAGAGAGAGAGAGAGAGAGAGAGAGAGAGAGAGAGAGAGAGAGAGAGAGAGCTGGGAGCACTAAAAGATGTATTAGGGACCAGCCCCGGCAATATCAGATAATACTCAACAAAGGAGAGTGTGTGTGCGTGTCTCATTTCCACTGCATCCCCCTAACACACACACACACACACACAGTCACAGCCACTGCAAAACACACTCGAGCAGCCATTCCAAAAAGGTGCACATCCACTTCCCTCCTGTGCTCGCTTCTCCCTATCCCCAAACACTCAGCCGAAAACAAGCTGTGCCCCTCACACTAGGGGAGCTGGGCTGGGGGGGGGGGGGGGGGGGGGGGGGGTGAGGGAGGCCCGCGGGGACCTGTCAGCCCCTGACTGAACACCTCTGCTTGGCCCACTCCTCCCCTTATCTATGGAACAGCCTCTCTCTCTCCCCATAGTTGTCTGGCGCTGCCTGCTCTGAGATTCATGAGGGAGGGCGAGAGAGAGAGGAGAAATGGAGGGAACGAGAGAGAGAGAACCGGAAAGAGAGAGTACTAGAGAGAGGGAGAGAGCGAGAGAGCGAGAGAGCGAGAGAGCGAGAGAGCGAGAGAGCGAGAGAGCGAGAGAGCGAGAGAGCGAGAGAGAGAGAGTACTAGAGAGAGGTAGAGAGCGAGAGAATGAGAGAGCGAGAGAGCAAGACAACGGGAGAGAGAGAGAGAGAGAGAGAGAGAGAAGGAGAACAAGAGAGAGTAAGGAGTTGATAAGGAGGACTAGGCAGTTGTTATTATTGTGGACGGAGCCAGCCTGGCTTTAACATTGCCAGTGAGGACACACAGAACACTTCAGGCGCACCACATAGCCCGCTCTTCCGGAAGACATCAATAAAGGAACGCTGTCACCGGGGGCTCGTGCCAATCAAACCAACACTTTCTCCTGTATGAGTGGCCAAAAAGCCTCCCGTTTGTCAATCGATGACCCCCCTCAATCAAACACCGAATGCATAGCATTTCACAAAGAGCTTATCAATGCTGAACTGCATATTAGGCTAGAACGTTCTTCCCGGTATATTTCTATTGAACGTAAGCAAATTGAGACATTGAAAAACAGGGGCCGACCTCGGGATCGTCCTTAGTATCACCTGAATACAGGCCTAGGGGGCTGGAAAACCACCTGATATCTCCCAAGCCTTTGAGGGGAAGTTGTGTACAAAACAAGGACTCGGCCGGATCTACTTTCTGACCAGTAACGGACACCCTCCACTGAGCTACTGAGCTAAACAATTCCACAGACACCACCTGTGTGTATCCTACAGCAACCAAAGCCAAGGGGGTACTGAGGCTAGATCCTTTTCATTCACTTACCCTAGTATCAGAGTATCTAATGTAGCATAGAGGGTCGGAGAGAAGACCCACGAAAATCTAAACCAAACATGATATACAAATGATCCTTCAATATTCAGTTGACGAGGTCCTTCTCTGAGGGTGCGTCGTTTTCCTATTTTTGTGCAGCTCCCACCTGGCGGCCATTTTGAAAGGCTTACACCCCCCCCCCCTCCCCCCCGAGTTCAACAAAGCAATTTCAAGCACGGGTTCAACCAAACCTCAACTCCCGTATAGCGCAGGTGTGATTCACAATTTGTTTCGGTCGCCTGAACGTGAGCCTGTGTTTGTGTGTGTGTGTGTGTGCGTGTGTGTTTCCCCCGGATTGGGTTAGAGTTACGGGGGAGAGGGAGCTGCTGTGTTGTGTTTTGTTGTCGGGACTGGAGAAGCGTCTCACGCCAGCAAATGGATCGGGAAGTGCCCTGGCGGACGAGAGACGATAGGCTGGATGGGGGGACTGTTAGCCACGGTGCACATCTCCTCTCGCCACGGAAATGGGATCCAACAGGTAATCAATCAGCCAATGTGCTGCCTCCCCCTGGGCCTGTGGGAGGCGGAGGGGAAGGAGGAGGAGTGGGGTGGGGTTGAAGGAGGAGGGGGTGAGGGAGGACGTGCAGTGGAATTTATCTGGGGAATTCAAGCGGAGAGGGTGCAAAAGCTGGATGCTTGGGATGGGGGTAAGGCACACACCCGTTAACATGCCGATAAATCAACCGGATATCGACACGCGCGCAAACATTGGCAGGCAAAAGGCTGTGGAAAAAATTCCTCTGTTTGTTATTGTTCCAAGCAAGCCTCGGCCGTATATCAGAGAGGAACACTCGAAACGGTGCCGCATTTGAGCATCTCACCGTTACTTTTGTCTTTCCATTTCGGTATTGAGAAGGGAGACAGCAACAAGTCTGTTAGAGGGGATGTGTGTGTGTACTACACACACACACACACACGGCCCGGCCTCTCTGCTCTCTCACTCCAAAAGCCTTGATTAAGGCCTTGTCTCTACCAGACATGAGCCCTCACTTGTCAGCGAAATTTCCAACCTTCCCTGAAATTACCTCAATCGCTAATCATAATACTCTCAGATGTCACTTTACCGCCACGCTGAAATTCACACAGAAACGGAGGGGGGGGGGAGGCGGGGGGGAGGCGGGGGGGGGGGGGGGGGAGAGAACACACAGATGACGGAGGATAGAGCAAGATGAAAAATAAAAAAAACATTTGTCAGCGAAATGTCATTCCTGCTCCCGTGTGGAAAATGGCCGACCCGCGTGCTGATTCAGGCCCTGTGTGTGTGTGTGTGTGTGTGCGCTTCTAAATTTAGTCTCCCACAAAACCGCTATCCATACCCAGACGACTCTGCACCTCCGTGTGATTCGGACAGTATTTCGGTTGGGCATTTCTCCGGCGTTCTCCCTGCCCTCTCCTGGCGCATGTTAGCGCAATGCCTTTAAAACATGCTGACGTGAGTTTCCACACGATCAAACACCTCAAATCCCACAGCCGGGCGCGTGAGAGAAAACTCAACATAGGTGTGCCATTGAAAGATGACACAAAAGCACTCCCTCCCCCCTCCGATCCTTTACCTACGCACTGAAAAGTACGAGAACATTTCCAAGGTTGACTTCTTAAGCAATTTTTAAGCTCGTGGCGCCCAAGGAGATAGAGACGGGCAGGGTTATTTTGTAGTGCGGTCGGTGTGGGTGGGTGGGTCAAAAGTGATCTCAACATGCTCTATAATGTTTATTAGAGTTCCGAGACGTGCGTCTTAATTCAAGGCCCCCCTTCATCAGTGGGTAGAATCGGGAGGCCCGTTTGATAAACGAAAGCAGGGAACTCTTTTGTCTTCCGCTTTTAGTCACGGTGAGCGATAGAAACGTTTGGGAGAAAGAGAGAGCAGGAAAGAGCAAGAGACAGAGAGACAGAGAGGAAGAGAGGGGGAGAGAGAGAGAGAGGCGAGCCATTGAACGAAAGAGGGAGAGAAGCGCACTCGAACACCTCAGCTCTCATTAGCTTAATAATGCATGAAATGTGCTGGAGCCTCCAGACTGCGCTAGCTAAAGCGTTTTAACTATTTATCATTGAACGGAATGCTACTGTGGCCATTTCAACCAAACCTATCCCCCATCGACCTAGCCCTTTTCATTTGGGTTAGTTAATTATTCAAATGACATGACGATCTTTGGAGGAAGAACCGGCTGACTAAAAAATTCCCCTACAACCCCCCCGAACTAGCCACCATGTAAGACACTGAGGGGATTATGCGCCCAGGCACAAAGGGCATGTGAGGTCGCACGGCAGCCTGCTAAATGCCTACATGGGCACGACCACCTTTTTCCCTGCACAGTTGCACCCCGTTCGAGACAGAACCTGGAGCACGGCTTTAAGAACAGTAGGCCTAAATAAGCTGCTCGAAATGGATGCGCGTCATTGCAAACGAGTGCAAAGTGAAGCCAGATGGTGGCGGGCACCATGTTGGCAGGGCTGTGTGGAAGACGAGACCAACCCCCCCAAAAAAAAGAGGGAGGGAAAGGGAAAGAACCCGGGAGGGGTGAAGTTCAGCTCAGTTGAAATATTCAGGTGCTATGACACACAGGTGGAAATTGCCCCTTTGTGGACAGTTGAGAAGACCACAGTTTTCCCCAATAAGGGTGTGGGAAAGGCCGACGTCAGCCCACTCGAGATGACCTTGGGCCGACGTCACCTTACTCATCAAGCCACTTTACTTTGGCACAGCAGCCAGCCCAGTCAGACGTCGCATGCAGCCTGACCGTGGAGGAAGCTCTGAGGGAGGGGAGAGCATACAGCTGGTAGGGCTGCCGTCAGCCGGGAGAGGAGAGGGGGGGGGGGGGGGGGGGCGAAAGAAAGAAAAGAAGGAGTGAAACATGGGGGTTTATTTTCAAGAATTTGTATTCCCCTCAACATGCGGCTTCGCCGTTTCAACAGCCGTCGGTCTTCATAAAGGCAGAAGTGGGGCCCAGCCAGCAGAATCGGAGGGAGGGAGGATGGGGGCGGGGGAGTGTTAGCGGTGGAAGGGGGAGAAGGGCGGAGGGGGGGGGGGGGGGGGGGGGGGGGGGGGGGGGGGAGGGGGGGGTTCCCCCTGCTCATTGGAAGAGCTCCAGTGAAAACTGGTCGGAACATGGGAAACATGGTGTCAGACCAGACGAGAAGAAAGAGCGCGTCTGGCTTGCGGTTTCCCCCGAGCGCGTTCCGTCGTGACAGTGCTCTCTCCGCCCGTTCCAGGGGCTCCCCTTTCACTACAATGCCTCCCAGGGCACGGCGCTGCTGCCAAATCCACACACACACACACACACACACACACCCACGCTCTGACATGCTGGCTCCAACCCCTCTTCCAGGCTCTGCTCTGCCTACAATGGCAGTCAGAGATTAGTCAGCAAAAATACACACTTTGCTCCCATCGAACCCCCCCCCCTTCCCCCCCTCCCCACCTCTTCCTGTGGCTGGTGCTGACGATTGGCTGAACCTTCAAACAACCCCATAATAGGGGTGGAGCTCCGAGGCTACTCCAAGTGGAACAGGAATGTAAACTGTAATGTTTTAACTGCGAGACCACTGGGAGCTGTGGAGACCGAAATAGAACGCATAATGAACCGTGAGCCACGTCTCTCGTTCAATGACAAAACCCCCTTGATTTCCAACTGACCCAGATACCCGCCGCAGCGACGCGGGCAGGTGGAATGGTCATTGCTAGGTGAATCGCATCCTCAGAAACACACACCAGGCTTTCCTCTCTTTATGGTGGGGCTCTCGAAATAAGGCCTGGCTGAGGGGGGGGGGGGGAGGGAGGTGTTCTGAAGGACTCGGGATACAAACCTAAAGCCTGGCAGCTCCTCTGGTCATGCCCTGCCTGTAAGCGACCTCATGCATTTGGGCAGCAAACCCTCCGAACCACAGGTGTAAATGCTCCATGATACAGCCTAGGGAGAAGGGGACCAATTAGACGGCTTTGGACAGACTTTTTCCAGGATCCATGTGAGACAGCCGCGGGGACAGGGCTGGAGGTGTGGGGGAGAAGGCAAGAGAGCACACGTCGACGAGCCTCTACGTCAACTGGGAGTGACAGGCAGCAGGAGATCAGTCGCAAAGCGGGAAGTGAACTCGGAGAACCAGGAAGCGCCAGGCAGCCGAAAAGGCCAAACCGCCCAGTCGCCTCTGGTCCCGTTCACACGGAGGGTAAGCGTCGTGCTTGGCCACTCGCAAGGCCAGAAACGCGAGGAATAAAAAGACGAAGGCACGTCATAAAATCACGCAGGCCAAACACCCCCAACAAAAAAAAAACGAAACGAAAAGAAATACATGTTCCACCCGGTTCACAGCTGTATTCTGTGGCGTGACGGGGGGGGGGAGATTTTATGATACATTCCGATATAATGCATCAGGGCTGATCCAGAAATGATGAATGTTCCTGTATGAATTTACACCATCCTAATCCTGGCCCTGACGCAGGGCCCTATGAGAGCTACCGCGCGGCCAACACAGGCCACAACTGTGTAAGTAACGCACTGGATTAAAACTTAATCTGAACCGTCTGATTATCCCCAAAGATAAAAAATGCTTTAATGAGGGATTGCAATGGTTTAGATGAGCTGATCTTAATCGCATAATACTCACTTTTTGGCTTGCTTTAGCGATATTCTGTCGTTTTTTATGTAACAGGGTGCCGGCCAGATGCCTTTAAAGGGGGTTCCCGTCATTGAGAATGGGGTGCGTCGATGGGAGGAGAGTGCATGTTTTAACTTTCCAAGTTCAATCCGGGTCAAGACAAACGAGAACACAGTGTTTTGTCTGGCTGCGAGGAAGTGAATATCTGCACCAGGTTTTAAAACAAAGCCTTTTCTGCCTCACCTCTGATGAGGTCGGGAAACAAATCAAATCTGGAACAAACCAATCTCGTCTCCCGGTGCCTCCCGTGTCAGGGAAATGCATCACTTTACAAGACGGAGCGACTCCTTCGAACGAGCCTACCCCCCCCGTCTGGAGGAGGAATCGACATCTGTGCTCGGCTGCTCCGGTGGAGCCGGTGGAACGTTCAAGAACGTTCACCGGGCCGCGCGGCCATTTGTGCCAGTCGGCTCCAGGCGGGGTTGTGGCAGGCCGACCCCTCACCCCTGACCAGGAAGAAGAGGAAGGTGACGTGTAACGGCATCAGCTCTCACAGCACCGTGTCTGGGAGCTGGCGGTGCATACCGCGCTGGCCGAGGCCACGCCCTCATACCTTGACAAGCCCGGTCTGATGAATTCATTCAACAAAGTCAAGTCTGCCATGTTGACAGATAAGGCATTACAACAGAAGCAAAAAAAAAAAACCCTCTGTACAGAACTGAATCTGCCTGACAAAGACGAATACATGTGGAGGAGATTCAATTTCAACCCCTGAATAGGATTATTAAATAAGGTCCAATTTCTGTTCATATTCTGTGTAAAAAAAAAAAAAGAAGAAGAATCCACAAGGGTCTATTCAGGGAAGTAGAGAGGGAAGATAGACAATGGGCAAAATGAGAGCGATCAGCACAAAAACGGACTCTCAGATCATACTCACGAGTGCAATGACGGCCGGTGACGTTCACGAACAACGATGGCATTTCACCCTCACATTCGCCCTCTTGCAGTAAAGCACCGATCCAGGCCTACGACTGGCCGGGCCCACACGCCCCCCCCTCCCCCCACCACCCATGACCTCTTCCCTAATTTGAAGAGTTAGACACGGGCGAGGCTCGGTTAGGCTAACGCTCTGTGTGGACGTCACAGTGTGGCCGCTCGCCCGAGTACCTGCCTTCCTGCCCGCTAGCCAGCCACGGAGGCTAATGAGGACACCAGGGTATAGAGGAACAGCACAGGCCTAGTTACCTCCCAGAGTCCCCCACCCCCCTCCTCCTCCACCCTCCTCCTGCTCCTCCTTCACCCCCCTCCTCCACCACCTCCACATAGCAGCCCAGCCTGCTGAGCAGAGCAGCTCAGCCAGGGGCTTCTCAAAATAATTGCCCTCTTTAGAGGTGCACTACTGAAGGAGGGGGGCGGGGGGGGGGCGCCTCGGAACCCAACAAAAGGAGGGAGGTTGGGGGATGGGGGGGGTGGGCGGAGGGTTAGAGACGCTCAAAACAAAGGGGCCCTTGTTAGGGAAGAGGAGAGCCCGGTTTATTATGTTTAACCTGGGAGAACGCGGTGACAGTGACGAGTCATTGTTCTGCCCTCAGTCGAGACAGCGTTCTGTAGCCGCCGCCATAGGGGCCCTCCGTTAGTGAGCGCTGTGTGCGTGTGTGTGTGTGTGTGTGTGTGTACACGGCATGTTTGTGTTGATGCGGTGTCACTTCCAAGTACCTCACCGTCCAGTGGGGAACCTTGTTAGAGCAGATAACTGGCCACCAGATTGGGGCGGAGGGGGGTCCACCTGCTGCGGTTTGGGCGCAAACACGGCGACCCGGACAACCAGAGCCAGAAACATGCTGACTCGGCAGCGGCAAGCGGATCGATACGAATCAAAACGCCCCCCCCCCCCCCTCCCCCCGAGCCGGAGCTGCAGCCAGCAGGCGGAGGCACGGAGGCACGGAGGGTGGGGGGAGGAGGGGGAGGAGGTAGGGTTTGGGAGACCCCCGACGCCGGGCCTCTCGGTCGCCCGGGTACGAGGCTGAGGGAACGGGAACGGGAGCGGAGCGGAGCAGAGCGAGGGAGGGAGCTCTCCCGGTAGCCACGGGGGCGGCCTCAGGCTGTGTCTGCTGATGTGTGAGCCGCGGGGAGGGGAAGGAGCGCCTCCGTCCAGGATCCCCCCTCTACCCCATCCACTTCCCCCCCCCCCCTTTGATCACCCCCCCCCCCCATTGGGGCTCATCTCCCATCCCCCTGACATGGAAAAACATGTCAGCCCCTCCAACTCTCTCACCCCTCCCCCACGTTTAGAAAGCCATAATATCATTTTCCAGTCACTAACGGCATCTGGCTTTCATTTCCAGGACTCCTGGAGGTTTTCAGGTCACTAATAATAACTATTTCAGGCAAAGGCAAGAGTTCAGCCAGAGTCTACCTCCGTGCCAGAAAGCTGTGAGTTATACCAATGACAGGGCAGGGATGGGGGGGGGGCTGGGGGGGGGGGGTACCCTTGGAGTCCCCAGACCGTCCTGAGGCATCTCTGTGGGGAGCGAGTTTTGTTTTGGTGTGTGCAAATGGCAGGACCTGGTCTGGCCTGCCTGATGGATGCGTGTCTGGGGACTGGAGGAGGGGAGGGGCCGGGGGAGAGAGGGGCCGGGGGAGACGGGGGTAGACGGAGACGCCTCTCTCCCCGGCCCCATCGGCAGGCCTCAGAGGGGAACGGCTACTTCCAGGGCTGGGCGAGAAACTCTGGACGCGGAGGCCCTGGAGGTCTCCTTTGACATCACTTAGAGCCGCATGCTGATGAGGCCTGTTCTTCTCACATCCTCCCGCTCCCTCCCACACTCTCCCTCACACACTCTCCCTCCCACACCCTCACACACACTCACACACACTCACACACACTCGCAGACTAGGATTGGAAATACTATTCCTCCAGCTGAGCTACAGGGGAAATGAGGGGAACCATGGCTGAGGTCTTAATGCTCCCTGGTGCGGTTAAACTTGAGGCTTAGCAGAGGCTAATGTGGCAGTCTATACCTTCCCTTCAGACTAATGTGACAGGTTTAGAGGACTGGGAGTCACTAGGCTAACCAGAGGAAGGGGGGGGCGGGGTCAAGTCAAGGTAAAGTCTGTCATTTGTCCCAAAGATAAGTACAAGAGTCAACAGCAGCAAAAAGAAAGTTTGTGCCAAGTCGTATTTTGAGAGGCACATAACTTCCATTCAATTCTGTTGGTGATATGGATATATGATTGATGAAGCCTGAGCGACGGCCTCCAAATATTCCCATGTTGGGGTAACATCGCTGTGGGAACATATTTTCTACCCTGACCAAGTCCCACGGTGCCCGTGTATAAGCACCGACGACTTCAAGACCGATTTGTGCGCGTGATTTGCACGTTGCTGTGATTCTAACACCTAGATCCAGTCACTTGGCGAGGGAAAAGTCGTCCGGGCGGCGGCCATGACGCTGCACTCCATTACTCATGCAGGCGTACGGTGGCGCAGCTCAAAAGTGAACGCTGCGGACATTTCTCCTAATACTGACGCGCAAAACATCTGTGGCCTGCTTTCCGTGGCGTCAAAAATGGAAATGGCATTCTCGGGCCTCGGAAAACGGGAGGCAACTTTCCACTCTTGCGCCCGCCGGTTTGATTTCGGCCCCAGACTACTCCCGAGTTGGGACGACTGAGACGGGGAGGGTGGGAGGGTGCAACCGAGGGCGACACCTAGGCACAACCCAAACGGCCCTCAGGAGGGGGAGGATGGGAAGCCATCGCTCTTCGTCTCAGTTTGAACCCAACTTTGCTTCTGCCGGGGGACGTCTGCCGGGGGCCAAACTGCTGAGGGGAGCGGCCCCGGTGGGAGCCGCGGTGGCCCACCGTCGCAACTTCAGAGACGCGCCCCCGTGGAACGGCCCATCCGAATTCAAATCGGATGTCCTTTGAAGCACAGACTACACTTCCATTAACTGTAGGACGGCCAATTAACTGTAAAATGGGCCATTAGCGAGCGTCCTGAAGTGAGAGCCGAGACGATCTCTCATTCTGACAAGTCTGCGCCACGCTGCTGACAGGACATAAACTGCATTAGCTCAGAATGTGTGTCAGACATGACGTGAGCATCTGGGTGCTGGAATACAGTTGTGCTGATAAATCAACTCGGAGGGATAAACAACCGGGTTTTTTTATTACCCTGGAAGATGATGTTCCTTCATGGTGAAACCAGGCCAGGCTACGTCGGCATGCGATTTATTTGCACGGAAACAAGGGAGACGTCTAATCATTCTAGAGACTTTATATTCCGCAAATCTGCATTGAACTACGTGGTGAGATTGTTAGGTTTTATTTCATAAATGGCTGCTTGGACTTGGTAGGTGACATGCGGCACGAACCAGGACAATGGGCCACAGTTTTGTCGGTAGACGGTAAAAGAGTGGCGGTCAGAAGCGTGTCGTGTACACACTCAGTCTAGACATGCCAGCGCTCTGTCACACGACGCTAATCAATTCATTCGGGTAAATCATTCATAAAGCTGGAGGAGGGAGAACAAATATATCAGGGCAAAAACGGACTGAGACAGTGCCGCTGGTTCGGACTGGGGGGCAGGGAAGAGGAGAGGGGGAGAGGATGGGGGAGGAGAAAAAGGAGGCTGAGAGGAACACACCTGCCAGTGGCACAGAGCAGCCCCACCACAGCACTCTATGAACCTCCATCTTTAATGTCTGGTCGGAGGACCTGACGAGAGCGAGTTCACGGGGATTCAAAGTGACAGCTAGCCTACAGCTAGGCAAGAGTATTGAGATGGCGAACGATACTTCGAGTGAACGGACCATCGCAGAGGATATGTCCCTCCTCGTTTAGAACACGGTAGGCTACATTATGGTTAGTCTACTTGTTCAGAGTGAGAGGATTCTTAGGACGCAAGTTTGACCTCAAAGATAGACCTCAGGGGGGGTGAAGGGCAATACCTCGGAATAGAGATATGGTCCAAAGAGCCATACCATTTCATTTGAGTTCTGTGGTAACTTAATTTCTTATGTTGTTAGAGGAGAGTGAGGTTTCCTGAGAACTTAGGGGAAAAACCATTCGAAAAGGACTAAGATAAGAAACAAAAGGGCAAGGATCAATAAGATAATAAAAGAGGAAAGATTTTGACCAAGTTGCTGTTTTTAGCAGCAGTACCACCCACATTCAGTCTTCTCATAGCCACTGTACGGAAAGTCAACGTGGGAAAACAAATTAGGTCAAAATACTTTTGTATCGTAACCTACCCATTAGAGGGTTAGCCATATCTATTCATTACATTTGATTAACAGCCTTGTCATAGTCATAAATTGAGGTCACGAAGTGTAGTGTGACAGAAGATGATACAGCTTCGACAGGACTATCTATTGCCAATGCTCCCCCAACGTAATGAGAAACTAAACAGAGTATCCCTGTGCTGAACAAAACATTCTGTGCCGTATTATATTTAGCAGTCTGATACAGAGAGAAGGGGGCCGAGGCACTTTCGAACTTGGCAATCAGAGTAAGGTAATGCTGCCAGCCGAGAGAGAGAGAGAGAGAGAGAGAGAGACAGAGAGAGAGAGAGAGAGAGAGAGAGAGAGAGAGAGAGAGAGAGAGAGACAGAGAGAGAAAGAGAGAGAGAGAGGGGGTTGTGTTGGGAGGCGGTTGACATCTTGTGTAACCTGACGCAACCTTGATTCATCGCTAATGTGGACACCAGAGCTGGGTGAAAGCTAGAACAGAACATGGCTCCCTCCCTGGTCACCTGGCCGCCACCTTAAGTGAAAACCCAGCATCCCACACAACACACGCGCACACACACTCTTGGTGGGGGGGGGGGGGGACGACAAACTCAACACAGAACTGAAGAAGAAGAAGAAAAAAAAAAAAAAAAACACAGGCCAGGCCAACATCTGGACAATTTATTCACAAGTCAACCACCCTCCCTCCCCCCCCCACACACACATGGGTGTTTTCTGGACATCTTTGCGGTCGACTGCAGTGGAGTTGTAATTCCAGGCACATTTTGCCGATCGGCCGGCTCTGACGGCGGGGGGGGGGGGGGGGGGTTGGACTTTTCAATCATTCCTCAAGAGCCGCTCCCTTGCCCAAATGGAGTAGGCTTTAATGGCCCCCCGCGCTGCCCCCCTCTGATTAAACATGGCATGTGAGTGAAATACTCACCCTGTAAGAGTCCGCCCGCTCCTAAAACATTCACAGCCCCACAGGGGGAGGGCTGGGGTTACTGCATCCCGCACCCACCCCCCCCCCACACACACACACACACCCCCCACACACACACACCCCCCACACACACAAAAATCAATACAGTCAACCCTGCTGTAACTCAGCTGAAACTGTAACTCCTGAAATATTTTCTCAAGAAACGTAACTGGAGGGACGCTAAGAGTTTATGGACAACAAATCCACGGAAGTGTGATTATGAACGATACGCAATGCCAAAGACGCTACTGAAAATTTCAATTATGCTTCAAGGAGAATGATGAAGGCAATTAAGACTTGTGGTGCTGTTGAAAAGGCTGAAAGATCTCCTTAGTAATGTATCGGACATTCAGTTTGGTCCGGACAATTTATGGTGGGGTAGTAGACAGAAACCAGTCTAAGCTGCTGAGATCAACGATCCTAACTAAAGGGTAAAATATGTCTGTGGACTGTCCTCTCACCACAGACAAAATCAGCGAGAAGATGCAAGATTTGGGAGTTGCCGCTCATTACCTCTACATGAGCAGCCAACTTTTAGGGGGCTCACTTCTGGCTTTGATCTTAGTGTTTGTGAGAGTGGGAAGAAACTGCAAATTGCTGTGACTCAGCGAGGTTCCATGAAAAACGTAGATTTGCAATTTAATAGACAATACAGGGCATCCAGACAAACGGCATAATAGATTTCCTACTGTCATATTGCAGCACTTTAAGAGCTGTTGCTTTTCAAATGTTTGGTTGAAGATGGCAAAACGACGACTGAAGGCATCCAGACTTGCTATCAGAATAAGAACAACACAAGACAATTTATAGCCTACATAACGGTATTGTTGCTCATTTCAGGAATACTAGGCTATATAAACAGCACAATGATCTCTTACAGCCATTTCTCTAACAATAACTCATCACGACCTCGAATTGGAGAAGGTTCCGGACTGAAACTCCCTGGTTTGTACCAGTTTAACGTGGAGGACCTGCCGAGCCAGATGCTGCATCCTGTCCGGCTCCTTGCATGTTACACATCCATCTCTCGATTGGGGAAAGAGGGGCTGATTTCTTTTCCATAGCACTTAATTCCCAAGTACTTCAGGTTCCTTTATTTCTTCCCAACCATTTCCAGATGTGACTGCACAGAAGCAGATAAATTGCTGCTCTAGTTTCCCCCTCTTCACCGCCACCCCCTTTTTTTGTTTCACAGCAACGACTTCCCCCCCCCCCCCCCCCCCCCCTTGTTTTCAGTGCATGCTCACAGTTTCAATTTAGCCACTGAAGCTTGTAAGACGTTCTGGTGAGGCGTTTTTATGCTGACTTGCATTAACGTTCTTGACCGCAAAGTGTAAGGCAATGTCTTAAACATCACAGCGAGTGCCAGAGAGACCATAACAAAGTCATGCTAATACAGGAGCCCATCACAGAGAGTCCTATCATCTACTGCTCTTGAAGCACAGTCACTTCAAAGCACTGAAAACTGGAACCAAAAGACCTGTCAAAAGGGCGACGTTAACATCCCCTCAGACGTTTCGCTGTGGAATCTGCTTCACCCCGACGATAGAGACATCCCTTTCTCATTGTGCGGTAGAATTCAGTGGGTTGTCAAAGCGCGCACTGACGTATCGCATGAACCATCTGGATGTAGCCTCGCGCGAGTGGGAACATGGCGGCCTTGACGATTGGTGGGCTCTCCGCGACACGGCGCCCTCCTCGTCGGTCCACAATACTCAAGGCGAGGCCGACAACGCGGCGCGCACGGCTACCGCGTGACGGAGCTCGGAAGCCGGGGCACAGGAGACTCAACGGGACGACAAAGACGCGTCGTTTACGTCCTCAAGCTTTCATTCACGAGCGTTCTCCGGCCGTGCCGGACGTCAACAAGCAGTCTCGAATGTATAGTTCAACTCCCCCTCCCCAAACCCCCGGCCCCATCCCTCCCAACAATGTGCTTCCACTTACCCCGTATATTGATCCCCCCCCCCCTCCCCCGTCAGTAACAGTAACAGAGAAACAGAGACGGGCCCTGCCAGACAGTAGCTTACATAGCCGGCTGAGGAGAAACAGGCGTCACCACACTCCATAGTAAATGAAAAGGGTTGGGGGGGGGGGATGAATAGTGAATGGAGGCTAGGGGGCAGCTTTGTGCGTGGGCATACTCTGGTAGAGTAACCTTGACGTCAGAGCAAGTGGGCGAGGGGAGCGAGGGGGGGAGGGGCCAACACCATGAAGCCGTCCCCCGTCCTCCCCCCTCTATCGAACCCACCCACACCCCCCCTTCATCCCCCCCCCCCCCCCCTGCCTGAAATGGACAGCACATTCCAGGCTAATTATGCATTTGGCGTCAGGGTTTCTATAAAACTGTGTGAGGCAAAAGGGGCCCCTATGAAACCTCAGCTCCCAGAGAAAGGGGGAGACAGGCAGGGGGTTGGATCCAGTCAGTGAGGTAATGTGGAGAGTTAAGGAGTGTGAACTGGCTCTGGGCCTGACCCCTCTCCCCATTCCCAGGGCTACAGAGCTCATCTCTCGACGTCTGTATCCAAGCCCCCTTCAAAACAGGACTAACCTACAAGACATTGCAAACGGCGCACAAACAAAAACACAAAGAACCATCGAGTGTTTCTTTGACCGTTTAGAGCTCGGCCCTGTGTTCACACTGGTTCTACTCTAACATCAGTGACAAGTCTTGCTGTTTGCGGATTCTTTCCCATGTTCCCAACCCTGCACTGTCACGGCCCACAAAAACTTTGGGTGATCACTCAATCTGAAATGTATACATTGGATGCATTTCAGTTGCTTTGTTAATGCCGCTGCAGTTCCGATGCCTTATGAGCAACAAAAAAAAAACAAAGACAAAAGGGGGAAGAAAAAAAAAGATGATTCATTCCACATCACAAACATGACCACAGACAAAGAGACTCTTGGAGCTTTTACAGTCATGTCTGACTTGTGCCGTTTCACGCGGGAGGGATAACAAGATACTGAACATAAGTTACACCGAGAAAAGTCTTACGGAATTTAACTGCAAGGAAGACAAGAGGTTCCAGCTGTGATCATTCAGCACAGCTCGCACAGTCTGACAGGCCGATCGAGACAGAGGTTTGTAGCCTCTGAAAGGAATTTGGCCCAAAAATAGGGCAGGGTCCCAAATGCTTTGTGAGAACGCATAAATATCAAGCTTTCCTTTGCAATTACGAAATCCCAGGGAAAAAGGCAAAGACGCTCGGGCTAAATTTGGACGGGGACATGCAAATGTCTGTCTTGTTTTCCGTCTTGTTTACAAGCTTGCCGGGGTTTGAAGTGGCGTGGATCTGACTGGGGAATTGACTGGGGATGTGTGTGTGGCGGGTGGGGGGGGAGTGAGGGAGGGGGGGTAGTGGGGGGGGGGGGGGGGGGGGGGGGGTTGAGGGGTAGCAGAGCAAGTCTGCTGAGACTCAGTTCTTCTTTAATTTCTGCATTAAGGAGCCGGCTAAATTTAGTTCCTCAGTGCAGCCTCCTGCTTTTTTTTCCCCTGACATGTGGCAGAGCTAGTCAGGAACTTGCCTGTTTTAGCATGGATGATTCATATTCAGGTGCCTTCAAAAATAAAAGGGCAGGATCTTAAGCCCTGCTGTACAAACAAGTGGCTGAAGAGACAATAAGTAATAGCTCTGACTATTACTCAGCCGTGGGTTTGGATAAAAAAAAAATTTAAAAAAAAGACTTCTAAAGGCTTGAGGTGGCCTACATCGTTTAATCGATGGGTTCTCTTTCGGGGCACCAGAGAAGCGAGGCCCATGGTGCTTGTGTCTGATCTCTGAATGAGAACAGTGAAAACCATTTAGGACTCCAAATTCACAAAGGAGCCACAACACGTATCTTGGTGCGACGCGCCCTAGTCTGTGGCAACAGAGGGTTAAATATAACACTGTGGAGCCAAAGCCCAGCCTATGTCTGCCACATCGTAAATATCAAACCGATATGCTTACTGCTAACGGCAGGCCAGCACAAGTTTCAGGCTCTGGGGAGCTCAAATCTCCATGGCGCGGTCATGGGCAACATTGCTTCCTTCACTAATCTCCATATGTTGACGTGTAAAATGCAGGACCACACACAGGCCCGAATGCCTCGGAGCACAGCATCTCACCTGCAGTTGGACACCTTCCAACCACGCAGCGTCGACACAGGTGGTAGTCTGAGGGGACTGGCTACCTCCACGGGAGCCTTTGAAATGGCTGCGAAGCTGTGCTAATGGACGTCTTAGTGGAGTGGAAAGAGCGAACTCAGGGGCTGATGTAAGGGCAGAAAGTTCCAGATGAGTTACTTCTCTTCAGCAGACTCACCGTCTCTGTAGTTCCAAACAGTTAGCTACCGCTAATGTGTCCCACCCTCGCTCGTTCTACTGCGGAACACAACATATTTTAAAACGCAGAGGTAAACTAGTTTGTTGACGCAATGCCCAAAAATGTGTGCTTTCTGTATCTAAAACGCAATTTTAGACGTTAATCTATAAATCGGTTTCAAATATTATTTTTCTCTAATGGATGGTTTTAAGAAGCTTATACATTCAACATGTCCAAAAAATGATACTTTATCGTTTTAGAAATCTGAGTATAGGTTCAGACAATCTGACATGTGTCTAGTCCGAGGGCAAACATGTCAAATGGCATTAGTCAAGGCCTCCTTTGGACCACACAGACCTTAAACGGTGAAATCAAACTTAATCAACAGAGCAAGGGCCTAAATAGCAAGCTGTGGGCGCCCTTTCAACTACAAAGGCCTCGCCGTAATGGTGTCGTTTCGAGCTGCCATACGGAGCAGCCTACTGTAAGCAGCACAGAGAACATGTCCCCAAAAAGGCCTAACAAGAATCCCTTTTATTCCGGGCTCCTTCAAAGTGCCGACCACACAGATGCAAGTTCCCGTGGGTCGTCTAAGACGAGCCTGGATACATTGAAAGTCCCCACATCTGAGCGACAGGCTTTTGGAGAGGCAGAGAACCTGGGCAGTGTATGCACTTGTCTTCATGTGTGGAGTGTATTTTCAAACCTCGCCAAGCCCTTTTCCCCAATTCTCTACCTGATGCGTGTGTTTGTGCGCGCCGCATGCAAGCCTACGGGTCTGTTCCGCCCCCCAGAGATCCGTGACCTATTTGGAGAAGAATTTGCTGAATGACCTCAGACCACTATCCAGGATGTGGAAACGGGGGGTTCAGTGATTTTCAGGATGGAACTATGGATTTCTTTTACCTGAGCTAGGCCGAGCACTGTACGGTATAGGCAAGTGCATCGTAGGTGGTCTCTCAGACAGCAGCGCATGAAAGACCCTGAACAGCCAGATATGAAACATTAATATTGATCCTCATAACTCATTCAATGCCTCTGACAAGTTGTACGCCACATTTCAAAAGACAGGCTATTGGAAATGGGCTTAACCTCCTCAATGCATTTTGTCGAAAGCCTCCCACATCAAGTTTACAGGAAAACGTCTTGGATTACAATTCCAGCAATGTGCTTCCCAGTTCTCCTCGTTGGAAGACAGCCGTTCCCTTGTTAGAGATACAATCCCCAGCGATGGCCATGCCGTTTCAGCCCAAACATTTAAGGCTTGACTTGTATCTCTAATGCCTTTCCCATGTGGAGTCCTTCAATAGGAAACAGCCATAAAAACGGAAACGACACACTGGCTTATTTCTTGCAACATGTGCATGCGCCATCACTATCCACTCTCATTCAGAGGCCCAATTAAAGAGACCCTGTCCAATTAAAGTTCCTGTGTGCTGCAAGGCCTGACGAGGCCTGAACTCGGCCTGTCAGGAGGAGTCACCGATGGCAATACTGCAGTGAAGTAAATAAGTTGTCATCAATAATGGAGGTGGAATCCTCTGAGTCCGGGCTTTGCTCTGTCTGGTCTTGCTCGTCCAGACAGGCAGACAGGCCCAATGCCCCTCTCCTCTCCGCTGAGCAGCTGCCTTGACTAATATCATCTGATGGGTTTTACCATGATTATTGCAGGGCTTTTTACACAACCCCTACGCTATGCATACTTTATGCAGAGGCTATGTATGGCTGTCAAGTCGCGATGCATACCGAGGGTGGCGGAGGAGCCCTGAGCTGTGGAGAATGTGGGGCTAAGCAGGCGTTTTCTTTTCCTTCGTTCGTCAGGAAATGGATGCCAAACAGGGACATGCCATTAAGAAAGTTATGTGCAAGGCGAACAGATAAGCTGGTATCTCCCCCCAAAAAATTGGAGTTAAGCTGTCACTACCGCAATTAGGAGTTCACCTTAACAAAATGCATATGTACTAACTTGAAATGAGAGGAAAAATCTTAGAGCTGTGAACAATGTTAGTGATTTGTCTATTGACTATTCTGAAATAAAATACATATTTTGGTCATTAGACAATAAATGTAACTTAGTAATGAGTTATGACACGTAGGCTATGGACTAGACATGACAAGGGTTTCAAAGTAACAAAGATTCTGACCATTTAATAAGACATCAAGCATGATATGGTCATTTAATGCAGGAGGATAACTGTAGCCTACTAACCCACTTGACCGAAAAATAACATAGGCTACTGTTTAACTAAAGAGAAGCAGCGCGTTAGTAAAATTACAAGGCAACCTTTAAACTACTCAAATATAGACTAATACTAACATATATATTACAGAGACGGATTTTAGCAAAATTACAAAACATATTGTCCCCAAAAATCTCAGAAAAAACTGGTAATCCGAAAATGCATGGGAAATGCCGCTACGAAGAGAAAGCAACCAGTTTCAAAGCCATCTTGTCATCTTGAACAAAAAATATATTTTGTTTCAAGATGCAAAGCTGATCATCGGTAAAATGTCGCGCGGGATACAATAGCTAAGAAGAACCCATTTCTGTGATTGATGATGAGATCAACCTGTTCCCTGGTCGAGTCTGGCTATGGCGGACACTCGGTGGCCAGGAACAATGGTTTAAACAAGCGCATAGTCAGGCATAATAATACAATATATCTTCGGAACCTTTATCATATCCTTCTCTGTAATCCTGTGCATAATATTGTCCTATAAGAATGATCCTGTTCCCACTGAGGATATTACCTAGCGTAGCCTATAAACCCATGAGACTCCCGTCTACCGGGTGACGTGTAAATTCGAAACGCATTCCTTTGATTGTAGTCCTGGTCACCAGAATCGATATTACGCCCCATCTCCGTATAACAAAATACGTTTTTGGACATGATAGGTCTAGTGCATGCATTAATACTTACATGCAATGACAATTTATATAATTTGATTTAAATATGGCATTTTGAGGTTAATAATTTCACGTAATAATCCTCCATTTAACGAATGTGGTTATAACGTTATAACGAAGGTGCTACACGGGTAACAGGGTAGGCTACGGGGGGGGGGCGAAGAAAGTAGGAAAAACACAAATTATTTTCGACATAGGCCGCTTTAGCTATAAACTCGCACTGACGGTCTGGTCCATCTTGGATTCAAAAATGTTCGATACTTTATCACTGTTGAAATGGTCATCCGCTATCGAATTCATGGTCACCAGTCGGCTTAAGCAAAATCGAGCCAAACTGTGGATCTGACATTTGCCTAACATGCAAAAACACCGTTTTAAAACGATAGTTAAGGGTCAATTGAAATTGTACAAACGTATAACTTCATGCTTCCGAAACCAATTTAAGCTACGAAGGACAAACCTGATTTTTTCACATGTCGTGTTAAGATAATCTATTTCGAATTTCTAACCGAATTTTTTTTACACCAAGTGTAGCTGGCGCTTGCATATTGTGCACTGATCTACACAATCAAATAAAGAAAAAAAGCATTAAACTGACCTGCGGAAATAACTGGTAGCATGTCAAACAAACACGCAAACTTGAACTTGAACGCAACGCAAATCCCTTTCGCTGATCTAGTGCGATACAAAGTAGCTTGAGTCGTCGATGGTTTTCATAACAATCCAAGCATCTACATTTTCAAGAGTTTGACATTTACATCACAAATTGAAAGGGGAATGATTAGTCAGCCAATGTTTTGCTATTTGCTTAGGATACAGCACTTCCCTAATTAACAGGCGTCTCGATACCCTTCCACTGAATGTGCTATAAGGAGAGCAATTGAAAAAACATACCAATAAAAACTTCATGCATTCTTATTCAATGGCATCATTTCTTAAGTAAAACATTTAAACATAATATGTAGAAGTCACCCAACTCTTCAGCACAACTCGTTTCAGCACCACAGCGCCACCCATGAGGGCTCGAGACAACAGACGCACTTATTTCTTTAACAAAATTATTCAAACAAACGCATCAAGACCATCAAACCTCTACTAAAAAGTGTGAAGTTGCCAGCATCGCATGAAAATATTCTTTGATGAGTGTTGATTCGCCTTTGATGCCCAGATTGCCATGGTGACCGCTTCCCCGCGGCCATGATGTCTGATCGATGGGAATTGAACAAAGAGGATCAATTTCCGATCAACGAGAGAACCGCTTTAATCAATGGGAGAAGAGAGCTCCAAAAGCGGCCACAAACACCGGCAAAGAGGGGCTCAAGAGCAAAACCACTACTCGACAACGGTTCTCCTCACACCAGGCTTCAAGAAAGCATAGCAACTTTAAGAGAAAAGGCTGACCTGCAACTGCTGTAAATCAAAGCGCTTCCAATATTGAAACATCGATCCCGCATTGGCCGCCATCTTGAGACATATTGAGACGGAGTGAGAGGCTGATAGAGAGAGCGCGAGGGGCTGGAGTTCAGTAGAAAGGAGGGGGAGTCCTCGCAAAACACGGAGCGGAGCGATTGAACAGGGCCATCGCTTATTGAACATGGGCGCGGAATGGAGTTATTGAACAGGAACCTGTGATATTGAATAGGGCTACGGAATAGAATTATTGAACGGGAGCTGGCAATTTCTTTAACTGCTAAAACACGGGATGGATTTTTCCAAGTAGAACGGCGAGCTGTGCAGTATGACCAGTATGTATTTTGTTAATGTTATTGGCATTGTTTTGGACAATTTTGTAGTTCTAGTTACAGCTATTATTGAAGTATGAAAAATAAGAACGATTCCATGCTCCAAACTGTTTATTTTTCGAATTTTATTGTCTCTTTCTTTCTTTGGTAAACTTGACATTGTTACTTATACATCAATGGTTTTAATGTAGTATAATTGAACCACGATTCTATATTTTGATGACGAAATCAGATAAATATAACTCCATTGGTTGAACTGTGTCCAACACTTTCGATTTACAGTGCTAGACACCTATAATATAGCCTACTCATCATGTTCTTAGCCGTTGCAAACTAAATTCGAATACAATGGTGACTTTACAGGCACATAGCTTATCAAATAAACGGTAATTGATTTGACTATAAAGTTCCATTTATTTGTATTTTTTCTTCAAATGTTTTGCACTGGCATTTCTCATCAGTCTTTCTCATAGAACTACTTTAGCCTATAATGTAAGGCCAATAGTTTAGATTTCAACCCTACATAGTGAATAAGCTACTTTCTCTATATATCAATAGCCTACTATTCATCCTGTATCTCCTGTGTATTTAATTTGAACTTGAACTTAGAAGAACAGCGCCTCTGTAGGTTTGCAATTCAACAAGCAGTCTGCGGTCGCAAATTATTGTTTTTCAACAGTCTCGTATGATTACGGGATGACCTGTTTTGATACGTTACATGATGGTTGTCATTAATGCATGCTATATAACATGCGAAAATTAAAATAACAGCTGAATCTGTAAGTTATTTACATGTATTCTGATGTATCTAAATTTCGTGTTTTATCTCTGGCAGATTTGTGTACATAATTCGTTTTCTTAATGTTCATCATGGATGAACATTGAGAGAAATATTATAACAACTTGAATATAGGCTTCGATGTTGAACATTGAATTAGTGCCATTAGAAAGAGTAGCCTAATCACACAAATCAAAATGTGTTTTTTGTGAAAAGCTGTAAACTAAAAATGGTGGCAAAATATACTTATCATATATGTTGTATTCTAGAATTGAACATTTATATATAATTGCAGATTGTTTTGGATGGTTTAAATGTATTGTTTCACTAAACAAAAGCTTGTATAGTACGTAGCAGTTGTAAAGTTAAGCTTCATTGAACTTTTGCCTTTGCTATAGCTTTTACAAAAACTTATCAATTAAACATGTCATGTAAACATGTCATATTAATTCTGCCATGTCTTGGTAAATATTTCAGAGCATCTAATATATAATACTGAAATATTATTGAATACTTTCAAGTCCACTCTCACAGCATTTACTCACATTGTCATTTGAGTCATGCAACTATACATTTAACATTCCCCATATGACCTACAGCACCACTGGAATGCAGACCAAACTGTAAATGTATGGAATTTATCATCCTTCCTCAGACAGTATGTTATCGAATTAATCCCTTTAAGAAGCAAGAGAACAAAAGTGCCTTCGAGGTGGAACATCTGGGGATTGTACAAAAACAAATATGCGTTGCAAGTACATGAAAACATGGACTTGCCAGTCAAACCAACCGAATGAGTGTTTGGCTTAATCTTTTTAGCCTTCATACTCAGTCTATACAAAATGCCTGCCTGCTTATTACTGGATGCTTTTTTACATTTCAAAGGTGACTTTTTCCCCTTTACCCACATTTCCTGTAAGCTGACAGGGTGGAGTGCACAGAGTGATTAAAAACCAAACTTGAAAGACAGGCCCGCTTGCCCTTTTAAATACACATAAGTGTGAATAAATACAAGTCTGCGGTCACATGAATGAGACACTATCATAGCAGTTGCCCTTTCTCCCAGCAGAAGCCTGTACAAGACAGCGGGAGGGTGCAAGCCCTGACGGCCATGACAGGTGTTGTGTTGAATGATTAGGATCCAAATCAACAGGCAGACACAAAAAGACAGACTGATATACAGACAGAAATAGGCCTTTTTTCTTGTTACTTTCTTGAAGCTTAGAGAAAACGAATTTAGCCTGGTGCACACTGTCCATCCAAAGCCATGCTTGAATTCTAAATGATCTTCTGTCACTTTAACTCTCAAATTGAATCGTTGTTTCATTCACTTTTGAAATGGCTAAGCAAAGTTACAGGCCTGAATGTGATCATGTAAAATAATGTAAGCCTGCAGAAACATTACATTGACATATATTATCCTATCAATGTAAACAGGCTTCGGTGAGAAGGTACAGAATGCCTTGACTCTCCCGAAACACAGGATTCATTCACCTGGCTCTCCCTCTGTGTTAACCTCTCATTCCTCCTTCAACCCCCCCCCCCCCCCGCCCCCCTAACATGCCCCTCCCCCCTATTTATCCACCTATCCCTCGTTCTCTTGTTCTCGCTCTTCTCTGACACCTTCTCAACGTTGAGTGAGTCTGAGAGATTTGCGGCGCCGTCAATCCTGGCACCATCACAGTCCACCATTTCAAGGTAATCATGCATGTGAGTGCGTCAGTATCCCAGGGACCCGCTCTGCCTCTCTCTCCCTCTCTCTCCCTCTGTCTCTCTCTGTCTCTCTGTCTGTCTCTCTCTCAGAGCTCCCAACACCTATCTGCCTTAACAAGGAGGCCTTTTGCCGTGACGCTTGTGTTTAGGCTGGGGAAGATGGGAACTGAACAGACACGGATGGGTGAGCTCGATAAAGGAGTGTTCATCTTCTGTCAGGAAAGAAAGAAAGAGAAAGAAAGAAGGGGAGGGAGTGAGAGGGGTGTGGGGGTTGGGTTATAATGATTAATTATGTTTGGGTTTCGCCAATTATAATGGAAAATTACAGTTAATCAGTTTGACACCACTGTGTGCTGAGGTAAAAATGAATGCCAACCTGAGTGGAGTGTCTCAATGTACAGCCCAGCTGATACCTGAAATGCAATTAGAAAGGTGTTAACAGCATGGAGGACATGTGGCCATTCAAAAAGACAATAGTGAATGTGTACCAACACTGTGTAGTCTGTACAAACAAAACATTGTTATTGTATGCCAACAAGACACATCAATAGAGAATGTTGGAAGAACAGTCACTGTTTCCCTCTCTTTGTCTCTGTCTCTGTCTTTGTCTCTCTCTCTCTCTCTCTCTCTCTCTCTCTCTCTCTCTCTCTCTCTCTCTCTCTCTCTCTGTGTCCGTCTTTCTGTCTCACTCATACACACACGTACACACACACTCCTTCACCCTCCTTCTCATACATGCTGTACACAGTCATGTTTTGCACAGGAAGGGCGAAGTGATCACCCTTCAGGGAGGAGAAGGGAAGAATGGAAGAAAAGAAATGAGAGGACCAGGGTTAAATAACCGTGGAAGAGGATGAGAGACAGATGGAGAGTAGCCCAGACAAAGAATTCGGCACTAGCTTTGGACACATTAAACAGTAAAAAGCGAGAGAGAGAGAGAGAGAGAGAGAGAGAGAGAGAGAGAGAGAGAGAAAGAGAGAGGCAGAGATACAGAGATACAGACAGACAGCCATCCGTGGTACACAGCATCGCAGGCCTGCTGTGCTGTGCAGAACTGAGGTGAGGATTGGGAGGGCCCCAGTAGACCCCTGCGGCTCTCTGCTCCTCCCCTCTCCTCAGCGAGGGGGCTGAGGGACCACTCAGCCCAGCGCCTTCAGTCCCACTGGCAATTTGTTTTTCTAAACCACCAGAGTCTGGTGCTAGCGCTATCGCTAGCCCCTCTCCTTCCGTCTCCCGCTGCATGTCGGATTCCTCCTGTCTTTTCACATCTCTTTTGCCTCTCTCTCTCTCTCTTTCGTGCCTCTACCCCATCTACCTTTCAATCTGTCCTCTGTGCACCTCTCCTCATTCATTCTCCCTTTCCTCCCCATCTATCCATCCCTCCCTCTTTCTCCCACTCTGGGCCCTCTGGGGAGCCCAATTAGGGCTGTCTCCCCCACACGCAAATCTACCCAGGACTCCCCACTTCCCCTAGTCTTTTTTTAATCAAATAAGGTTTCTCTAGAGGCTAGTCCTCGTTTTAAGGAGACGGCACGCCGGATTAAATTTTAATTAAGGAAATGCTAGCCTTTTAGAATACATTGAAAATGAATGGAGTTGGAGAGGCGAGGAAAGCCACCCGGCGTGTATTGTTGGGTGCTTGTCTGAGTGTGTGTGTGTGTGTGTGTGTGTGTGTGCGTTCATGTGTGTGCGGATGTGTATGCGTGTGGTGGAATGTCACGCACACCATTGTGCAGATGTGAGAAACAACATTACTGATGTCTGTTACAGATGTACGTTAAACAGATATGTGCATCTGGAACATTATCCTGTTCAGGATGTATTGACGTAAAGACTTAGAAGTTCAGTTTCATTGAAATGTCACACTAATCTCATGAATGGACAGGGTCTTTCTCTGGAGATACGTCGCCATCTATTGGTATTTGCGTAGAACTGCAAGTCTCACATTCGGTTTACAAAGACAGAAAGCCACTGAAAGTGGTTTCTTTACCAGAGGCTCATAAGTGCTTAAACAATGGCGTAATGTGTTATTAATTATAGCATTAATTCTATGATTTATTTCATTCAATACCCAAACCCATCACACCTATCTGCGAATCAACGTTTCAACTTTGTAACGTAAATCCAATATTGAAAGCGTATATCTCAGTATGAATAACGACACCAGAGACACTTGAACATTAACACATCACAGACACAGAACATAACTCCCTGTGTTTACACCCAGATCGGGGAAGCAACTCATTCAAACTGTGCACGTCTGAGTTCTCGTTTCCCACCAACCCCACACCACCAGGGGCCGCTGTGGCTCCGCGACTGACTGATCCGTAATGCGCTGAGCTCCCTAAAGACGGTGACAACAGAGCGAGCCTCGGGTGGATCAGCTCACAGAGCCTGTTTGCACATTCACCACAAACAGCCCACGCTGAGTGGAGGGCCCCTGCGGTGCGGCGGCGTTCAGAGGGAGATGGTGAATGTATGTAAACAAGGCTGTTGTGCAAACGTCCATGTATTTGTTAAGCGGCTGGGAATACTAATCTCTTTGCCTTGGTGACCAATGACACACTCGAAACTATTTGTGCTTTACTGGCACAGCAACGTTAAGGGAACTAATCATTTCTAGGTCTGCGGATTGCTGGAGGCAGTGGCTCACTTCCAAATAAATACCTCACCTGTGTTACCAAGCCTGGGAGGATTGGATCATTTTTTCTGTATATAATTTGATCTGTGACTGCAACCATGTAAATGTGGCCCCATTCTAGTCCACTAATGTACCTGGCCCACATTTCTTAATAGTTATGTCTTTCCATGCGGTGGTAATAAGGGCTTAGGACCCACAACCAAGAGGAGGACAGGCTTGACGTGATTGGCAGGTGTGGTGTGTCACTGTGTGGTCAGCGAGGATAGGCAAGTGAGGTGATTGACAGGGATTGTGGCACAGGAAGGGGGGGGGGGGGGGGGGGGGAGGCCTATGGACGGTGCAGAGAACTGGAGTGATTGACATGTGGCAAGGTTTTCTGCATATGTCACATGCCTGGCAGGAGCCCAAGCTGTCTGCGTTATTGTGAGAATGCAATGCCCAGGCAAGGTTGCCTTGGAGACCTTGAGTCTTTACTGCTGCCTGTGATTGTAGCAGCACCCAACATGGACACAACCTCCACCCCCACCCCCCACCCCGACTCCACACCCAGACGTGCCAGGTGCCACATCAATAGAACATTCTCCACAGTCTCCCCAAGCCTGTTTTTCTGAGGCATCATATTGTGTGCAAATGTGTTTTTTTTTCACCCCCCACACAAATACACACACGCGCACACACACACTTACCAGTCAGCTATAACAGGCATGTCCCCAAGGTTGGTTTGAGTGTGGAGATGAGTTACTGCATTGTAACAGAACAATGATCACCTGTTTTCCAGATAGTATATAAATAAATCTGCGCACACACACACACACTTCCAAGCCATATCTGTACTGCTGAGGTCAACATGAGCTATATTCTTGAGTATACAACTCAAGAAGGATTGTGTTTCTGTCTGCAATCTGCTGTTTAGCCAAGAATGCTGTGATCCCAAATTATTTGAGTGTTTCTTGTGGCGCTGAAGGAGAAGTGTAATCAACCACTTGAAAACAACAAGTATTCTCAAGACACTTACATGAACTAAGCATTTCTCACTGTCCCGTCAAAACATGTGACTGCATCCAGTTTTAGCGTTTAAATGAAGTCGTGTCATGACCTTCATGCCCTCGACCAACCCCGCTGCGGCCAATCTGGTCTGCCTAAACCCAATAATGCGCCCCTCCGATAGCTGGAAATCCCCTGCAGCTGTTCAAAGCACCATCTTCCACCACCGACGAGACGAGGGCATCAATTCATTACCGTGGTAATCTTGCGGGGGTCAGTGCCCAGCCTAATCACATGACCTGTCAAATCTTAGGCATTGACACTTCCTCACAAGTACCCAGAATCCACTGCGGGACAAGGGACGGATGTGAGCACCTGACCCGTGGGCCCTCTGGTCCTAAGATAGCGACGGACCAACAGCACCCTGCGTGTGTCCATTACAAAGGCTTAACAATGGGTGTTCTGGGGGCGGGAGGGGAGGTGATGGTCCTCTATATGGCTGGCATGCCTGGGTGATGCCCCCCACCCCACCCCCCCACCCCCCTTTGTCTAAACATAGCGCAGGTGGGCCCACAAAGCCAACTGTGTCGCTATATAACTGCGAAGGGTCATTCTTATGTGTCCCCGACTGTGCCCAGAGACGTGTTAAGAAGCTCCTCGCAATGGTAAGGCTCTTTTCTCACCTCTTCTTGGCTTCTTGATTGTGTGAGTGAGTGAGTGAGTGGGTGTGTGTGTGGCTTTATCATTGCTGTTTTCTAAAGAGCTGTGTGGAGAGGTTGTGAAAGGAATGGGACAGCTTCCTGCTGTGGTTAGCAAAATAATGGAGAATATTTATTGACATTTTCATCTAGATTTTGCATCCTCACTAGTTAATAGTACATCTATCTCTGTGTGATGCTTGATACCAACGTAAATAAACATTTTTTTTGCACGTTTAATTGGACAAACACCTCTTGTAAATATATATATATTTTTTTTTTAAGTATATAGTGTTTCTTCTGCCTTAGTTCAAACTGTTTTTGTCTTTAATATTTGTCTAATCCACTCACTCACACACATCACTATGTGACAATTACCATCAATTCAGCAATTATTTTGGCCACTGTCCCGTCAGTCTAATTTTCCCACAGAAATTACTTTGAACTAATTTTTTACTTGAAATTATTTTGTACTTAAAATTATAGAACAGGCTTTGTTACCACTGCACCATGAGCACATAACAGGTGTAAAAGATTGAAATGTAACAATCATCTCACCTGTGACTCAGGCACCCAAGAAGGCAAAGAAGAAGACGGCTGAGGCCAGCTCCAATGTGTTCAGCATGTTTGAGCAGGCACAGATCCAGGAGTTCAAGGAGGTGGGTTAGGATTTGTCCACTTTATTGTATTTGACAGTGTGTGTGTGTGTCTGTGTGAGTGTGTGTCTGTGTGTGTGTCTCTGTGTGTGTGTGTGTGTGTGTGTGTGTGTGTGTGTGTGTAATGTTCATATGAGTGGACATCAACAGTATCTAACGGTGAACATGGACAGTGCAGGATATAAAACTAACACACATCAGGAATGGCCTGGAATAAAAACCTTGCATTTCCTGACATTCTCCAACAACCAGGGTTGAGTAGAATTGCAGCCTACTATGTGTGAAGCTTCACTTCCTCTTTGGGTTTCCCTTCCAGGCTTTCACCATCATGGACCAGAACAGAGACGGCTTCATCGACAAGAGTGACCTCAGGGACACATTCTGTGCTCTGGGTGAGACGTGAACCCTTTTGCTAAGTCCATGTCCCAGTTGTACTTTGTGACGGCTACGTGTAACAAGTATGTCTTCCTGCAGGTCGTCTCAACGTAGGCAACGATGAGCTGGACGAGATGGTCAAGGAGGCCCCTGGCCCCATCAACTTCACCATCTTCCTCTCCATGTTTGGCGAGAAGCTTAAAGGTCAGACCGAAAACTCTTTGAGGCTAATGCTAGTGCTACATGCCATAGCTATTGTTATGCCTATTGTTCCTTGCTTGGCAGCCATCTTTGACTCACCATAGCCAAACCATTTAAAGGTTTGATAAGCCATACTTAACTACTTAAACTCTAGTATGAAAGTAAAGTACATAGAACTACTTACCAATGAATGAGGGGATTACCATAAATTAGTTTGTGGTGCTGTTTTGAAGCCCCTATATCTGTTAGCGCAGTTGTTGCTCTAATTGTAACAACATTTGCCTTTGTGCATTATAGGTACGGACCCCGAGGAGACCATTCTTAACGCCTTCAAGATCTTTGACCCTGAGGGAAAGGGTGTGCTCAGAGGAGAAGAGTAAGGCATATTCAATGATTTATTTTCAAAAGATAACCACGATCCTAATGGAGCTGTTCAAAATGACAGTCACTCTAGCGAACAAACGATTCTAGTACTCCTGCTCAATTGGTGAAAGTCATTCATGTCATGGTGGATGTTTCTAACAAGACATTGTTTTCCCCTTCCAGGATCAAATATCATCTCATGTCTCAGGCAGACAAGTTCACAGAGACTGAGGTAATGCACTTCTCCCTGGTTAACTGAGACTCGGTGGAATTCAGTTTGGTATCAGGCCCGCTTTGTGTCGGGTCAAGCTATACTTCATCCACTGTCTTAGACCCATCCATCACAGATGGGTTTTCATAGAATGCACCTCAAACACACTTATCCCTGAACCCAGCCTCCAAAGCCCCATCATGGTCTAGTGAAGTTATGGATGAATAAGATCACTCGGACCATCTGTAGCTCACAAAACCAGATAAGAGTCTTACTGTACGTCCAACTGACAGCACATCAGACCACAGCCTCCATCCTTCATACAGATCAGATGTCTGGGAGATAAATTGTCCTCCATGGGGGCTAGCTGCTACAGTAAAATCGTTTTAAAACAGGAAAGAAAATGACCCTCAGCGGAATAGAAAAACTCAAGAGTGAGAAATGATTAATGGATGCGTTGGTCTCACTGTCTCTGAATGATGGCAAACCTTTTTGTATTTACTGTTGTATGGACTCTCACCCTGCCAGATCAACGACATGTTCACCAACTTCCCCCTGGATGTCGCTGGCAACTTGGACTACAAGAACCTGTGTTATGTCATCACCCACGGAGAGGACAAGGAGCAGGAGTAAAGGAGCCAATCGCACACCCACAATTACCTGTCAATCGTCTTGGTCTGCCCTCCCCGTCTTCAGTGCCTTCTAAGTGTCATCATATCCCCTCCCACAACACACCATCCCCTTCACAATAAAAGTTTCATAAAACTTCATTGTGTGGTTATTTGCGAGGTGTTAGCAGGTGAATTATGATTGGGTCATTGCTATGTTGGATGGTATCTTAAACAAAACATTGAAAAGTGACTTATTAATCCATTAGATAAACTGATCAGGTTTGAACTAAAAGACACAACATACAGATCAATATTGCAATAATGCACAATTACTTATGACACACTTGTGCCACATAAAATGTACATGTATAGCATTATTAATACTATAACAAAGTACTTTCTAAAAGTCAATTTGAAGCACACTTATCTTTATCATTCTAAGAGTTTCTTGTTCTGTGTTGTTTAACACAGATAACTCTTTTCAGATATTATCTTTACAGAAGATAAGATTTAAAAGGCCCTCTTTTGGACATAGATTAAGTCTCGTCCTCGACAAAATGATACATTAACTGAAAGTCTTGAATTGTAAGTTATCTTGTTTTAGTCTGTGTCTGGAGAACTGTGCCTAGGAATACAAGATTCCATATATAGCATTTACATATCACACAAAAAACGACTTTCATATGAATACAGGGTCTAATTAACTGTAGATAAGATTCCTTCACAAATAAAGTCGTCATGGCTTCTGAGGGTGCAGTTTCAACACAAGTCTTTCGCATACCTCAAAAAGCTGATACGTGGAAAGACCCACACTCCGTCAAGATTAGGATCCATCAGCTTTGCATAACAGCATACCTCACAGTTGTGTTTAATGTCAAACAAATCTGCAATGAAATGTCATGTAAAAGTAACAAAGGTAACCTTTTTGGACCGTCTCACGCTTGGATGTGTTCCATTACAAATATTGAAAGGAGGTTTGCAAAAAGGAAATCTGAAGTAATGATTCAGGATATTGCCAAAAAGACATGACAGTTAAGCTGCAATAATAAGCTGGCTGCACAGTGTGCAAATGAGTTGGCCAGACTCCACACTGAACGGCCGCATGAGCAAGGCCAACTCACATTCCTGCTCCATTCTCAACACAGTCCATTTTATTCAAGCTATATATAGCACTAATGTATCAGATTTGGTTTTCAACAGGTGCATCCAAATTATTGTGGAAGAATCGTACTTATAAAAACAGGTTTATTTCCAGACTGAGACACTGGTACAGTGAAAGGGGTAAAGGATATTGGGATCCGATTTGGGGTAATTCAATTGAGTTGAATTTGTACAGTAAGTAACAGAATGGATATTTATACAATTTCTTGGTAAATCCTGTGCAAATAGTAAGGCCAGAATGAAAATACAGTCAAAGCCAAGAACATTCCAGAGCAGTCAATGTGACCTTGGTGCTAGAGCCGTCTACAGGGAGAGACACAGCTAGGGGACAGTCATTCGGCTTTTTGGCAGACTGTATAAAACAAGAGTGACCAGATGGAGAGACTACAGTCAATTGAAAAGGTTCTTGATACCAGCTCGTTATATCCCTGTCATGTGCCAATACGGTCAAGAAAATCAGTACACTTACAATGTAAAAACAGATTTCGAAAACAACTCTTTTGTTTATAAAACGTTTAACCAGTACAATGGCAAAAATGGATTTCGACAATATTCCTTGGGCATCTTTTGCAATGAGTGACCTATCAGAAGATGCATATGTTAGGACCAGTGCCTGCACAAAGTGGATTAAATTCAGTTGTGCCTATGACAACTACAATGTCAACAGACCTACCCTCATCAACATCAATGCACGAAAGTCTTTGTGTTATTTCCTGTCCATGAGCAAGGTCACTCCCCATGGTCCTATACAGCCCCTGTAAACATACGGAGTGTCAATCTCAATCTCGAACCAATCAACAGTTGAGGCAAAAAAACATGCTCTTCAGTGATGGGCAGGAGTGTCTAATTGCTCGCCCTCCTGACTCGCTGTTCTCCAATCAGCTTCTGGTCTCCCGCGGTGCGCGAGTGGAGGAGGGTATTGGGACCCGCCCTTTTGTTTTTCAAGGTGGGTAAAAGGTCAGACAGGATATCCAGCCCAGACCCTGGCTCTAGGGGGTTCTCTGAGAAAAGAGAAAAGAGAAAGAAAGGGGGAGAGAGAGAGAGGCAAAGAACAAGGGAGGAAAACAGAAAAAGAGAGTGCTGATGCTCAATAAAGGTTTGAGGTCAAAAGAGCGCACCCGCGCTCCTCCGCACGCTGCGAACCCCGAGGGACCCGAAGGAGTGCGGCACGCGGCGCCCCTCACCGTGAATGCCGATCATGTGCTCCAGGATGAGAACCCTCTCTGCCAGGATCTTCAGGGCTTCCCTCAGCTGCAGCGCTCCCTCGCCCTAGACACAATCACAGCAGCACACCGTCCACACTCGAGCACCAACAACAACAGAAAAAAGTCTTCACAGTGCAGTTAGGAAGCTGAGAGGGGGGGAGGGGGGGCGGGGGGAGGAATCGAGTGGGATCACAGTTTTAGGCTGTGTCGATCCCCCGAAAGCTTCGCTTGTCACGTTTGGGGCACTGGGTCGTTTTGAAAACCCCCGCGTGCGTGATTGAATCTCAAACGGGCCTAATGATTGGTTAATGACATGGAGGAAAGATGTGTCATCACCTCAGGGAGACCTTCTCCGGGCTCTCCCTTAGGTCCTGGAGCCCCCTATAGAAACATGCACACACACACACACACAGGAAGATGCATCAAGACGAGTGGTTACGACGTGTTCACATTCCTCACAAGCCTCCGTAACGCGCCAGTTCAAAGGTTGGTGTCAATTCGGCGTGTTAACTTACTCGCACGCCCTGTTCGCCACTGTGTCCTGGAGGTCCCTGCGAAAGGAGACATAGACGCAAAACATGACGTGCTTTGGCGCTCATGGCATTGTCGTGACATGGGGAAAACAAAGTGGGCGTCCAACGAACTGGGAGCAGAGCATTTCAGATTGGGATTCTCATGTCGAGGCTGAACAGCTGAATTCGATGGGTCTTAGAAAAAATGGCCGCTTGGCCGAGCCTCACCCTCTCACCAGCATCTCCTTTTGCCCCACGATCCCCGGGCCTGCCCGACAGCCCATCTCTGCCCTGGAAGCACAGGGAGCCACAAATGCAGCCTACAGTCTATCTACCACACACATCCACACAGAACTGACAGGCAGACAATCGCAACACAAATCACAGACTGGGTATTTACTAAAGTCCAGTTGGACTCGATACCTACATTTCGGCCGGGGGGGGCTGGGTTGCCTGGCAACCCCATGGGTCCGGAGCCACCTGTGGAGTCCATGACATCATCATCATCATCATCATCATCATCATCATCATCATCATCATCATCACCATCATCGTTTCTTCTGAAGGAACACACATGTTAACTGTGTTATACTGCAACAGCGAGTGGTGAGTGATTTTACCTGGGGGGCCAGGGGGCCCGGCTGGTCCTGGGGGGCCACTCACAGGACTCTGGCCACTCCGTGGAGGGATGTCTACCTCATCGTCTAGATCAGAAACAGAAACAGATTTCCTTTTGGGGACTTTTCAAATAATGCTGTGCATTGCTGCGCAGCTGTGGGTCTCTGGTCTGAGAGCATCCAGAACAGTATAGCCAAAACTGAGATTGCTAGATTTGACACAGTTGTGTCACGGCCAACGTTGAGGTAGGGAGCGGTAGCTCTGGAACATGTTTAGGAACTGTCCCGTTTTAAAACACACATACACACACACAGGTCTGAGGTTCGATTGGAGAACCTCTCCTTGGCGTTTTATTGAGCAGGTTTCTGGCTTGGCGGGCGCCTTAGGTTGCCAGATTCAGGCAGCTGTGCTGACAGGTTACAAATTGGCTCTGATTTACAGCAGACCAACTGCAGACAGAGCCCAGGCTTAAACAAAGCCAGCCCACCATCAGTAATTAAATACAGCTTTCCACCCATGCTGGCTGAGGGGGAGGCTGGAGTGAGCCTCTACCGCACTCTAGTGGTGAAAATAGAAAGTGCATCTGAGGTAAGCCAATGGATCGAATTACATCGAGACAGCGGTGAATTACCTCAACTGTTTTCGGGACCACGTTTTAAACCTTTAGCCGGCAATAGACGTCATCTACAAATCTGCCATGTCACCGCTACGAGCCCTGTTGGCACACAATGCAGTCTCAAAGGAAGACTCCCATTCCAGGGCCACTTAGTTCCGTTACATGTACAGTACATGTACGGTATAGAACATTTCTGTTTCATTTCCCGCTCCTTCCGATGCCATGCTGGTCCAGTTCTGGGAAGTCCATCAAAGCAGCGAGAATGGGAACAGGGCTCTCTCTGCCTGTTAAATCTCTCCGGTCCTCAACGAGCTCTCTCATTGGACAACAGACCGCACATTCCAAGTACCACAGCATACAGCCGCGCTCAGAGGAAGAGGGAAAAAGGGCCTGGTTTAAGCTGACTACTCTCTCCCAAGGTCATGGAAAAAAAGGCATTTTAAAAACAGTGTAAAAATGGGTTATAAGTCACGAGTGGGCCACAAATCTCTATTAACATGTAGATACTGAGAAAGTGGCTTTCCAGACCACTGATTGTCCATGCACTGTCCACAGAGAACCAGGGGGCGGAGCAGTAGACTGCTCCTTATCTTTGATATTTGACCTCTCTCTCTTTCTCTTCATTATTAACTGACACTTCTGTAACATATGACTGTAATAGGGGCGTAAGCCAAGAGAGAAACTTGGTGAGAGAGATGATATATGAGACTGCTGGATATGTGAGACTGTTGGTCAAAATGTGAAAAAAATCTTCCCAGGGTGTGACGAAGACCTTTTGGTATGACACATGAACTAAAGCTCTCGAAGTTCTGACTGGCATTTCAAATACATCTTTCGATGTGCTGCCACAAAATACATTCAAACGCTCGGAGAGAAAAAAAAAAAAGGTGATCTGGGTCACGGACGCATCCAGACCCCTTGTGCGGCTTCAAATCTACTCACACTGTCCCAGCTCCCGGAGGCCGAACACATCTCCGCGGAGGAGGTGAGAGGCTGGTCCTGGCGGGCCCGCTGGCCCAGGAAGACCCCTCTCTCCTGGGATCCCTCTCTGGCCCTGGGGCCCTGTGGGATGGAGCGTACAAGCACTCTTATGGCAGATGATAGAACCCTCCTGTGTCGGTGTCGCATCTCCAGAGGTGCGTCTCAGTCAGTAGCATTGTATGGGCAGTAATGGCAGATGAGTGTGAGGTTCCAGAACTTATACCTCTGGGTCCCATCGGTCCAGGTTTCCCCGAGACGCCCGTCTCTCCAGCGCGCCCCGGAGGGCCTGCGGTACCCGAGGGCCCCACCGGCCCTGGAGGGCCCCGGGCTCCTTCAGAAAAAAACAGGTTTGAAACCCTCAACAGACAACAGCTGGGATGTGCATCTTTTTCGCGACACAATAACTAACCCTAGGAAAGTGTGCCATGCTTCTCCCAAGAGCCAGACTGTGACAGCCTATCAGAGGAGGTGTGGTTTCCTCACCTGGTATTCCGTGGACTGGAGGACTGAGGAGGGTGGGCTTGGCTGCTCCCACCTCGTTGTCCGCTGCCCTCTCAGTGTAGTACCTGATGGGAATAGGCGGAGGCCCAGCTTCTTCCAGCAACAGAATCTGGCCCAAAATGGAAGCACGTTACGATGTTGTCCCCACAGAAACATTTTTGTTGTTGTTGTTGTTGTTATGTGTCCGAACTGAGAGAATCTGTCAACCGAATCAATTTTTTTACCTTGGACTCAATGGTGCTCAGTCGGTCGTTCACATCGGCAAAGCCAGTGCAGTTCATACACTCTGTACGTGGAGAGAAAGACACCGAGTGGAGAGGGTGATGTCATTCAGGGCAAATCTATTTTAACGATACAACCTCGTACCTTTAAATATTCACGCCTGTACCGGACACACCGTATACCGGACGGTCGACATATTAGCAATTCCAGGCGAAAAACAGTGGACGCACAAATGAGCCCCACGGACTCTGAGACATTCAGGCTTGAAAAAGAAGAAGAAAACACACATACTGTATGTGTTTCCAAAAGCATCGTCAATGAGAGGGAGAGAGAGAAAACAAACAGATGGCAGGGCTGGCCTATCCTGTGTTGTTTTTACCGAGAGAGCTGAAGTCTTCATGCTAGCTTGACGTTGTGAAGGGAGCCAGGCTAAGCAGGAGCACTGAGCCAAGGTGACTGTGGATGGACTGACACAGACAGCAGACCAGAGGTAGAGAGAGAGAGAGGTAGAGAGAGAGAAAGAGAGAGAGAGAGAGAGGTAAAGAGAGAGAGAGAGAGCATGCCGGCTGGAAGACCACACGTAAGGAGAAATTGGCGGGGAAAAAGCGATTGCAAAGGTGGGGTGAGAAAGACACAACAAACTAATAATAATAATAATAAAAGGTAACGTGAGCAATGCGAGACAGACTCTCGTCTGCTGATTCTCTCGGAGAGAAAACAAACCCCCCCCTCCCAACCCCGCTCCCCCCTCCCCCCTCCTCCACCCATCCTCTGCCAAATCTGCCAGCTTAGAGCCAAAGTTGCCGTTTCCCTCTGAGTGACGCTTGGCATCGTACGGCTGTGTGTTCAAACAGCAAGGCCACCCTGGCCCACTCCAGTGACCGTCACAGACTCTCTGCACGCTCCGTCACCTCTGACAGAGCAGCATGCCAGCCGCCATTTACCCATCCCCGTGCCAACGGGCCGGGGTGTGTGCCAACACGCCTTGTGAACATCTCAACATGGGGTTCGGACACGGGGCCATAGCCAGGTTGGCATGTCCTAGAATGCCCTTTCATACTCTGAGATTGACGGTCGCCAAATAGCTCTATTCACTATTCAGACGTCAAAGAACTTAAAGGAATAGTGGGATCCATTTATTGTTGTTATTGTCTTCATGTGACATGAAGAAGATACACGGACAATAGACCTAAACAACGTTTTCAGAGACCCAAAGGCGCTTACATTAACCCTATGAACGCCGATTTCATATCTAAAACAGCTCTGACCAAGGACTCGATCCCCGCTTTGAACTGGTATTTTTACAGGAGACATTTGCGGGGGGGGGGGGATTCTGAGTAAAAGCATGACATCAACATTTTAGCGTTTGTTGACAAGTGGAACTCTGGAGTAATTCATCAGCTTGTTCTCAGCTCGTTACCTAGGTGTGGCATGTGTTGGGAATCATGGAAAAATGAAGAGACGCAGGATGCCATGCCAAAAGAAAGACATGGGAAGACGTGGCGATAACGAGCAAACAAGACAAGAGAACCTAAACACGTTGTCATTCAGAGCTGGCCTTCAGCGAGAGGCTGATGTTGGATGCATGTGGCCACACGTTGCTTTCTTACAATGCATGCTTGGGCTCGGATCTTTCAACTGGAGGTTTAAAAACGAGGATGTCTTACAAATAGCCAACGTAATGAGTACTGGGCCCGTTGATTGAAGAGATGCAGGCTGCCAGCACAGCATGTGCTAACGACACTTGTGTGCACACTGCTGTGTGTGTGTGTGTGAGAGAGAGAGAGAGAGAGAGAGAGAGAGAGAGAGAGAGAAAGAGAAGGAGAAAGACAGAGACAAACCGAGACAGAGAGGGAAACAGAGGGAGGGACAGAAAAAGACAGACACAGCAGTTCATTGGTGGCTGTGACAGGTTCCAGCCAAGACTGACTTTGAATAGAAACATTACTAATTCATACACTCAAGCTGTCTTTAGAGTTGACGCACAAACAAGCATTGAAAGCCCATTTGCCCCCCCCCCCCCCCCCAGTAATGACTGCCAGAAGCAAAGGCTAAATGGTGATATTTCTCCTGGCTTGAAAGAAAGGTTGAATATGATTCTGGAACAACAAGAAAATAACCTTTTATGGTCAAATCCATGCCGTGTTTTTGTGTTACGTTGTCTTAGGTATGTAAAGTATCGAGGTATCAAGGTCTGGAGCTGGAAACAAAGTGTAGTCTCATTAAAGATGATGAAAGTGATGGTTTCAGGGTGCATATATCGATAAGACAAACTGGAGGTGGAACTTTGATAACTGATTCGTGACCACCATCCGGGAAATCACCAAAGGGTGTTTACAGAGATTAACCTTCCTGGAAATGCTTTAGGAAATGTGTCAAAAGGCCAAATCCTGAAAATAGTGCGTGTTCCAAAGTATGTATAATACTGGCAAAGTCGTACAACCACCTTCCCTAATGTGTGTTTACCAAGTCCATCTATAAGTGTTCTGCTGTTAACAGATACCAACAGACAGCATGCGTAAGAAAATCATCAAAAAATGATTACCACAGTTTGAGTGACTCGCCTACCAAACCCTGACATCATTCAACAGAATATGCAGACCTAAACCGAGATCGGGTCTGCATCATTTAAGAGGGTGCTGGAGATTTCGGCTGCAGCACTCAGAAAGTGGACGTTTCTGGTCGAGGCAGTGAAAGATAGATGAGCCGTTAACATAACAGCCTGACTGCAGCCTGCCAAACCTCATAAAGACATGTTTTCCCTCTACCCCTGAGGAGTACGCTCAGCCACATCCTGACCTGAACCAGTCAGCCTCACAGAGGTCAAGTGTGTGTGTGTGTGTGTGGGAGGGGGGTGGGGGTGGGGGTGGGGAAGGAGAGGGGCGGTAGAAGTAAAAGATGCAGGCTCCTCAAAAAAGCAACAAACTTCTAAAAAGTTCAGAGTTCTTTTTTTGCGGCCTTATTTGGCAGACAATACTGGAGGCTGTTGGAGTGCTGTTGTTTTGGTGTACGCTACAAAAACGAGGCCAGACATCTGTCACCCAGACTCCTCCTCAGAGCCTGCTTCCTCTCTTTCTGCATCGTTTGTTGCTTTTAATTAAACGAAAGATTACAACGTGTAGTGGTCTAGATTCAGACGTAGGAGGCCTTACCTCAACATGAGTGCAAAACAAACTATGGGCCCGTTCTAAATGTGCAATGTCAGTATATCAGCAAAGACATATTTCAAATAGACAAGCAACGATCATTTATTTGAAAAGATTTGGTAATTATACAAGTCATTCATGAATGTTTTGATGAAATATAGCCATTGAGATTGAACACATGATTTAATTGCACTTTTGGTCCAGCTGCCTCATCCAATGTTAAGATTTAGGCGTATTTAAAAAATATTGTTAAACACCTGGTAGAAAATAGGCAATTCAGAGCATGATATGTGGCTTAGTTTTGATTAAATCTGGATTAAGAATGACAGGTCTTCTGCATGTCTACCTAATCCATTCCTTTATCTACTGAAATAAAAGAAGACTTCTAGACAGATAACAGATCTTCAACACCTGCTGGAATTACCCATCACATACTGTGAGCCATGAAGCTAAATCCATCTGTCTGACTGTGGGCTCCACTTCAAACAAAGGCAAATGAAAAAATGTGACCTCTTGCTGATTCCCCCCCACACACACACACACACACACTTTCTAAGAGATACTGTACACCTAACCTCCTCCCCTTTCCTCTCTTAGCCAGGTCAGAGATATCAATTGATGAACTGGTGACCTTCACAGTGCTCGTTGGCGCTGTGAGGCTCAGGTAAGTCGATGAGGGTCGACTTCCAAGAGACAGAGTGCTCTTGGAGGCCAGCATCCAGGCATGGATCGTCTGCTCTGAAGACAGGCGTGCCTTTCCTGTAGTGTAGTTGCACCGTTGGGTAAAGGTCTACCTCAGATCACTGGACAGGGGAGGTGAAAAATACAGATGTTCTCTTCAGAGTCGGCAGTAAAAAAAAAAAAAAAGATAAAAAAAAAGAGAGAGAGTGAGTGAGAGAGAGGCACCCCCCGAAGACAATGGTGAACGCAGACCGTGCAAGGTGAATGCTTTCTCCAGATGGACGGGTGGGGTGGACCCATTTGAAACTGTTGCCAGCAACAGCGAGGCTTCGCAAAGAGGTAAGATGATAAGGACAATTACGGTTATGAAAGCAGACACACGCACTAAGTCACCCCCTGCACGCACGCTTCACAGGGCAGACAGAGGGCCGCTCAGCACACCCCTTGTAAGAAGCACAGTCCCGACGAAGCCTCCAACAAACAACGCATGCATAAATCAACCACATCTTCTAAACAGTCTGGAAGATTCTAGAAATGTTTGGTTGCAGATCATCATGAAAAAAAACAACACTGATGAAGCCCGTTTCCATCACCAGCAGAGCTGAGCTAATAATAGCTCTCTCTCTCTCTCTCTCTCACTCTTTTGTCTGTCTCTCATTTTCTCTCACTGCAGACATAACAGAGCTATTTCCCAGGCCTACAGAAGGCATGCATCAATATACATGGGTAAACAGAAGACAAGCAATAAGCGACGACACATCCAGAACTGTCTGGCTCCCACTGTCAGAAGGGGTTCTGAACCTGGTCTCACATATGCAGTTAGCGCAGACCGCTCTCGGAGGAGGTCCCTGTCTGTCGGTCCTCGCAAAATCCCAGCCACAAGAGAAAAAGAATTCATCGATGCCTTACCAAAAACACGGGAATGATTTGACCTGCGTCAAAGAAGCGTACACGATCTAATCTCTTCCATCCATGGCTCACGGGCCACAAACTGGTGATTTATTCCTTTAGTGCCTCTACATCTGCTAAGCACTGCTGAGACTTACATTTACATGTGTTCATTTTGCAGACGCTTTTATCCAAAGCGACATCCAAGAGAGCGCTTTACAAAAAGTGCATAGGTCAATGATCATAAACAACGAGATAGCCCCAAAACATTGTGGGTAGCCAAAACATGAAGCATACATTGTGAAAAGCAAATAAGTGCCCATGGGAAGAAACATAAGAGCATGTAGTTAAACAAGTTGCAATTAAACAACATGAACCTCAAAAGTGCAAGTGTACCTGTAGGAAAGACTTATTAAGAAGTGGTAGAGGAACCCTGTGCACAGTATACTATGATGGGTCTGAGGTATACGGTGAAATAGTATGCAATAAGTATAATCTGACTGAAAGGAGGATTCTTTTACGTGGCCAAATGTATTCCAGTGAGGGGGGGGACCTCCCTGTTGTGGAGCATTTGACAAATTTCTTAGCTGAAAGGCTTCAAAACGATGTGAGATTTAAAATGCTCCAAGGAGTCAATGATGCGGTGTCTCATGTAATTCAGACCTCATGGTACAGCGTAGTAACAGAGGTCATGTGTTCTCACTTATACAACTCTTGTTAGGTCCACAACTCTTGGCAAACACTTGACTACATTTTGAACAAATTGGGGGGGGGGGGGAAAGCATTTTGTGTTAAAAGGTAAGATCGATTAACTGCTGACAAGGCAGCATATGCTGTCTGATTAAAACAGTCTACACCAGAGCAATGCATCTCGGATAGCTCAGTAATTAGGCTAGCCATCGGCCCAATAGACACATCAGAACTCAGAGAAGTATAAGGCATTCCCTGTGTTGGATTACTAGACAGACTGGTACCCCAGCTGTCCTGACAAGTATCCCATTCCAAACAGTTGCTCATACGAACATGTGGTAAAATGATGGCAGATTCTGGAATTACAGTGTTATGGAGTTTTGCGGAATGCGGCTTGATTAGACGTCTGGCTTACTTGGAGCCCGGCAATCAGCTGGCAGCCTTTGCAGGATGCTAAATGGAGCTTTCTGTGAGAAGGCGGTAACGTCCAAGCAGCCGGTCCGTCCTTGGTGGTCAGGGCTCGAGTTGCTGGAGTCCCTGGCCTTGGGCTTGCAGATTTACAAGAGGGTCACAACGGGTGGAGAAAAAGCACACTTCCTGCTGGACTGTCAATTCCCACACGATACACACAAGAGGCAAGTCGGCCAGTATATCACGGGGCAGTCGTGCTTGGATATTTCGACTCTGCACAGCAGAACCGAGACGGAGTAATGGACTTGTCAAAAGACAGCCGCACCCCTTTAGCATCTTGGCCTCAAATACCATCCATGTATCAAAACATTTTTGTCAGAAACATAATGTGAGCCTAGTAGCTGTCATGATCATACATTCGAACAGTAGCTCTTGTTATTTATAATTCAAAGGACATTGCTGGTTCCCACAGCGCATGGCCAATTAACTATTCGAGGACTAGTTGAATGGGAACACTACCTTCAATGAGTGTACATGCAAACAGATGTGCCAAGCACTCGCCTGGGTTCGAATCTTCATTACCAACATGACGTGCATCTCGGAACATCTGTGAAGATCTCTCTGCACAGCTTGCCATTGCTAGCTGTCGAGTGTAGCCCTGTGTGCACTAGTCCTTGTTATGAGGCCCAAAGTCACCCGCGTGCTGAGGAAACCGGTGAGCACTGAAAGAATCTAGTTAACAGTGCCATCAACCGCAAGTTATGCGTCCCCCGTTGCCGTTAACAGCGGAGTGTTTTCGCTGCAGTCTTCTTCAAGGATTCAGCTGGCTGACAGGATGGAGCGAGAGCAGGCCTCTCTCAGGGCCTACAGGGCTACAGGGTACCCACCTGTCCCCTTCAGCTGTTCTCATCTATTTACTGGCAGCAACTCTCTTCCCCAAGGCTCTGCTGTCTGTCAAGTTCCTGTGCAAGGAAACTCCTCACAGGGTTATCTCTCGTCATTCCGTTACACATCTAATTACAGTTTACAGCAGGGAAGCTTGCTCACAGACTGGGACGGGGTTCAAACAAAAATCTTTATTGAAAATGGTTTTGAACCGTAAATTGTTGAGCGTGTTTGACTCGATTCAAAAAACAGTTGATCGCATTTGGCTTGTCCCTGTTTGAGATTTCTTCACTGGATAAAATAAGCATGCGAATGCATGACTATATACTTCCTCTTGCGATGTTTCAACACCTGGCCAAGCTATTATGATTGTATTAAAGGATCCAAGTATGTCCTTTGGGCAGGTTCAGGCTGGGTTTCAGAATTTGCAAGGTCAAGCCCAGTCTCAGTACAGCACATCAAATACAATCACTTTGATCAATCCGTTTAAAGTAAGACTTTATCGTGTTCTCAGATGTTTCTTTCAGGCAGATGCAAAACAAATGATGGAAAAATCAAATCTGCATCATAATCAGTTCACTTGAGGACAAACAGAAACGCAATTCCGGGCCGACTTCCCGGCGGACGTGCGAGGGTGTGCGAGTTAACCCTCGCACATCTGGAGAGCATTAATGAACTACAAACATTCACTCAACCCACTTGATACCAGACACGACGTCTTTCGAGTAGCACCCTCGCCTAGCCCCACTCCTGTAGGACGTACATGTGGCTGGACCACAAACTCTTTGAAACGTGTGGATTCAACATGACCCGGAGAAACCCGACGCAAACCTCTCTATGAAAAAGGAGTGCTCTCGATCGTAAAACACGGCACACCTGAAAGACTAAACAGCGAAGGCGAACACGTGTTGGATTGCTCGTCGTGAATCGAGTTCTCGCTCATTTCCAATTACTGTGAGACATGCCAAAAGCCCTCTTTCACCTTGAAATACAACAACACATCCTGACGCTTTGAGCTACTTTGTATGCAATCCTTCAACAGAAGAAAAGCAACAAAAGGGGCTTTAAAACACAGACGGAAACCATTGAATCAATGGACTTCAATGTGGCTTTTTGTCAACAGGAGCAATAGCCGGAGTGGATATCTGACAGGGACAAAGACACACTGGACGTCCAGATAAACTCTTTACTGTCGCCCCATTGCTGTGCTGGATAAGGGGGACAACATATCCTCAACACTCTACAGGAAGATAACTATCAGAATGACCGTGTCGGAGAGGAGAAATGGGAGGGGGGGGGGGGGGGGGGCATGGAAAGGGAAATGAGAAACAGGCTCAGAGCCCCCCAGCATGGTGATTACCCTCCAGCCTCACAATCAGTGGGAAGGGGAAAAAGCTCATCTGGGCCTCGCGTAAACACAACCTTCTTCACAACTCGGCCCATCAAAACTCCATCAGCATCTAGCCAAAAACAACACAAGATGCTTTCCCACTTCTCCAAACTAAACGTCCAAATTGGTGATGAGCATGATGAGTTGATTAGTGTCGTGGATGTAGCCGGGACCATTGCTTGTGGAACATTCTATTTGGTCTACTTTAATCGTTGCGCAAAATGATGATGCTTTCTTGATTGTAGAAGAGAGGTTGCAGAGTTCAACGATATTGTATAGGGCTCAAATATACCACACAGGGCAGTTAGCAACCAGACCCAAAAATGTTTATACATGCAATAGTGGGGACGGCACTTACAAAAATCAAGAATTGTAAGCAATTGCATTTCTTGCTTTCCATTTCTCTGTATGAACAGATATTTTCCAATTCCATCTGAATGTAAAGATAGCTGTAGGACACGGCGATGCTTCTTCCAGAAGCGTTTTTGAGTGTGGAAGGAGAAGAGAAGCCAGCTGGGAGAGACGCCATCTTGTCTTGAGGAGTCGTCCGCTTTTCGCATTAGCGTGTTCACAGTATGGGAGCCCATCCGAAAAATGTTCTGCAACAAGAAGAGATGTCGAGACAGAGCTGGGATATATATATACGGCACGTCTTCCCATGTTTGATGTCGCTGAAACTTGCAGGCTCGTGTGCAGTGGGCGGGGGGGGGGGGGCAGCTATATTTAGGCCACATCTCATGTTGTCAACCCAGATTTTCTCCCTTAATTGGTAAAGATGGGATCTGCTACCGTCAGATGTTTGCGGCGGTCTCCTGGAGCTGGGAGAGGAACTGATCGGACATCTTGGGGGCTGCGCGGTGGCTGGAGTTGACCAACTCTCCATGGGACACCCTTTCATGCGAGCGCCTCACCAAAATATTTTCTTAGATCAACAGAGGGTCCCGGGTTCCAAGAGGCCCTTTGCCCACAGCCTTGAGCAGAAGGACAGAGAACGAGGGAGGAGAGAGGGAGCAGGCGAGCGAAAGGGGAAAGAGGAGAGGCTGGAGGCTTGATTGATTTACCATGCCAGAAGAGAGCGTGGGGGCCCTTGGACATGACCCAAGCCAAATGCAACACATCTCACTAGGGATCTGATGCAGAGCCAGGACGCCCTAAACAGACGGGCTGGTCTAGAAAGGTCTGGGGGAGATCTCTGCCTCAGTCTTTCTTCTGCTGACTTATGGGGAGTATCTGTAGGGTGGGTCAAACGTCCCCATACGTCACTATCGTTTGGATCTAAGAGCACTCTGAAGTCTATGTGGCTTTACCTGTCAAGTGAAATGGGATCTCCTGGATCAAAAGGAACATACGTCGTCTCCAAACGGAGCCCAGAACTTTCCTTGTCTAGTGATTGTCAATAAAAGCTTAGATTTATTCCCTGTTAAAGCTTTATAAAATGTTTATTCATTTTCTTTTCATCTTCCCAACTCCTTCTTACCTTTTCTGATCAAGACGAGCAGAGAGTAGCCGTTGGTTCGTGACAGGACTGACCTGTAGTAGTTACTCTATGTGCTGAGGGGTGAGTCTCTAGCTTTTGGCAGGACAAGTAGCACTGTTGTACTGTAGCAGCGCTGGAGACCTGCCACAGGCAATCTCTAAACCCAGGGCTGGTGTTCCGCTACAGATTTATTGCTTTATAATGGGGATATCCTCTCCAATGGTCATTACCACAGACAGATACGGAGACTCTGCTTCGTTAGAGCAGTTTCCCAGACCTCCGGATCGTCCCGGGAGACAGCCAGGTGTGCCACAAACTGAGCTAAGTGGCGATTTAAACAAGCGGCGCGGGAGTTTGTGCCGGTTGTGATTTATGAAGAAGTCGATACAAAAGCAGTTACGCGTCGCTGCTCACTGGGGATGAACTGAGACCAGGCTGAAGTGGTACAACACTGGAAGACTGGTTCTGTCAAGGGCAATATTAGTCAAAGTCTGTGCCAGTGCATAGGAGGCCCACAGGTAGGTCTTGTATTCCCAGGCTGTGTAGATCTTAGTTATGAGGACTGAGCAGTGAGCCTGCTAACAAGCCTGCCTGAAAACTTGTTGGACAGTTGCAGTCCATGGCAGGTCCCTCGGTATTGCTTACTGGAGTGGGAGAAAACCGCACCATGGGCAGAGTGCAGAGTGTGAGTACTAAAAGTAATTGCTGACACCCACAGATACAAAAAGTTGGACTTGTTTCGGTTTTTCTACCGCTAACCATCACAACTAACCTCCATCACTCGGTGAGAGACTGTGTCTGACCGGCTCCTTTGAAAGGCCAGCTCCACAGTGATGAGGCCAGGACCTGCCATACCGCAAGGCTCCATATGGACACAATTATTCCAAGCACTTTGACCACTTCTAAAAATGTTCGCAGACACATTTCCAAAAGGTTAAGCAAACATCCAAAATCTATGCACCTTGGTTTCCCACAGGCACTTGTGATGATATCTCTCACCCCCCCCCCCCCCCGCCCCCCCTCAGCCCCCCCAAAAACCTTCGGCTGAAGTTCACTTCTCACAAAGATATTAATCCCTACACCATTAGTAATGAAGTTGAATAACGAGACGTACTATATCTGCTCAGGCTCAGAGAGGAGTTGGTAATGTTGGTATTATGATCGAAGACAGAAGATCATAAATTACTGTCTTGTCTACTACCTGGGTTCGTCTAGACGAACGTCTATTGTGTTGCCATAGTAACATCACAAGGAACTGTAAAATGCAAGCATGCCTGACCAAGTATCTGCCATCATCAGACATAATTCAATTAGCCAGCGCTATGTCATGCTAATGGATATATAGTTGCACCTGGAATTCATGCTACTGACTCATTGGATTGTATGCTGATGATGATTTGTGAATGCACTTACCCACAAAGCTTAAGATACTGGTCTCCAAAGTCAGACTGTGCTGTGGGGGCTTGTGGGTATACGTTCCCAGGGATATCTCACTGCCTCTCAGTCTCTGGATCGGGGCGCAGGGGTAGGGGGAGGCTGGTGTGGAGGGGCTGACTTTGCAGGTTGTGAATCAAAACAAAGCAGTTGGCATGTTGGCTGTGAGAGAGCAGCTCCAGTTCGAAATCTGGTCACTGTAACCCAAGCTGGGTCTGGGAGAAGGGAGCTCCCTCCGGGAAAGGCAGCCCTGCATCCCGAGGGAGCTCAGCCTGTCCAAATATTTGACCAAACACGCAGATAAGTGTCTGTAGCCTGCAGACAATCATGGAACTCAGATCCGCTCCTTGCATACAGTCTCGTATGCTTATACACATCCCCATGCAGAAATGTAGATCTTAACTCGTGAACAAACACAGAACTATTCACCACAGAATGGGAATTCATCTGACCGTGTACACACGCGCACAAACACACACACACGAACACTATAGGGCTACAGCTGGTTCCTAGACAGTAACTCCGAATGGTGAGATGTTGGTTTAAACTTTCTCGAAATAGAACGGAGGACAGAAGTGAAGACATGGAATAAGAGAGGGCATTTACACCTTAATCCAAGTGCCTCCGCTGTAAACGAAGAGTTTAAGCCGAGCAAAGAGAGGCCAGATGTTCTCAAGCCAGGCTGGAGAGCGAAGGAGGGGCCTCTTTCAAGAACGTATCATCAAAATCCCTCCATTGGTCACAATTGGGCGCTTTTTCCTGTGTCTCACTCCTTCCGTTGACAAATGCATTCCAGATCGGGCCCACAGAAGTCAGGGATCGGGCCAGGCTTCTCCAGCTGGTCCCACCGGTCCACCATAACTCACGGCTGCTGTCGCTCAGGGAATAACACAGACAGACAGATGCACTTCACAGCCATGCCGATCGCCTCTCCTCACAGACCCCCCAACCACACCACGACCCCCCCCCCCCACACACACACACCCACCGACTAGACGACACACAGGTCAGTACTTCATATGTATATATAAAAAAAGAAAGAAAAAAAGAATGAGCTAAATGGCAGTTAGAAGAGGGTTGGGGGGTTGCTGACATGGTTGTGTACTGAAACTCTCTTGATAACCATTTTGCTGTTGGACTCCCTAGACAAAACAATAAAACATGTTTATAGGGACTTGGAGATGGATTCCTTTTTGGATTTGATGTCTATGCTTGGGTCGGCAGATTCTTGAATGGGATTTGGTTTTCCTCACTGTGTGTCCTGATCTTCATAATCATGATGTGTTTTTCTTTGGTTGGTACAGAGGGGGATTTAAGTGATGATGAGGACTAGAATCAAAACACCAAGTCTGTTACGACCTTTGAACCCAAGTAATCTGTCATCTTAGAATCCCTGAATAGCTCAAATAAAGTTCCCAAGTGGATGTCACTTCCCAGCTAATGTTTAAGAACCAGGGCAATAACCATGACATAACCATTGTGATAACCTCCCAACCTCCCAAGAAAGAAATGTATATATTTTTTTAGAACCCGTAATATGACAAAAATTACAGCAGTAATTTGTTACAGTCAATTGAAATACAGGCCGGAAAATATCAATCAAACATGGATCATGCCAAAGGACAGGTCACTACAAAGCACATGTTTTAGTTGAGCAAAGCAAATGATTGTGGCAGCGTCCTCAAACTTGTGTCATGAAAGTCACTGAGGCAGAGCAAAAATATGAGTCAAATGAAAAATGACGACCACAACGCTCATTCTTCTCCTCAATGTAGAATGAGGTTAAACAGAGGGTCCCGGAGCCTTAATGGATTGGATGCATATGGGGAACTCAGAGGGACACGACGAATATGGGAAGCACATGGCATACGCAGACAATTTGGTGAAACTGATCGAAAAAGAATCTGTTGCGGTTGGTTCCCCTCGACATTCCCGAACAGCTTGTGTAAAAAATGTGTATTCCATTGGCTCAGGACCTTTTTACAGACCCTTTCGGTGCATGTGAAGTTATGGGAAGGGTTGTCTGGATTCTTGGAAGAGTATGATCTAAACTGCTTCCCCCCAACCCCACTTCACCACCATCAAGTTCACTAAATGGCTGAATACTGCACATCAATCCCCCAACTAAGGCACTTCATTTAGCTGGAATTCATACCATGTGCTCACAAAATGCGTCTCTGGACTGACATCTCACGAGAACCCTTGCTTACACAGTCCCCTTGTGCTGTAGGGCTCTGTGTCCAATTGTTCCTGGAGAGTGGACGACAAGATGACTTGTCTCTTGACCAGCTGTTTCCATTAGACCAGTGAAACTTGGGTCGAGACAAACAGCTGGTCATACAGTACGAGGTCCAACTCTCTCATCTACCCACACAAGTACACCGTGACAGACGTATTGCGACACACACACACACACACACACACAGAGGCAGGCATCAAGGCCAGAGGACACGCTCGCCGCCCAAGCGCATTACAGCACGATGACATCCTGGAGAAGCTCACCACAGAGGCGTCGCAACCCGCAGCCTGAAACAACAAGCGCGCGCTGGTTTCAATTAATGCGTCGGCCCTGGGAGCGAAGGCTCTCTCAGACGAGTGCGTCAAGTGGGGAGGGGGGATGGGGGGATGGGGGGGGGACCTCCCATCCCAGGATGATCTCATCCCGCTCCCCCAGAAGCAAGCTCGTGCCACATGCGGGTCTTGCCACCAAAGTGAGACGACTTCTGGAACTGCGACTTAGCGGAGGCACGCCGGCTCCCAAGGACCGGCCCAGGTGCACTTTCGGTCGCACCTGGGCTCTTTTTACGATACCTTGTACAAAAGCCTGTTTTTCATATGATGACAGCTACGCTGAGGAACCTGGACGTCTCAAGAGGTCAACTTGGTCGGCCTTATTCAAGTACGGAACAGTGACACGGGGTGTGGAGTATCATATCATAATATGTCTGTTCATTTCAATAGCTGATTTTGTAAGACAAGTAATCCTTTACTTAAGGACTATCTGATTGTGGGTTACAGTAAATAAGGCAACAACGCAGATGTTCATGACTCAGGGTCAAGTGTCTGAGGCCCGAACGGAGACTCTTCTGTTGATGTTTCTCCTGTTCTGAGGTGACGGACAGTCTAGAGTCAGTCTGCCCTTGCAAGGGACCCAGGGTCTGATCAAAGAAGGGCTGGAGAAGAGTGGCAGACTATGGGGTGATGAGAACTAGAGGAGACAGGGAGAGTAGGAGAGGGGCTTGCAGCATTAACAACAGCTGGAGCTGGATGACCTTGTTTTCCCCTGAACTCTACAGCAAGGCCTGCCCCCCCATCTCCCCCCCCCCCACCCCTCCTGCCACACAGCAGGGCCAGGGGCTGGGGTGTGGGGGATGAGTACACCCAGGGTCACCACAGGTTACCCATTAATGTGATGAAGACTTCCAGAATGAGGTCTCAGTGAGAGACCTCATTCTGGTGTGTGAGTGTGAGAGAGAGAGAGAGAGAGAGAGACAGAGAGACAGAGAGACAGAGAGAGAGAGAGAGAGAGAGAGAGAGAGAGAGAGAGAGAGAGAGAGAGAGAGAGAGAGAGAGAGAGAGAGAGAGAGAGAGAGAGAGAGAAATAGTGCTGTTGCTGTGCTGTAAACAGAGCAATACAAACCCTGGTGGTCAATCTAAATTTAGGAATAACACCTATTACAACTGTATATCAGTATCTGCCAACATTCTTCTGCAATTGACCTAATTTCATGTCTTCAAAACATATGCTTGCATTCAGTAAACTGACTCCACTGTGCTGGCACAAAGGGGAGGTCATGTTTCAGGGTTCAACATTGAACACAACTCCGATGTGAAATGCAAAGAACAGTATCAGACACCGATCTTAAATCTGAAACAGAAAATGTTGGTGACCTGACAAGAGAGGGATACGGTCTTGTGTTCCCTTGGTAACCCTGCTCAACGTCTCTTAAGATCCTGAAATCCTCTCATATTCTTGAGCCAGCTACCTTCTCATGCGTTCACTGTGCCTTGACTGTGTTTGGGAAAAAATTTATCCAATAAAAAGGTTGCTAAAAGTGCAACATCTCGACATCTAGCTTAGTATTTAAGATGTTAATACTTCTTGGCCCATCTGATGTTAACAATAGTGTGCCAGATTCATTCTGATTGAGAGGCGTGACAGAGAGGCAAATATAGGAATGCAATTTCCGTCTAAGTGGTACTTTTCCTCAGCAATCAGCCCTGTCTTTTGACTCATCCTCACCACAGCCCTTCAAAAAACAAAAGAAACCTCAAAACAAAATGTCCAACCAAAGCTTCACCCATGCTTTGGGTGACGATAGGTGACCATTCCTCTGCCGGATTTCATATGACACACACAATTGAAACTTGAAGACAAACAAAAGGTAACTGGACAACAGTGAGGCCCAAGGCGAAATGATGAAGTGTCCTCGGACGACATTTATGTTGTTGTGTAGTGTTTAGCCTTCAACTCATCCCAACCAAGTAGGGAGGAGGAGGAGAGGAGCTCCTCTGGAGCTCTGGAGTCCTACTCACCCTTACTGCAGTCTTCCCCCAGGAAGCCTGGGCAGCACTTCCACTCCAAGGCTGTCACCTGCCGATACGTCAGTCTGTACGTGGGCCTGACCAGGGTCCTGTAACTGAAAACCCACCACATGTCAAAGAACGCAGCGCTGGGACATTTCACCGATATGAAGTAACACACCTGTTCAGCTCCTAGACATATCCAGCTACTCCATTTGTCATTCGTGACCGTCTTTCTTCACACGCAGCTTCGAGTCACATCAAAAGAGTGGGGTTTTTTTTGTCAACTTTTATCAAAACAACAAGGTTGGTCCAGGCTGACACTTATGACTGAACACTGTGAGTCTATTTAGAATTCTTGGATGGATTCCAAAGACATAAAACAATGGAATGCAACCATACAGCTACAAATCACACCAATCTATATGATAAACAGCTTCACTCTTACATCAGTGTCTTTTCTGGGAGCAATGGCAGACTGGGGAATAGAGGAATGGGAATGGAAAAAATCACTGTTATATGCCTTTATGGTGGCTGACTTGCTATTCAGTGTGGTGGGCCTGGGAGTAAATCAGCCGTCTATGACCAACATACAATGGGACAGAGTGTGTTTTCAAGGGGGGGGGGGGGGGGCTGAGGGGAGTGAGTCGTAAGACAAACTGTCGGCTGGATGAAGTTAAAGCCCTATTAGGCAAAAGATACACAAACACCATATATCAGTGGATTATGATCCCTGTGTGCAAGGCCTGGCCTGGCCTGGCGTTTCGTGAGCTGAACTGAAACCAAAATCAATAATATGCTCGTTCTCACAAGCCTGCTCCTGACAAAGATGCTCCCGTCGTCGTGTGGTGGACAGACAGACGGTACTGTATATTGTCATGGACATGGAGCAGAGGAGCAGTGAAACGGTGACCGTCTTCGTCCATACCTGATGAGGTTAGAGCAGGGCCCGGGCCACCGGCAGCTCTGAAACACGCGCTGCACCAGCGCCTCGGTCCCGTTGTGCACCTGGCACGACACCGTTTTCGACACAGTGTACTGACACCAGTTCCTACGAGGAGGAGAGCATGTGGGAACATTGTTAGAGACTGTCACCGGGCAATTGGCGGGACAGCGAGGTTGAGATGCAATTCATGATGGATGACAAACCCGGCTGTCGTCTGAGTATGTGTGAGAAGTCATCGACCAGGGCTGTCCAAACCTGTTTCTCGAGACATATCCTCCTGTAGGCTTTACTTCTAACTCCAGCTGTAACTAACTCGATCCATCTTATCAACATGCTAATTATTAGAATCATCTGTTCTTAATTAGGGTTTAGGTGATAACCGACAGGATGGCAACTCTCCAGGAATCGGTTTGCACAGCCCTATCGATCAATTTCACAAGTATACATAATTTTGTAATTCAGTGATGACTAGGCAGTTTCACGATACACCTTTGCACCTTATTCTTTTCCCATGGTACAATTAACATATTTCCTCTCGTTGCTGCTCTGCTCGACACTTAAGTTAGCTATAACGGGACTGATCAGAAACAAAAACCCGAAACCCTCTTAAATAACAGAAATGGAGCGTTGGGCAGGAAGTAAATTCTACAACAGCTTCTGCTGTGAAACCAACCTGCTTACTGCACTGGAGCCTGTAGGGGGTCCGACAATTTGTTCGGAATTGATGCGTTGCAGTGTCACACCTGGAAACTGATAGAGAAACCCGGTCCCTCGTGACAGACTGGGCGACACCATCCAAACAAAAAGAATACTTAAAATGACTGAAGCTGTCATGGTCCTTGTGAGAGGTTCCTTCAAGTGTGAAAGGTAGAAAGAACGCTACCTGAGAAGCGAATGCATACAGTTTCGAGAAGCGCGTGGGGGGCTAATAAAAAAGCGACGGCGAACTTTCTCGAATATTAACAGTAAAGCAATTGAAACATAGACAAAATTGCAATGTCGACAGACATAATTCTGTGATCTTGCGGTCCTGCCTTTGTCGTGTTGCTATGGCTTTTGCCTCCCAGATAGTGGAATTGCCTTGCTAGAGCGTGCCTGCGCTACAACTCACAGAAGTTTCTGAGAATTCGACGGCGCAGCAGATGATAAAGACTGAACGTTTTCAGGCTCAGATATTGGTAATGCGAGCAAGGGGATATACCTTGGCGCAAACGACTACTCTATGGTTGTCTAAAGGTAGCAACACAGCATGATAAAACCTAATAAAATGTTATTAAGTCATTATCGCCACATGTACAAGGAGGGGAAGTATTAAATGTCTTCATCATTTGGTTCATTTTATATAGCCTATGTAAGAAGTACCCTCCCATCGGGTTTTTCCTATTTTTTTTGTCTGGATCAAGAAGGTTACAGACCAGAGGTAGACCAGCCAACAACAGCTAGGAACACAACTCAAATGGATTGTCTCTTGGGCCATTGTAATTGTGTTAAAGCCTGCGGCAATGTACCCAAACGGGCGTTAAGATTATTTAATCACCTGACGGTATACTGAAGAATCACCTGAAGGTCGAAAAGGAATCATTATCTTCAACATTAACTTACAAATCCTGAGACATGCTATAATGGGAAATGTCACTGCATTGGCATAAGGCAAATTGTTTTCCATCAACATTTGAGAATAAGGGAAGACATGTTCTTAAGATTTACAGTTCCTATGTTTTGAAAACGAACATTGAGAAATTTCTTTGAGAAATTTAATTAAAGATTTTAATTCCAAAAAGGAATTGGTTCTTTGAATAAAAGGAAGGAAAACAGACACCAGTCATTTGTCTAAAAAGCCACATGTAATTTATAGCCCACAGTTGGGCAATGACTCATACAGAGAGCTTAATACTGTCAAGAATGAAACAAAACAAACCATTTCAAACTAAATATTATCAGAATACAATTCAATAATACTGAATAAACATAAAATGTGAGACCGTAACCAAATCCTCTTTTATTGTGACCTGATGAAGCTAGTTTGTGTCTAAGAATACACATACTTCTGGGAACACCTCTTTTTGTTTATTATTAAATCCCACAAGGGAAAAGCAGTCCCTACATGGTTAATATGTAATGACCATCCATTTATAATTCAATATGAAGTACACATTTTTCCTGCAGTATATCAAAGTGCCTTTTAGTTTTTTGCCTCCCTCTTTTGGTCAAAGTATATCATTGCCCACAAGAGGTCTCCCACAGCCAGTCCAGCTCAACTCTCTGTCCCACCTCCCTCCGCCTGTCACTTGCACCTTCTCCGGATCAAAGTTCCAGTATTCCTGTTCCCTGAAGAAGAACACCTGGCCATCAGGATGACTCAGGGCACCATTGGTTCCTTTGGGGATTCCCTTCCAGTCTGTCAGGCTGCGCGGATAATAAGGCTCAGGGCTAAGGGAGCCCAGGTTGAGGACATAGTAGCGCTGGCCCTTGAACAAGACAAGGTGGCCCAGTCGCGGGTAGTAGAATGCACAGTCTGGGTGGCCTGGGAGACCAAGCTTGCTGCTGCGCATGGGGAAGCCAGGCTCCAGAGTACTGTTGGCATAGCGCCACACTCGTTTGCCTGAGGGAGGAAGGGATGGAAGGGGGGAGGGAAGGTTGAGAAAGACGGAAGGAAGAGGGTTTTAGCACCACTAAAATATTGGTGAAAAGATCCCGATTTTGTGAGGTTGGACTTGTTTCAATCTTTCACCTGTGCAAAAGTTTAGCTCCGTCGAGGTTGGACACAGGACATTTCAAAGTCGTGCATCATACTTATAATCATACTATACCACCTTTTGGTGTACTACCTTTGAAAAAGTAGAACTTGTTGTCCAATAGGGAGTAAGCAGCCGCTTCGATGGCGAGGGGGAGTTCTGCCCAGCGACTGTGTAGAGGTTGAGGGGAACTCACCTCCCCCGCTGATGACACAGTCCAGTAGAGACCCCCATGGAACACCAGAGTAATGCCATTCTGATCTAAGGGGAAAAAAAACAATGTGACATGTCAAACTAAGTATGTCACAGTTGAATGTGTCTATGTGATTGTGTTATGGCGGGATGAACAACGAATCATTGATCCAAGGGATTTAGCTACATGATTTGCAAATTCCGGTTCCCTAACGGACTGGATGCCTGGCAATGTTAAATGAACGGTGTCCATTCAATTTCAGGTCACAAGATGGCGCTACTTGACTGTCTATAATCTACATCAGTGCTCTTCAACCCTTGTCCTTACGGCAGGGTAGAAGGTTTCTTTAAAGTTATTTTATTAAGAAAATCATATTTAACTGCCACCTCCTCAGTTATGAACAAATCTGTCCCCCCCACATTTCAAAACAAACCTACACCCTTGCGCCAAGGCCCACTGTCCTGCATGTTTTAGACGTTTCCCTGCTCCACCCCACCTGATTCAAACAAATAATTGTCATTAGGCTTCTGCAGAACTTGATGACAAACCATTCATTTGAATCAGGTGTGTTGGAGCAGGGAAACATTTCAAACATGAAGGACAGTGGGCCCTGAGGACCAGGGTTGAAGAACGCTGATCCACATGATGGGAATGATTAGTTAGCTCTCCTCCTGGCAGCTACCATGTTGTGAAACTTCTCCCCTGCGCAAATCAAGTCAAAACAAATCAATAACCTGTACGGCCCTTCTTACAAGTCTTACAAAAGCAATGTTGGAATACACCAGCGATATGTGTGCAGCGTTTGACCTATTTAGGGTGCTGGAAAGGTATTCTCAACGGGGGTTGGAGGGCCATGACCAGGGGCGATGTTAGACATAAAACTCTACTGGGGCACAGGCCCCTATTCATATCCCTTTTTTTCTTTCAAGCTTGCTGCACACAATGCACTATTAGGCTATGGAAACTCCCCTTGCTTAACCCACTTTATACAGTTCAGGGACGCAAGTTTGATATCAGCTTTCAGGGACATCAATAGTTAATGCGAACGCGCACATTTTTTTCGCATTCATTTGAGCGCAAATCGGGCCTACTGTTTTTTTGAGCTTCATGTAATATTGTTTTTATGTTTTCGTCAAAATAAGATGATCGGTAGGACTATCATCTAGAAACGTTCTTTAGTTTTGTAATGTTTTCTTAGCCTATCAATTCTTGTTTACTTATGTGCAAGTCCAACACCTGGACTTCTGTGTGCGTGCTGCAGTGGCTATTTGGCAAGCTCAGAAGAGCGCGCTCACATGGAATTCCGCATCCATCTGTTTGTGTTTTCGGTTTAACTGCTTTGATTTTACAAGCGTTGATTGGGATGCTGCGTTAATTTTTTCCGGGATTATCAATCTAAATGACTGCATTGACTAATAGAGTAAATTGTTAGGACTCAAACTTTAGATTTTCAAATGTGCCCCAGTAAAAAGGGTCTAACGACGCCCCTGGCCACGACACACTACAGCATGGTTGTGGACAGTGAGCCATATGGAGGAGACTGACACATCCTTTCATCTGTCTTAGGTCCTCTCGGGAAAGAAGCAGGGGGGAGTGGGACATGGATAAAGTGGATGCTATGGGGGGGGGGGGGCTGTGTCAGCAGCATCGGTACCCATGGTTATGGCGTCAAAGAAGCCCTGGCAGTATGGAGGCGGGGCAGGCTCAAGAGCGCCCCCCTGTGCCTGATCCCAGTCCTGAAGGGAAGAGCTGAACACCCAGCCAGGCGCCTGGACCACCTGGCCCCTCTCTGGCCTCCCTGTGGACAAACGAAGACAGCAGGAACCCAGGTATCAGAGGTTTGGATCACTGGAACAAGTCAAGACATTTGGAATTGCTGGAGATGTGGTTGTACTGGTGGATGTAGCACGTATTCAAGTACAAAAATGCCAGCCAAAATAGCAATGTAAGCAAGCACAGGACACACCCAGAGGAACGTTCGTGGAGAGATAAGGGCAACCTTCTGGCAGTGCACTTAAAACAGTTAGTGGGACGCCAAGAAGTCAAAAGAGCATGGGGCTTTCCAAGGTCGTAAGACAACAGACACAATGTCTCCCCTGTTGATTTGTCTCGTGTTGCCCACCCATTCTGTTTTTGTGAAAGATTGCACAAACACTGGTAGACAGATTAGATAAACCTGACATCTTTAAGGAGAACAAGACATAACATTGAGACATAGTGCGTCTAGCCTTTTCTGCTTTGCTGGCTAACTGGAAACGTTGCTGCCTGTTTACTTTACAGTGTCTTTGAGAGGTTGTGAGTGCCTGGAAAAAAAGACGGACAAACAGTTTCCAGCTGCCGGAAGCCCGGAAATGGGATTCAGTGATCTCTGGACATCCCTCTGGGCACTATGACACGTCCAGGGTGGAAACACTGACCATCACTGGTGTAGTCTGTGACTGAAAGGACTCAGAAGTAAGCTGGATGAAGGGGCTTGGCAGAGGCTAACATGTAGTGCACACTTTTATCGATCCTTCAACAACTGTGACTGAAACACAGCAATATCAGCAATATTGCACTATTGTACTTCACTTGTCTTAGGTAGGTATAGGTTTATTAGGTTAGTATAGGTTATTATGTGTATTATGTGTATTTAGAGGTTTAGTATACTGTATTGAATATTTTATAGTATATTAAGAGGTTTACTATATTTTAGCTTATCATAGATGTAATCTATGTTCTGTGTACTTATGTTATGTTATGCAAGGTTACTTTGCATTGTCTTGTCCTAAGAATTTCAGTGCCCAGTCTGACCCTGTGTTGTTCTGTGCATCTGACAATAAAAGACTTGAACTTGAACGGTGATTATTCATCGTTAAAGGGTGACAAACGAAACATATCACCCATTTTATGTCGTTTATCAATGGACAGGATTGGACGGAAGGGTGATGTCACTGCAGGTGGCCGGTACTGTCTGGTTTGCACACGGAGTAGTTCTGACCCAGTCTGATCCGATCGGGGGCTTATAGCATTGCAAAATCAACAAGCGCCTTCCGCATAGTCTGTTCCTCTCCCTGGCCTGGGTCTGATCCTGCTTCCTCCTGTACCTGACCATGCCTTATCGCCCCCAGATGTTCTGTCTTTTCTCGTGAGCTCACGCTTCTATTCATTTGGCTTCAATCTGCATCAGATTAGATCAATCTAAAGGAGCGGAAAATAAGATTAGGGCTACTTAGGTTTTCAAACAAGAGAAGAGAGAAGAGAAGAAAGGTATGATTTTTTGAAAATGTTATCAAGCAGTAGTGACACACACGCATGCAGGAAGTGGCGACACTGGGAACACACACACACGCATGGAAAAGGGACCAACCATGACAATGACAAAATAATTTCGAGGATTCTAAATGAGATTTATCCAGGATTAGAGGATTAAGAGGAACATTTCAACCGTTTTCACTGCATCCCTAACACCCTGGAGACAGTACCATAGAGCTTCTGCACAGCCGAGATGTCGTCCCAGCTCAGCACTGTGGCCTTGCCCAGCTTCTTGTAGTAGGGGGACATGAGAGAGTGTCGCACCGGGGAATGTTCCAGACCCAGGGTGTGACCGATTTCATGCGCGATCACCATAAACAGGTTGTGGCCCTTGTACCCGTTCAGCGTCCAGCGTTCCGCCATGTCGAAGTGGGCCTCCCCTCGACAGGGGAAGAAGGCGTGGGCGAGGGCGCCCCCTGTGGGTTAACAAAGAAAGTAAATGGGTCGGAAGAGAGAATATCCAAATAAGTAAAACACCAGATATTTTACAGAGCCTTCGCTGGAAAGAACCGTTTCGCTAACAGCTGGCATTTTGTAGCTCATAATGCTTCTCATGGTTTGTCACTGTTGACTTGTGGAAAACCAGGGTTAGGTCTGCATGTAGTCCAAACTGGAACTAAACAGGGTATCGGTTGTCCTCACCTGGACCATCAAAGGCATTCCCCATGCCATCGTTGTGCTCCCCTTCATAAAAAGCCAGTCGGATATCAGCTGAGCCTTGGGTGACCTCTCTGAAGACCAGCGCAGAGACGTTGCTCCACAGCTGGAAGGCAGTGCGCACAGCCAGGGCCACCTGGCCCTGCGGGAGGTGGGCAGGCCAGTTCACCACCCGGTAAGACAGGTGACGTTTGTGCCACTTTTCATCTGTGGTTGCAGTACAGCTGTGTTGGTTCATTTTTGTTATGGGCATTTGACCTTTGGCGGCCTTAGCACTCAACACATCCCACCACAGATTTTAGCAGACCGTATTGAGATGTTACTGGCAAAACAGTTAGCTGGACCCATGAGAGAGGAGGAATGTGGAACTACTGCAATGCCACAGCAATGTAGTAGCTTCTTGACGAGTATGCGTTAGAAGATTGGACATTTCAGGAAGTCTGTGAATGTGGATATGAAGATACAAATGTCCCAAAACATTTTTTAAATCTTCATAACAAAAATAAATGTTACAAAGGCCTTCTAAGAAGACACTTTAACATTCATGAACGAACAAGAGATGACTTAACTGTGGATTGATACGGTAACAATATCACATATATACTATTTTTTCATTGCCTATGCCTCAGTTCGAACCATGAACTGGTAAGTGTTGGCTGCAAAGGAAAATAACTCTATGCTTCAATTTCCTGTTCAGATTTAGGATCTCAAATAATACCTCAACAAAATATGACCCAGACACACTATTTCAATGGATACTCTGAAATATAATCTCTTCAGTGGACCCTCAAGTTTGATCCTTCTCCAAGCGTCTCCACACAGCTGTCAGTTATTTTACACAGTCAAAGCTGAGTGGTATTTGATGACTACATTCCTATAGTATTAACCAGTCACCCGAGGGGATGGTGGAATGTCTTCCCCAGCTAGCCTTGTGCTCAGATACCCACAAACATCTCCATTTACCCAGCAATACCTATCTCTAACACAGTGGAAAAGTGTTGGACAGACTCCATTGTGTAGCGAGCGAGGCAGATGGACAGGCTGGCTTACTGGTCAGTTTCAGATATCTTAATCATTTATCCAGTGGTTTCTCACAGAAGAGTTGAGATTTGGGAGTTCGCTCAACATAAATAAATGATAAGAGTAGCTTTGTAAGCAGGGAGTTTCGTAATCACTTGAGCCTTGCTTCCCACAGACAAGTGAAGATACGTGATATTGCTCATGGTCAATAAATGATTCAGAATGTTGTGTAACCTGATAAGAACTACAACCTCTCGATTTTCTGTGTCAACAAAGAATGCATTGACTTTGAGACTTGGAACTTTTTTAGTTTAATGATAGACAGTAACTGAGGAGGTTTACTCTTATTGAAGGGAAAACACATCAGACATTGAACATCTAGAAAGTTATTCCTGAAGTTATGTGATTAGAATCAAACTGAAGATGAGTTAAAGCACCACTAATGGAAAAAAATGGCATGGGGGACATTTTTGACCTCCTCAATCCAGACATTGCTGTAAATGTTGTGTCCACATATCATTTAGGCATGACATGTAAGTAAATCAGAACCCTAACCCTAATTCCAACAGACCTCATGTCACATTTTGTACTGAGGCCTTCTTCAAACAAGGGCACAGCCCCCTCCACAACCCAACTGATCTGGGCTTGATGACACTGGCCCACCTCCACTAACCTAGCGGGATGTGGCGCTTCCTGCGCACGTTTCCTCTGTCGGTGGCTGCATCCCCCAGGAAGATGGCGTTGACACGCTGGGCCCAGGCACTCTGGCCCCTGTCGTCCTTCACCCCACACCTGGGCACTGCCATCTGACGCTCTGTGGCACCATCCAGCCGCCCCGTGACCGGTAGATGGCTGAGCCACTGGAACTCCCTGAAAGGCGACCAGGAAAAAAAAACGGGAGAGGAAGAAACATGAGTGATGAAAGGATGCGTAGTCATGTATAGCAGATGTACAGAATGCTTGAACAGCATACAGGGAAGGTCCCCAGCGAACGCAATGTATTGCTACGTGCTCACATAATCACACAGACACGATTGCTAAGAGCTTTGTGCGGAACATGAAAGCACTTCTCCTTAAGGAAAAAATACATTCATCTCGCCTTAAATGCGAAAAGCATGTCGTGTGAAATGCATATAGTCTAAACGTTAATGTAAACAATGTCAGTCATAATGCTAATATCACCTGGATAAATACCAGGCTCTGATAGCACTCTGCTTTTCCCATTAAGGAAATTAAGCCTTTGTTTTTCCAATATAACGTAAACATTGGATACATTTCGATAAATCTTTTAAATGGGACAGATTTTCTTCCCATATAAGCCACAGACTAAACCCCAATGCAACTGTGAAAACAGAGAAATGTGCTTGCTTTTTCATTCAAGTACGACTAGGGAACTGCAGGGGCACGCTTAAAGCTTCTGTTAATGCTTTTTGAATGTTAGTATACTTAAAATATGTTTACACTAAGAATCCACAGGTTCCCCCACATGGTATTTAGCAGAGAACCTAGTCATTTAGCACTCAACTTATCATTTCAATTACTTAAATGATGCCTTTTTGGAACATGAGGGTGAAAGAGCTCTGAAGAGGTTGAACATGACACCTTTAATGTCTTTACCTGAGAGCTGTGTTGACCTCAACGGCTTTGTGTTTGTGATGGTCTTTCCCCTCCAGGTATCCATATTTCTCTAGAAAATTCTATGGTAAAAACAGAAAGGCAAACTAGTCCATTCATTGCACACTTCCAAATACGACAACATAAATAAGGAACAGTTGGGAACACCAAAGACCAGACATCTGGTCAAAGGGAAAGGATGAAAGTGGAGAGCTAACATGAAACAACCACGAACTTCATCAACCACTAGCTGGATCTAACCAAGGACATAAGTGAGGGGCTAAGTGGCATAATCAGAGGAGATTAAGGGTGGCTAGCTCAGCAGATGCTAACACCACAAATGCCTTAAGAAACGTTCTCACCACTAACAGAGATAGTATGGTGGAAAGCGAGCTAGCTGGATTAATTGGCCCCGTGAGGGTCACTAGAACTGTTCCCATGCCCAGCTGGAGGCCAATACAGTGCATTGTGGGATGGGAAGTAGTGTTCTGGCTAATGGGTAGCCCTCCTTTGGGCTCTCAGTGGTGTGCTCGGTCCCTTAAATGGTTGCCTGATGGAAAACAGCCAGCACAGCTGGGCAGAGAGGAGAGACAGTGTTCAGCTTTAATACCATGGGCTCATCCAGTCACAGGCCCAGACCACAGGCAAACACAGATGACTTCTTCGTTGGATTTCCAGAAGCTTTGTTGAAGAAAACAGCACACGGGTAACATTGACGCAGAAATCAGAAGTTGATTTTAAGGGGTCCCATACATTCCTTTAAGATTGTAACATACTAAAGACAATGTACAGTGTTATACTTATGTTATCCCTAAGGTTATGGGCTTACATTTAAAAGTTAGCGTAGACTAGTTATAACTTAAAGAATGACAGTCAAGTTTTAGTGTTTGTAGGCGGTTTAACTATTGGCCAAACAACCAAAACTATTCCCCTAGGTTTAAAGGAAAGGGGGAAACTTACTGAACAGTGTCTTACAGTAACATTAACCAAAGTATGACAGTACAAATGGAATTACAGTTATTTGACTCTTATGGGTTAAATCAGAGCAAGAATGGTCAAAGGAAGGTTAAATTAAATATATATTTAATAACATTGCAAATGAATGAAATCAATTACAAGGCAAACATGTTACAAAATGAAGGTTTTAAATCTTCTCTTCTCTACCTTGATTATTGTAAATCAGAGAAAGAGTAAGAGGTGAGCAAGGAGAATGAGTAGGACAAGCCAGAGCTGAGGAGAAGGAGATGAAGAATCCACAGAACAATGCTTCACAATTCCCTTTATACCCCAAAACAACCAATCAGACCACATCTTGACCCTTACTTATCAACATATGACTAGCAATGCTTCAGTAAGTTAGAATATGAGGTGTGAGAGCAATCAAGTAGAGACTCCGTCCAGCAACTCCATCTTTTAGCACATGAGAGCTGAAGGCAGGGTGACACCAGGCCTTAAATGTTCTTCAATAAAATGATAATATCCTTTCAAACTGAAAAACGTCTGGTTTGGTTGGGGCAATAAACAAGGCAATTAGGCTGGCATTTTAAAGCTAGACTACAAGGAGCATGCAACACATGTGTTTATCAAAAGCTTCACTTAAAATGTGTTTACCGACTGTAACTGTAACATGAAACGACACCAACACGAGGGAATGGCTTGTACTATAGACTAATAAAGCATGACTTCTGAGGACACAGACAAACAAATATGTACTTCCAAAAATACATGTCTTTGTTGCCAAATACTTTTGAAAAAGAGCAGGATATAGATTTTATATAAATATAACATAATGCCTGGGACAATTTAAATGCCAAAAACTGTAACCCTGCCTCCTTGGAAAGATGTTTGTGGAATGGAGCCACTATTTTCATGAAACTTAAATAATACTGATATAATACTAAGAATTACATTTGCTTTTCACTATTAAATTTGAGTGGTGATAGGTCAAGTGGAGTTGTGAGTTCCCACAGTAAAGGCATGCTAAAAATGCCAGAACCAAACTCTTTACCATATGTAGAATCTATCCAGTGAGTTTTGTGGCAATAGTGTTGTCTTAGAATAATATTTTTTTTTTTAAACATCTAAATTGGAGCTGTGTTCACAGCTAGAGAAGGCTCAGTCACTGTCGGGTCATATATGCCTAGCATTTTCCCATGTCACACAGGTCATGTGGTTTGGGGAAATGGTGTCAGACAACCCTTACCCTGGGCAACAGAGAGTGTAATGTTGTATTGGCTGTGAGACCAGTGGAGGAATCCAGAGGGCAGCTTTACAGAGACTTAAGGTCAGGGAAGGCAGGCAAGCTGAGGTCAGAAACAAACTGGGTTTTATGTGCAAAGCCATAATACTCTCTGACTAGGCCAACCACCTTCAAGGTATATTTACTCAGTAAAATGATCACAAAAACCTTTTCTGCCACAAAAACGTGGTAAGACTTTGAGTATCAGGGGCAGTTTATACTTTTCCCAGTGTATTTGTAAAGGTTTGGGTCATTGAGAAATTCAACTGGCATACGGCTGTAAGTTAAATTCTATCGAAGGCATTAAACAACTAAACGACTGTTCTTGTTCTAGTACAAGAGACTAGATTTGGATGGGCAATAACCCGGAATTTAATCGCAGAAAGAGTTTGTTTCCGAACAGTTTATAGATTGTGCGAGAAAATCATATCCATGAGAGTATCTTTCATTATGAGGGTACAAAACTCACCTCTGCACTGTTTTCGGATGGACTCTCAACAACTGATACAGGTGATCCATCGCTTAATTTCGATATGAGAAGCAAGCCAGACAGCCAAAGAACGAATGTCACTTTTTTGAAGTCAGGTGAACTGTACATCCTGAATATGCCAGCTGAAATTTAGTCACACACAAAATGTCATATTCTCTAGTGCAATGTTGCAGCCGCGGTTCGAACAAGATGCCATCGTCCTGTGTGTTGAAGCGTGTCCGCAGTTCGAGCTGACCACCGCCTACAGCAGCGAGTGGGATGTGACTGGGACTCGACAACATTGGGCAAGTAAGTATTGAAGCTTTCGGTAAGAAGTTGAATCTTATCATTATGTAAAAGTTAAAACTTGTCATTGTGTTTTAACAGAAAATGTGTTTTAATTTTTTCGGTAGATATCGTAGAAAAGGAAAGAAATGACGATGTTTGTTTGTTAACATTTTATTTGGGATCCCTTAAAACCTGTTCTGGCATGACAAGATTTTGAAAGGGGCTGACAAAAACTAAGTAAATAAACGTTTTAATAAGTTGGGCATGTGTAGACAAGTATTTATGATATCCCATGTGACCTGCCCATGTGGGTAACAGCCTCATTACTTTGAGGTGCATTTCCTTGTAGACAGCAGCCACCGGTCAAACCTTGGGTCAAGAAGACACAAGCATGTTAATTATGGGGACCGTTGAATATATGAAGTTCACAGTATCCGACCGAGCTATTCGACCATCTAGATCTTATGTTATTACCTTTTCTTGAGACTCTGACCCTGGCTATCACCCGCTCTCTGACTGTCACTCTCCTCAACCTGTGGACAGTTGCTGTCCTCCACTTTTTGAGTTTGGATCTCTTTCTCTCCCTTCTGCTTTCTGGGCTTGACTTTCTTCTTCTTCTTCCCATCGCCTTTCTGTTGATTAAGAGTCGAAGGATACAACTGTGATGGCGTGTCTAGCACATCCATTTCAAGTTGCAACGGTCACAATGATACGCATCCATACCTCTCGGGCCTCGTCTGGTCCCTCCGCGAGCAGGTTCCTGGTGTTAGAGCTCACGGTGATGATGGCATTAGGGCGGTGAGGGCGGAGCTTCACAGCGGGTGAAGTCTCAGATTGGGACGGCGTCCCGGGGATGTCGTTTATGGTGAAGGGGGCCACAAAGGTGGGAAGAATCGGACACTGCCGGATGTGCTCTAGGGGAACGACGGGCACAGGAGGAGCCGGAGCTTGTGGTCTGGTGGCATTGTTATCGGTGAAGGGCACCACCACAGTGGGAGGAGCCAGGGACCCTGAGACCTTGTGCCAGAAGGAGGGGACCACAGGAGAGGGCTCTGGCACGGTCAGATGCGTTTGGGACGTCGAGGTCACAAGAGGAGAGAGACCACTCTTAGAGGACCAGGATTCATAAACCCTCCCTGGGGTCTGTGGAAGACGACAAAAAAAAACAGCACTTTTGCTGATCATCTTCTTTGATCTGCATGTTTGATGTGTATTATGTTTGAATTTTCGTATTGTTTCGTATATTATTCATATGTTTTTATGCTGTAAGGTGTCCTTGAGTGCCTTGAAAGGCGCCTATAAATAAAAGGTATTATTGTCCTTTTATTATTATGACCTCATTTTTCTTGACATGATCAACATATGTTGCGGTAATGACCCCAGCTGTGCGTGATGATCACTTACAAAGCTCTGGGTCGAGGGCTTCCTCTCTGCCTTAGAGTACTGGTTACTGTGCAGGGAGCTCAACAACTCTTGCAAGCTTTCCATCATCTGCTCACTGCAGTTCCTGCAATCCCTGGACAGCCTGTCTACGTCGCTGTCCCACTTCTCCTGCTCCTCCACGTGAAGGTCAGCGTTGCTGCCGTTCCTCTGTACCATACGCAGGAGCGCTTTCACCTCTGGGCCAGATCGTTCTAACTTTCCATAATCCTCCCTCTCTTTCCTTGTCCCCATCAACTTGATTCTCAACCTTCTCAGGCACCCTCCTAGCCGGCTTCGTCTTTGGCTATTAGCCTCTGGTCGGGACAGCTCTTTCAGGTATTTCCTGGTGTTCAGGTCCTCTGAGATTCTCCCAAAGCTTGCGAGCAGCTCCTTCTCTAGGACGTCCAGGTTCCTTTGGACCATACTCTGGGTCTCCTCCCTGGCTCTGGTCCACTGGGCCTCCTGGTCCTCCTTCTCCCTCGCCCTGTGTAGGAAGGGGGGGAACACCTCAACCGGGACCCACGTTGTCTGCAAGGCACTCACAGACAGAGGCACAAGGCGGTGTCGCTGCAGCTTGTCTGGGTTGATAGCAGTCTGCACAGACGCAGGTGTCTTTTTCTCTGGTATTTTTGTAAGCTCCGAAGAGTCCTCGACAGAGTCACAATTGATTTCAGACTGTGGACAAAACCAAGAAAAATGTACGTACAATCGTGTTCACAGCGCTTTGCGGCTTCATAAAATGTAAACATGGTGGTGACCCCCGCGTTGTGCGCAATGAACAGCAGGTCTCTCACCTGAAAGTCTGCTTCATTGAAGGAGTGACAAGAGAGATTGTCACCCTGGTTTACATCCTTCCTCTGCTGTTCTGTCTTTCCACTGGCTTTGGTACACTGAGTGAGAGGGAACAAAGGCACAGTCTACTCTCCATGTAGGTACAACTCCAGAGCATAGAAGATGTATCCGTACTGTTTTATCCTCTTCAGCCCATGCAGAGCACTTGTCTTCCTTCACTTTTAAGGCATGGGAGATGTCCTTATCCTCGAATTCCTGCTGCATCTTCCTTCCGCCATGACGGTTCGGCAATGTCACACCTGTTTCCTACCCTGAAAACCACTCCACATTCACTTACTGGACTTTCATGAATCTTTGTGATGGGTCTCAAGATGTCATCTGGGCCTCTTTGTCCAAAGTGAACCTGTCAGCGAAACACCCGTTTTTATATAGAAGTGTAAGCTTGTAGCAAATTCAATGTGTTTGCTGTTGTTTAAGTTAATGTCACTAACAGGCGTTAGTCTGTCTTTTGCGGTCGGCTTCCTTTGGAAATCTGGGTTTCTTTGCAAAGGGATCAACTGAAAGACCAATGGGCTACATCAAAATAAATCATACATTTTGACAATAGATTAAAATATACGCACACAATGTGAATGATTAGCCTAGTTGGACAATGTTAATATCTGGTATTAGCATTACTCACGTGAAAAGGACGCCTTCTTAACGGTTCTTTTCTCTTCTCAGAGTCCATATCCAAATTACAATTTCGATTTCCACCACTAAACAGAACCATAGTTTCGTTAAAGAAATACGCTCAGGTTAAGTGAATTGCTTACTTAATTAATCCACTCACACCTACCACTTTCTGTCCAAATGTTCGATAAACTGGTCTGAAATCATATATCAGGCCGTCATTTTCTCAGTAACATGATCGAAGCAATAAACTAAGAGGGTTTCGTGTAGGCTATATCATAATTTAACTTAATATAGGCCTACTGTTTGTATGCTAATGTTTTATTTTAGTCGAAGTTACTGTATTACATCAGTGGAATACGCCATAATGCTTAAATAAGATGCGCCTCAAACAATTGTGCATCTTTTTTTTTGAATGTATACATGTCAAATTCTTTTGACTGATGTTGCATATTTAATGAATACGTTGGAGTGGAATAAAAAAGAAGATAGGTCTAGAGAAAATATGCTTTTTTTCTAATATGACAAAAAGGATATCGCTTAGACAAGAGCCACCTTGTTATAATAAACCTTTTTATATTACTTAGTTTTATACACGCAAGTGTAAGTGGTCTGAATATTTCCCATTTCAAAGCTGACATAAGGATTTATTTTGAAACTTTAAAAGGACTTTCAAGCCGGAAAGCTGTCGGAACTATGGACATTTACAAATAATTGAATAATCCGATATCCTCTTGATATCGACTCTTTGCCTATACCTCTCTCTGTACGTACTTGCTGTTTTTTTTTATTTGTTACCGAACTCTCTAAAGCTGTTGAGTTCTAAATTAATAATGTAGGCGTTTGAAAATGTTAATAAGCTGCGCCTCTTGTCAATGAGGGCATAATCAGGGGCGAATGTTAGTTTTCATTGAGGACAATGAAAACTTTGTTACTGAAGATGCGGCAGTTCAATTCCCTTTTCATAAAGTGTGTGTGTGTGTGTGTGTGGGGGGGGGGGGGGACAGATTTGCTGTTTTTAAAGTTTGAAACCTACGCCCACATCACAACCCGTAGGACAGGATACTATAAACGCAGAAACACGGGGAGAGGGGAGCACTGTTTATTATCTATCATTATAGAGCCTAATTACATCACCTGAATCTTTGCAGACATTTTTGTAACAACACACTTTTAGAAAAGGATTCGACATCGTCTTTTTCACAATTGTGTAGGTCAAGTTGAGCTAGTTTTTATTCCTTTCTCTAGAGAGAAAGAGAGTGCAGTGGATCACATTTCTAAACTCAGCTAGTCTAAACAGTTTACGCGGATTCAGCGGTGTTGGGGTTTTCAACCTACCGATCAACCAACCAATCAACACAAATCATTGGTAAATAACATCAAACGTTAAAGCTTTATCGTATGACTGCACATCTATCAAATCCTTTCAAATCTCCTCATATTCATAGTGGGAAGAAGTAGACATTCATTTGGGACATAACTTAAAGACAACAGTGCAAAGTATTCAGGTGGCATTTAGTGAGTGTTTATTGACTGACTAGTAGACCACAGGAGAAACAAAGAGTATGCACAGACAATGATGGCATCCTTCTGAACACCGGGTTTAAGACAAGCGCAATAAACATCTGTGTTGTCAATAATACCATCTTCCAATCATCTCTTTCTCAACTCTTACATGCTTTCATTTGGTCCTCCATACAAAGAGCTGTTGATGGCTGCAACATTATTACCATTGATGTATTTTGAGAGTGTAGGAGTTGCAAGTCGAATGGAGACAGGCATGGCCCAGTATCCAATTTTAATGACTGAGCTGGTGCTGGGGGTCTCACAGGAGGGGTAGGTGTGGGCTTGTTGTATCTCTCGGGGCAGCAGGGTTGTGGAGCCGAAAGGTCAGCATGTCTCCAGTCTCAGCTGTTCTGCTGTTCTTTGTGCACAACGATTCCTTTGGAGATTAAGTCAGGAATCTCCACAGCCAACCAGGGACCCAGCTAAAAAAATAATTAGTCATTAAAACCTGGGTGTCATGATTCACAACACTAATTCATCAGTTCTGATATTAAGAGACATTTATAGTGGGAAGACCAGGAATAAGCTATAGTTTGGGTCATGAGGTATAAATGTTGACAGTATCCAATGCACACGCATGTGCGCGCACACACACACACACACCTGCATCTAACTCCTGCAGCACTTACCCCCAGGGCCATCAGATGAGCCAGGCCAAATTTTGGTACGTTCCTCGCCCACAAGGGCTTGAAGTGGTCCGTCAAACAGATCTTTCCACCCCTGCAATAAGGACATGCGTCAGAAATCATGCGAACGTGTGAATGTGTGAGCCACCAAAATGTGTTTGAGCGACGGTGTGTCTCACCTGTACATTTTAGCTGTTTTACCATCCAGCTCTGGGATAGCCACCTCAGGGGCAGTGGTGGGATATGTCACGGGGATCTAACCAATAGGGCAAGACTGATTACTGACCTTTAAGATGTCTATCCTTTGCTTAAGTTGCAAAGACACTATACATTTGATTATGATCATTGGTATCACTCTGCATAAACACTCACATCAAACTCTACGTCAAATTCATACTTCATCAGGTCGTGGATGTACCAGCACTTTCCAAACCACCTGAGCATAACCATGGTGACAAAACAACACAACACAACACCAATAGGTGAACAGCTCACTGCCTCAACGTCATACAGGTGCCATGTGATAATCTGTATTTTGCAGTTAACAGATGGGGTGTGTGTGTGTGTGCCAGACCTTGTTCCCTCTTTGTTGGACTCCAAGCGGAACCAGTCATTGTCAGCTACCTTGTTGTTTTCCACATACTGGAAAGAACAAGAGTAAAACAACTGCTCAAAACAGGATTTAATTCTGAAACATAATTTTCCCACATCAAATACGCCTAAGGGCTCAAATGTCGGGAGTCCGGTGGCTGCACGTTTAGGGAATCAGGCTAGTAATCAGAAGGTTGCCGGATCGATTCCCGGCTGTGCAAAATGACGTTGTATCCTTGGGCAAGGCACTTCACCCTACTTGCCTCGGGAGAATGTCCCTTTACTTACTGTAAGTTGCTCTGGATAAGAGCGTCTACTAAATGACAAAAATGTAAATGTGGTGAAATTATTTGCAGACAGTCCGATTGGGGATAGACAAATAAAAGGATAGACAAATAAATGTTAGAATTTCAAGAAAATGTGTGTATTTAATATAAACAACTCTCCATTTGCTGTTTTTTGCATGTTTATGCGATAAATCCCGAGAACAAATATTGTTTTAGAAAAGGAACCAAAGCACGACGTTTACGTTTCATGCGGTCCGATTGGGAACCATGTTAATACTACACGGCTAACAAAATGCAAAGTGCCAATAACGTGACACGACAATGACAACTGGATCCAAAGTATCTGCCTGTCATATTGTGCTAAACGTAGATGACAGATCAGTAGAGGCAAACTTGTTCGTCCTTACTAATTTGACCAGCTGTTGACAGAGTGACACGTACGAGTTAAATAGCTAGCTGGCTGAACTAGCTTGTCATCCCAACATCAGTGCTATTCTCACTTGCAGAACACAACAAAGTCCAAACAGTTGTCCCAGTCTCACCTTGATCAGTGCGAGGTACTCCTCTCGGAGCCGCTGTACCCACAGCTCCTTATCTCGTGGACCGGAGTTGGTTTTCAAGAGTGGAATGTCAGACACTGCTTTTCTCGTTGCATCGTCTGCCATGTTGAACGGGACCAAAATTATCTCTGACGTCACCACGTTAGGGAAACAGAAGACAAATGATTAGATACGTTTGAAATTAAAGGAAAATAAATGTTAGAATTTCAATAAAATGTGTGTATTTAATAAAAACAACTCTCCATTTGCTGTTTTTTGCATGTTTATGCGATAAATCCCGAGAAAAAATATTGTTTTAGAACAGGAACCAAAGCACGACGTTTACGTTTCATGCGGGATCTGTGTGTAGGTGACACTCTACATCTGGCAGAGGTTTTCCGTATCAGCTGATCACAGCATCTCTGTCTGCACTGGTCTGTTTCTTAGAATCATTTGATTATCTACAATAATATTTTATATTATTAACAATTTTTCAGCGTCTTTGAATTTTGTAGATTACTCAATAGCCGTGGAAGTAAGTACTAGGATAACAGCTCCGAAAAAGAAGCTCTTAATGTTTCTTGCTAGCCAGCTAAGGTCATATAGCTACAGTACTGTGCTGCCTGGTAAGCAGGCACGTATAACAAATGACTAAAACAGTATAAGATGATGCATGCACGGGGTTGTTCATTAGCTAGAGTCAGATTGTTTGTGGCTGGGTAGGTGGTTTAGTCTTTGACCATGTTGTCACAGACTGAAAGACATTAGGGTGATATGAGAAAATGCATAACTGACACTTGCAAGTGTTTTGAGTGTGTGTGTGTGTGTGTCTATGTCTTGCGTGCAGGAGTTGTGGTGCCCTCATGGGCAGTGTTCTGGCCTTGTCTTCTGGTCCGGGCCGTCACAACTGGCCTTTCTCCACGGACAGTCCACCTTCTCGCTGGGACACACCACCTGCCCACTGGGACACACCTCCTCGTTGGGAGCGGAGAGACGGTCGCCTTCCCAACCCAGGGAGCTTCCACGCTCTGCACAGGAGCTGCAAGGGTAACGCCACAACATCTGCTAAAGCTAGCCAGCTCTCGGCTGAGACAGTACCGAGATGTCTCATGTCCATTTTTTTCTCTCCTCCTTAGATGTGTTTCCTCAGCAGATTGAAGGTGTCAAGATGATCATCAACAAGACCCTGAGCAGCTTCTTTAAGGTTGACTTTGACTTGTCGAGCCTATCTCTCCCCCTCTCTCTCTCTCTCTCTCTCTCTCTCTCTCTCTCTCTCTCTCTCTCTCTCTCTCTCTCTCTCTCTCTCTCTCTCCCGCACACCTGTATAGCCCCGCAAGCAAGCATTCTGTGGAGCTTGAAGCTATATAGCATGCCTGATGTCTTTTATTTCTCTGTATGACTTGTGGGTGTTTGTGGCGGTTGCTTCTCAGGTCAGCCACACGCTTCACCTCAGTGCAGTGAGTCCCTCGCAGTATCGTTTCCACGTGGAGCACCTACAGTCCGACGACTATGGCAAAGACACGGTCAGATACTGCCCTCGGTTGTGCTTCGTACTGCATGTGTGAATGTGGAAAAGTAGAATATAAAACACGAAAAAGAAAAAACAAAAACGTCAAAGTCCTGGTTTGCATGTGTGTTTGCATGTGTTTGCATCATCGTTGACGCACACTAAACCAAGTGTGAGTCTTTGATTGTATCTTTCACTTGGACTTTTTGCTGCACTGTAGCGCTTTGCGTGCAGGGAAGGTGCATTACAAATAAAATATATTCTTCTTCTTATTAAATCTTGTATCCCCAACAGTTTTGTTTTACTTTGTCACTGTGCCCTGACGGTATGTATCCTTTACCAGGACTCCCCAGTGTTGATTGGGGAGATGGACTCCTCAGGCAGTCTAAATGCTCATTCGCTGCTGCATCTCAGTGAGCGCATCAGGACTAAGGCTGTGTTCCAGGTGAGAGTTCCAGTAACACCGTGTGAGAGCCATAGCTGTGTTTAAATGCACCCTTCACCGTCTGACACGTTTGCCTTGTATTCCACTGTATAAAATATAAATTTCTGCCCTAACGGATCCATTTTTATCACAGAAGGATGAAAGCTTTCTGCTAGGACTTGGCCAGGCCAATGTTTTTCTTCTGCTGTGTCTGTAAATAGATCACTCCAAGTTTGTCCTCCTCCCACTGTGCTCCATTGCCCTCTGCAGGCTAAGATGTGAAACTGCCTACCTAAAAGCTAGAGAAGGAAACTGTGGAGACTCTGATAATGTTCTACTGAAGTGAAGGAATAATGATATTATTTGTATTTTCTTTGGCTTGAATTGTTAATAGAGTAGAGAATAGGTAGCCAAAGTGGCTCATAGTATAGGGATATATTGTGTTTTGATTACAAATAGTGATAATCTCTCTGTCTGTCTCTCTGTCTGTCTCTCTGTCTGTCTCTCTCTCTGTCTCTCTCTGTCTGTCTGTCTCTCTCTGTCTCTATCTCTGTCTCTCAGACACAGCAGGCTCAGTTTGTGACATGGCAGTTTGAGACAGAGTACAGAGGAAGTGACTTCACTGCGGCTGTGACCATGGCCAACCCAGACATTCTACGAGAGTCAGGTGATCAGAGCCAGACAGGCGCACAGCATGCCAACCAGTAGACAAACCAGCAAGCCAACAAACTGTCAACAGTTCGCTTCAGCGCTGTTTCACCCTTTTTCCACCTGTCTAATGAAGTCAATTGTGTGTGTGTGTGTGTGTGTGTGTGTATGCTGTGGAGCAGTGATTCTGGTAGCTCACTTCCTCCAGAGTGTATCGTCTGGCCTGGTGCTGGGGGGAGAGCTGGTGTACCATCGAGGACGAGCAGAGGAAGGGGGCATACTCACACTCGCCGGCCAGTACTCAGGTTTGTTTCACGCGCCCAAACGGATGTGTTTGAGGGAGGCATGTTATGATAGTTATGATCCCCTGCCAGGCAGTAGGCACTTGACTATTACACCTGGGCTCGGGTATCGTCTGACCTGTGGGATCCAGTGCCTTTTTATCCTTATCGTCTGGTCTGGTCTATGTCAATGTCAGGGCCAAACTGGGTAGCCACCCTGAATGCTGGGAAAGGAGGAGCTCATGCCAGCTATTACCACCGAGCTAACAAACAGGTAAATAAACTCACACGCACACTCACTCAGATGAAGCTTGGGTTTTTGACCCCATCGGTGCAACATTCGTGTGTGTTTGTGTGCTTCAGATCCAAGTCGGGGTGGAGTTTGAGGCCAGCACTAGGACCCAGGAAACGACCGCCTCCTTCGGCTACCAGTTGGATCTGCCTGAGGCCAACATGGTCTTCAGAGGTGAAACCCAATTTCACTGGGAACTTTGAACACTTTCTGTGTATCCAGGGTGTGGCTCACACACACACACCAGGGATTTTGTATTGACGATGATTGCGTGTGTGTGTGTCTATAGGCATGGTGAACAGCAGGTGTATCATTGGAGGGGTGTTAGAGAAGCGTCTCTCTCCACTCCCAGCCACCCTCCTCATGGGCGCCTTCGTTAATCACCGTGGTGACAAGCTCCAGGTTGGTCTGGGCATCAATGTGGGATAGACTTCACTCCTATCAAGACTACATCTCCCAGAAGTCACTGGGGGAAGCCCCTCCCTCACAGGCCACTGGACCCAGTTCAAAGGCCTCCTGGATAACGGAGTTCCTGTCTCAGAGACCTTCTTCCAAGAAGCCACAGGCTTGCACATCTGGACACTGAAACGTCACAAACTTGACAAAATGAGAAAATGTAGGTCCCCCTGTCACCCCAACACCCCACCCACCAGGCTAACAAAGACGAGCCAAACAGGAAGTTGAAAACAAGTCTATCACTTGGGAGTCTCCCTCTGCTCACTATGGCGTACACAAAGCCACTGGTGAGGGGGTCATGCATACAAAAGACATTTATATTCCTCATCTCTCAGTTCGAGTAGACATTAGGTCAACTTTGTAGGTATAGCGATATGCGGCGGGGTGTGAGTATGTGTGAGCGTGGGTGTGTGTGTGCATTTTTGTGTGTGTGTGTGTGCTTGTATATTCAGGTCAGTTTACTGGAACTGGAACTGCACTTGACTAAGACGGGGTGCTGCTCCAGCCATACCCACTGCTACCCTCCCCCTAGACCGAGGGGGATGGGAATAGCCATAACCACGTCATCATGAACTGTATGTGCAGTATATGGCTGCAAACGTACAGACTTAACACAGGGAACTGTATGCAATCTGCACTACTCACATAGCCTGCCTCTGGCAGCCTCAACACTTTGGCAGACAGATGAAATGTAACTCATTTACCGACATCATTTATACATCTTTGTCTTTGTCTATTGAAGAAATCGATCTTTTAGGTGTGTGCGTGTGGGCGAGAGAGAAAGAGAGAGAGACCACGCATTAACTACTGTCTGTCGTCTCTTTGTTCTAATTGAATAAATTATTTATTATGACTATTTTGCATTGTTTTGAGTGTTTTCGTTATAAATCGTAAACGTCTGAAGTGGTTCACTGACGTGCAGTGACATGAAAGGCGATCCTAAATCAGTCGGCAGGTAGGAAAAAGGTACTGCCCTTTTTATTCACTAAGACAGTGAAATATGCTTACAGCAATGCTCTTCGGCAGCAGTGGAATGATTTCATTCCGGTTCATCCGGCTACTGTTTTGACAGAATTATCTATACATCTATTTCCCGCATCCGCATTCTTTGTGTTTGTGTGAGCCGGTTTGTCTTGTAAATCCTCATTGAAGCCACATCTGCTTGCCTCTCAGGTCACGCCCCTCTACTTTGTCAAGACACTTTTTCTCGGAGTACTCGCAGTTGGTCTGAAATTAAAAGTAGGATCAGCTCAATGATGTGGACAGAAAGGCAGAGCCACCAGCTCTTACACGTAGCCAATAATGTCAGTGAGAGTGAACAGTTTTGAAGGTGCCGGTCGTGACCAATGAGAATATCCTCGTCTTCACATGGGAAAACATCCCGATTGGCGAATGCTCGGTGAGTCATGTTAAATCACTTGCGGGGCAATTCAAGAGAATGCATGTATGAACTTGAGGTTCTTTTCACCAGGTTAATTGACTGTTTTGATACAGAGCTCTTTTTTGGGGGGGTGGGGTTAGGAGGAAATATCTAGACAAGTCTGTCGTAGGGCAGCCGATTCTTAGTTATTCTACCCAGCCTCAAGTGACAGTACAGCAGCACATATCATGATTGATTTTTGTTCTTTCTTATTTCCTTAGATATGTCTGACAGCCCTGGGATAGATTGTTATAATTAGGCTGCTATGGTTTCTGCAAGAATAAGCTCTGGTTAAGGACTAAATGAAGGGATGGAAAAACTCGAGAAAATCTGTTTTACCCTCTGTACTGTGAAATAGTTCCCTGGCCAATCATGCTCTAACCCTCTTTTTGTGCTACACAGGTGCCATACAGGAGCCCCCTGTGAACACAGGCATGAGCAATCCAACACTGCTTAACAGGCATTAGTAATCAAACAATGCTCATCTCCCACTTGACCCTCATCCCAAGGCTAAACCAACAAGTGTTTTTGTATTTATGTGTGAGTGTGTGTGTGTGCATGCCAGATCCACTCTCCCCTCCTCAGAGTATAAATGTGGAATTCCTTGACTTCACTGGTCGTGTGCGCTGGTTGCCAGGCCCAGGTAACCCCAGCGACACAAACTACACTGCCCAGCTCAAAGCTGTTGAGTAAGTTGCAGTTCCAGTATTATATTCAAATATTTATTTGCGACAAACAAATACGACAAACAACAGCTGATATGTTACAGCTGACATAAGTTAAATAAGACAAGAAATAATATAATGAAAAAAATATAGTGAACACACGGGTAGTGAAATAACATTTTAGTCAAAGCAGTTATCCTGGTGACATTACATTACATTTTGTAACGTCACCAGAAGAGCTGACTAGGGCAGGCAAGAATGAGGCACTGCAACAGGGTGGGAAGGACCACGCAAAAACAGGTTCCACAAGATGACGGCACTTTATTTTCCAGGAGCAGACAAAAAAAGTCCAACAAAAATCCACAAAAGTTAAACAAAAATGACTTTCCCCTTCAAAACCGTGCTTCACTCACCCAACAGGGCTTAGTATTCCACCTGCTTCTCTCTGGTCCAAACTAACCAGCCATGTGCCCTTTGTCTCTCTGGTTTCTCTCCCTGCCATAATTCTGGCAGCAGAGGCTATCCCAACCATCAGGACTTATGTGCTTTTTGTCAGAGTTGGCATTTCATAGAGTTATCTCTCAAAAGGCAAAGTCTTGGAGATGTTGGCATGGTTACTGGAGTCCTGCCCATGTCCCTAAGAATTCCAGTATGTAATGCCAAATAAGATGCAAAAAGGTGCCCCTCCCTGTTTTACGGTGTTGGTACTTATTAGTCCTATTTTGAAAAGCCTATTTGGTGTCCAGTAGTATCGGTGCAAGATTTTGCTGCTATTTAAATAAATGTTTTGTAAAATGTTGTAGCCTTACGTTTAAGCAGGTTGTCAAGATAGTCAACAATTGGGTTACCCACTTCACTTGATTGAAACCTTTTCCTCACAAAGTGTCTCATTTGTCTCATTTCCAAAAGTCTCCTTTCTCTTCCAAGTTGTACTCATGGACTAATTCAGTGAATTACATAAATATACCATCTTTATAAAGGTTGCTAACTGTATTTATTCCATTGTCTAGCCATCTAAACACTTTCTGCTTCCCTATTCATACTTCTCTACGCTCTGTATGGAGCGAAAGTGAGGCATGAGGCTGTTTGTAAAGTGAGAGTTTTATGAACCTTTGCCCAGACCTCACACAAGTGCTTCGCAATTGAGCTCCAGTTCTAACTGCTCAGTCACGTGGCAGACAATTCATGACATTGTCTCTGTGCGGTTTGACCTTTCTCTGCTTGACCTGTCGAGTCCCAGATTGTGGGCTCAAGGGTTGTGAAAAGGGATTGCTCACAGAGCAATATGTGGTAGCATGAGAGAGTGACAGACGGACCGACAGACAGACAGACAGACAGACAGACAGACAGACCGACAGACCGACAGACAGACAGACCGACAGACAGACAGACAGACAGACAGACAGACAGACCGACAGACAGACAGACAGACCGACAGACAGACAGACAGACAGACAGACAGACCGACAGACAGACAGACGGTGAGAGAAGGAGAGACAGAGTGGACAGTTACATCTCATGCTCCTGTGCAGACGGGAAAAGGTTTGGCGTGACCTGAGAGGGTGCAATCCTACCGTCGCCACCGAGTGCTCTCTGGACATCCCGCTGACCTCCAACCTCTACGCTCTCTACCTTGTCCGCGTCCGAGCCGAGAGATGGGGGGAAACATCCCCCTGGAAGGATCTGAACCGAACTGTCCAGCCCTACGGAGACAGTGAGTCGCTTTCACCTATATTGAGAATCACGTTTTGCTCTGCCTACAGAATACCACCTTATTTTGTGCATGTGTGTGTCTGTGTGTGTGTGTCTGTGCGTGTGTGCACGTCTGCTCATCCAGGTCTGCTCAGTGCTCCCACGATGGATGTAACGGTGGAGAATCAGAGTGTGCACGTGTTTCTGAACCACCGACAGACTGTTCTCCCCCGCCTCACTTACATTCTCACACTACGCGATGGGTCGGGAGGTCACATTACCACAGTAAGGCCGCACGCGCACGCTCACGCTCACGCACGCGTCCGCAGCAAGCCTACACCGTTCGTTTTTTCCTCTGATTTCAGGTGGTGTCATCGTCACGTCGAGAGTTCCACAAACTCGCTCCCAACCACTCCTACTGCCTCTCGGCCTCAGCGAGACACCAGTTGCTTCACCACAAGGTCGCGGAGAGATGCTTCGACCTGCCACCGCGCCAAGGTAGCCAGGCAGTCTGGGAACGACACGCGCCGTGGGCGGACACATTTCCTCACTTGCCGCTTCATGGTGAAAGTGTGCCTGGGCTTCTCTGGCCAGTGCTGTGTGTCTGATCTGTGCGGATGTTTTCCCAGACTTTGGGAAGTACGTGGCCGGGGCCGTGGGCCTGTTTGCGCTGCTCGTGCTGCTGATTGGACTGATCGCACTCACATGGAGCTGCCAGAAGCACGAAGACCACACCCCCATCATACGGGTACTGACCTCTGACCCATAAGCCTATTGTCATCCATCACATTGCTTCTGCCCACACGATGTCTAAACGAAATCATTCCATCTCTTGCTATCTCTTTGTCTCCGACTATAGCATATCAGGGAGTCCTCCGAGCAGTGCTTGTTAACCCCAGAGAATGTGCATTGTGAGCGCCAACATTTGAGGAGACAGCTGGATGAGGAGGAGGAGGAGGTAGACTGTGCTTCCAACATCTACATATCCATAGTAGGCGTAGCTGGGGCAGACCTAGGTCCCTGGTTGATCCTTGGCAACCAGGGTACCAACCAGGGTACCAACCAAGGTACCAACCAGGGTACCAACCAGGGTACCAACCAAGGTACCAACCAGGGTACCAACCAGGGTAGCAACCTAGGTACCAACCAAGGTACCAACCAGGGTACCAACCAAGGTACCAACCAGGGTACCAACCAGGGTACCAACCAAGGTACCAACCAGGGTACCAACCAGGGTACCAACCAAGGTACCAACCAGGGTACCAACCAGGGTAGCAACCAAGGTACCAACCAGGGTACCAACCAGGGTACCAACCAGGGTAGCAACCAAGGTACCAACCAGGGTACCAACCAGGGTACCAACCAAGGTACCAACCAGGGTACCAACCAAGGTACCAACCAAGGTACCAACCAGAGATCAGGACCTCTTTCCCCGGCCATATCCGTCAACCCAGCCTACCTCTCTGACTACATCTCCGTCTCGGATGACCTGGAGTGTGACCTCGATCCAGACCCGCTGACCCCTGAGGGATCTGCAGGCCCAACGGAAGACACCCAGCTCCCACAGGGCCCAGACACGGAGGGGGAGAGCGACCAGGCGAGAGCGACTGACACCGGAGTGACCGACTCAGACGGGACAACAGGTCTTGGAGTAATAGTCCAGTGGGGAGAGACAGACAGCAGGGTCACAGCTGGAGACGCTGACTCGGACAGCGAGGGAGGCAGGGACGGGGCTGTGAAGGACATGGCCCCAGGCCACTCCCCCGTCCCCTCTGAGGCGGAGTTGTTGGTGGTCGTCCGCTCGGAGTACGAGTCTCACTGGTTGCCTTGATCCCCCCCCCCTATCCCCATGGTGTTCAGTAACATTGAGACTTTACCCTGGCTCATTACTCTTTTTTTTTTACATTGTTTACTTCATAATATGAGGTCCATACAGGGATGCCACACAGTAGTCAGGGGTCAGGGTTAAGAATGATCTAATCTTGTATTTATTCTGAAGACATGGAATGCTTAATGTTTTTCATCGTTTCTCAACCTCCTATTGCATTGGTAGTCATCCTGTAGGCCTATGTTGATAAGGAAGGGTTTCAGAAAGTTGGGTATTTACATTTACATTTAGCAGACGCTCTTATTCAGAGCGACTTACAGTAAGTACAGGGACATTCCCCCGAGGCAAGTTGGGTGAAGTGCCTTGCCCAAGGACACAACGTCAATTGAACTGCCAACCCTCAGATTACTAGCCTGACTCCCTAACCGCTCAGCCACCTGACTCCGGTATAAAAAAGGATGTGTGGATCCTTGTCTTCTCCTTGTTGTTGCTTCTGGCTCAGTCCTACTTGTCCCTGCTCCTCTATCTCTTTCTCTCTCCAATCATTTTACAGTAATCATGGAGAGGTAGGTTTAAAGGAAGATCTGATCTTGGTCTGGTGATCTTGGTGTCATGTTGGCCTTGGTGTGATGAAATTCATTTACAATGTTGTTCGATTTTCATTTTGCTTTACTTTGAACATTCTTATGGAAATAATTCAGCCTTTATCAATTCAGGTCCTCGTGCACCTAGAGTGAAAACCTTTTGTTTCATTTCTATTTCACAGGGTGCATTAGGGCGCATAGAACAGCACCCAGGCCATTTTCAGCCCAACCATTGTTACATACCCTATTCAGAGACCTTAAGGAACAGTGTGAAATACCCTATAAAATCAATATATGACCCCCGATGAATACACTGTCCAATTAGTCAGGTCAAAGGACATTGTTTTGTTTGGCCCACTTTAAAACCCTGGCAGTAGATGCTCAGGTTGTATCAGGATATGGCGTAGCCATCGATGGAGAAGCATTCAACGTCCAAGTTCAAGTCTTTTATTGGTCAGGTACACAGAACAACACAAGGTCAGACATAACATGTAAGTACACAGAACATCATTTACATCTATGCTGAGCTTAAATAAGTGAAACTTCCTAAATATACAAATAACAATGAATAATACACTATACTAATCCTAAATGCATATAATAACTATTACAACCCTATAACCTATTCTAACCTACAACCTGCAATGTTACTGAAAATAGTGTAGTATGGTGCTGTATGTAGGATATTGTATTGTGCTGTACATGGTACTTTTTATGTTTGCTATTAACAGTACGCAAATAAATTAATTTGCTTAATTTTTGGTCAGTTTTTTTCTCTTGATTGTATAGTTCTAGTATTCCTGTAAGCCATCCGACTTAGGAAGCTCACATGCAGTTGTAAGAACCAAAAAAACAAAAGCATTGGCACAGAGTGTTACTAAAGTATGTTTATTTCCAATACACAAATGCATAATAAATTACGAAATAATAATTAATACAGGTGAACATTATATACAAAAGGTTCATCTAAATGGTTTGTCTTTTGAAACCTTTCGTGATGGCTGAGCTACAGAAGGTATGTGCTGGCCCAATGGCAGGGTGTGAAAATGACTTCTTTCTTTCTTTCTTCTTTTCTACGAGTCCCCTCTGAACAGAGAGGAGAAGAACCCTTTCCCTCCTTCCCCTCTCACTCGCAGGGACCTGGTGCGAGAGCCCCTCTGCAGCCCCCTCTCTTTCTCCTTCTCCAACGCCTTCTGTCTCTCCTTCTCCTGCAGGTGCACCTGCTGACTGATCACCAAGCGCATGTCCTCCTGAGAGCGAGAGAGAGAGGGAGAGAGAGAGGGAGGGAGGGAGGGAGGGAGGGAGGGAGGGAGGGAGGGAGGGAGAGAGAGAGAGAGAGAGAGAGAGAGAGAGAGAGAGAGAGAGAGAGAGAGAGAGAGGGAGGGAGGGAGGGAGGGAGAGAGAGAGAGAGAGGGAGGGAAGAGAGAGAGAGAGAGAGAGAGAGAGAGAGAGAGGGGGAGGGAGGGAGAGAGAGAGAGAGAGAGAGAGAGAGAGAGAGAGAGAGAGAGAGAGAGAGAGAGAGAGAGAGAGAGAGAGAGAGAGGGAAAGAAAGAGAGAGACAGAAAGAGAGAGAGAGGGAAAGAAAGAGTGCGTGAGAGAGAGAGAGAGAGAGAGAGAGTGTGAGACAGAGAGCGAGCGAGAGCGAGAGAGAGGCAGAGAGAGAGGGGGGGACGGAAAGAGACAAAGACACATTGAGAAACAGCTTTACGGAAGAAAAAAAAGCAGAGGTCCGGCTCTCACGTGAAACACGGAAACCAAACGACACCGAAAAGCTCTGCACGCGATTGGGACGACACGCCTCCCTTTCCGTGAGCACGGACACACGTGGACCCCCACCTGCCACGCGTCGACCTCCTGAGACAGCGCCACCTTGTGTTTGATGGTGTTGAGGAGCTGCTGTGTGAGGGAGTCTCTCTCCTGGCGCACGGTGATGACCTCGTTCTCTAGAGAACTGAGCATTCGCACGCACACACGTTATTTGTATGTGCAGGACAAAGTGAGAATATAAAAAAAATTGGGAAAGCGAATGTATGTGTATGTGTGCGTTACCTGTAGGAGGGCTTTCCTGGAATTTGCTCAAGATCCTTGCTCAGAGAATCAAGCTCAGCCTGTTTGGCGCTCAGCTAAAGCAGACACAAAGAATGTTTTTGTGTCTTCCGGCATGAATGACTTTTTATCTGTACATTACATTTAGTCATTTAGCAGACACTCTTATCCAGAGCGACTTATAGTAAGTACACGGACATTCCCCCGAGGCAAGTAGGGTGAAGTGCCTTGCCCAAGGACACGTCATTTGGCACAAACCAGCAACCTTCTGATTACTAGCCCGATTCCGTAACCGCTCAACATGCAACTACTGTGTGTGGACGTGTGTGTGTGTGTGTGTGTGTGTGTGTGTGTGGAAATCAGAACCCACCTCCTCTTTCAGAGTGTGTATTTCCTCGTCTCTAGCCTGCAGGACTGCAGAGTAGACGAGGTGGGCCTCTTTGGCCTAGTAGGAGACAAGACTCATCAGAACCATTTCTACACATAGTAAAGCAACCGTAGAGTTAATGAATGAAGTTACTAAATAACATACTGTCCCTTTAAAGGCACTGTCCCATTGTATTGCACAACCTTGACTTGTCAGTGAGTCAGAGACGGTGAAAGTGAGTAGTTAGTTTGTTAGTTTGTTGATACTGTATGGCGTTTCGGTTGAAACCTATGCATTGGAAGCTTTGTTATACAGTGTGTGTGTGTGTGTGTGTGTGTACCTGTGACTGCTGTATCTCACTATGCAGAGACTGGGGATGTGTGTGTGTGTTCTCCACACTGCTCTCCTCTCCCAGGCTCAGGGCTCTCTGTTGTAGAGAACGATTCAACGTCCGCAACTCAAACACCACCCCCTGCTCCTGCTCCAGCTACACACACGCACGCGCACGCGCACACACACACGGGTTAGAAAGGTTAGTCCGTGTAACGTACTCTTCCAATCTCCATTCACCCTGTGTCTCTTTTTTGTAAATCTTCTTTTTACCTCCGCTTCTCTTTCTCTCAGACTGGTCTGCATCTCCGTCAGTCTCTCTCTCAGCCCCTCCCTCTCCGCCCTCAGCCTATCGGTGTCGTCTTGGGACGACGCCAGCTGTTTCTCTATGAGAGAAAGACGCTCCTGCAAAACTCTGTTCTGGACGTGGAGAAACAGAAGACGGGGGGCAAAAGCAGGAAGAACGGTCAGAGAGAGAAGGAGAGAGCGGGAGGAGATGAGGACGAGGCAGGGGGAAAAACGGAGACGGTCACGTGCATGACACGTTTGGCCGTCGTCGACCAGAGCGCTGCATGGCTGACGGCCGGAAGGGGAGCTGTGCGTGTGTTTGTACCTCTGCCTGGGTGCTCCCCAGCTGTGTGAAGCTGATGTCCCGGCTGAAGGACGAGTCGTCCATCTCCTCCTTGAGAGACCTCAGCTCACACCTCAGACTGTGCTCGACCGAGACAGCCTGGAGGAAGGGAGGAGAGAGAGACAGAGAAAGAGAGAGAGAGAGAGAGAGAGACCGGTGAGAGGCAAGCGAGAGGGAGATGACACAGATGGGAGGGAGGCTATATCAAACCTGTTGGTTTGCATTCCTGCTGCCGCGATACTGCTTCACAAACACACACCCCCAGTCTCTCTCTCTCTCTCTCCACCCTTTCTTTGTCTCCCCCGCCAGAGAGATCCCTGAACTGCAGGTGAGTGTTTACCTCAGCCAGCTGTTCGACCAGTCGATGGTTGTGATTGGCCAGCTGAGTGAGCTGCTCGCTCTCATCCCGCCGACGGTCCCGCCCCCGGCTGTGATGTCGCTCCAGCTCCTCGCGCAAGCTTGTGATGTCAGAGGCGAGCTCCGCCTCTCTCTGGCCCAACGTCATCTCGCTCATGTCCAACCTTCTCTGGAGCACATGCTTCTCCTGTTGCAGAACCTGACACACACACACACACACACAAACAAAAAAGGCATACACAGCGTCACAGTAAATCCATGGACTTTCCCGTTTTTCTTACTCTCTACGTTTGTTTTGCTGTCTTTCTCTCTTACGGTCTCTCACCTCGACTTCTCTCTCTCTCTGCTCGAGAGTGGCTGCCAGTTCTTCGTTCCTCTCCAGCAGAGCCTGACCCAACTCTGCTGCCAGGATCAGATCCGTCTCCATGCCCTCCCCGCCCTCCCCCACCCGGGAATGAGCAGCGGAGGAGGGGAGCGCCAGGGAGAGAGAGAGGGAGGACGAGGAGGAAGAGAGAGGGAAGAAAGAGTCCTCCAGACTAGGGGAGGGAAGGCTGTCATTCCGGTGAGAGAACATGGCTCTGGGGGTCAGTCAGCCAAGGATGGGGTCGTGGGGGGTCAAAGGGAGCGAGTCATCATTTCAGCTGGGTTCTTATCTCCTTGTCTGCATGTACACACACACCAAGACACGCCTAGAGGAGCCTGTGGAAGCACCACGATGGAACGCGGTCTTCGTCGGTTGTTGGGTGATGGTCGGTGGCGGAGAGAGAGTGTGGTGTCTGGGCTCGGCTGGTCTTGACTGTTCTCCTCCTTGTGTTTAGATAGGTTGGTCTGCCTCACTGGGTCTGGTTAGTTTGGTCTTCTTTCTTCTCTGTTATGGGGAGGGCCTGGCGTGGTCTTTCTGGTCTCTGTTACTCTGGTCTGGTCAGGTCCTGTCGGACAAGGTACCAATGATGAACTGCACTTTGCATACCAAAAGACAAATACATTTTTTTTAATCTTGTGGTTGTGTGTTTGTGTGTATTCGGGAGACAGTGTTCATGGGTGTGTATGTTATGTAATGTTGTAATGTAATCTTGCATGACCTTAAACCAGTTCTTTTGTTTGGGAGCAGCTTTTGTGGCTCGCTTGCTCCACTATTAACATAGGTCCACCACCCACATTCCACAGACATATGATTTCACCTTGTTTGTGACTGCCACCCCTGCTGCCATCGCTTCCACCAGTCCCAGCAACGCCATCCCTTTTGCGCGTCTCTAAATCCACGGCTTATGTTGGTATATGTATCGTTCATTTTCCTAACTTATCCAGCATCATCACAATTATGTTGTGGTTTTCATCACGGTTTCTATCTCTCTCTCTCTCTCTCTCTCTCTCTCTCCCTCTTTCTCTCTCTCTCAGTGTGTTCCTCTCTCTCTCCCCCTCTCCCCTGGGACTGGCTGGGGTTTGCATAAGCCTCCACTAAGTCAATGTTTGGCTGATAAATGGGAAAGCCACTCATTGATATTGAGCCTCTATCAAACAGTGACGTTCTGTCTTTTTAATTCTCCCTATTAATTCACCCAGCCAGACTATGCAACACCACCACCCCATACGCCTAACAGCACTGAAACCTAATTTAGACACGCACACAAACACAACATGCTTTAAACCCTGCCCTTATCCTACCTCATGCGATTTCCTTTCAGTATCAATCTTCTGTAAACAGCAATTTTCTGCCATGGGCACGCTGAAGATATCGTAGCATTTCTTCTTACAAAAACATACACCCACCCACCACTCACCTGGGATCATGGCTCAGTTCACCTATGGGTCAGTCCACCTATGGGTCAGTCCACCTATGGGTCAGTCCTGTGAGTTAGCCCAGCCCAGGTTTGATCTGTCCATAGCTAGGTCTCTCTTCCTGGCAATCCCCTGCCAACTCTTTGTGGCTTTTCCTGTTGGGTTGCTTAGGTACGTGTGTGCTGGGTCCGTTTCCGTGGAGCTGATGCCGGTCCTGGGTGTGGAAAGGTATGTAAATGCAGCAAGTGGCTCAGCCCTCTGGTTGAGGAACAGGTAACTGTTGTGTCAGCACCTCATTTGTTGTTGTAGACTCTGTTGCGCCACTGAGACCAGGGTCGGGCTGTCAGCACTGACCTCTAGTGGTGGAAAAGGAGAACTGGCTGTGACAGATTCTCCCCTCGGTCTCAAACTCGCACCACACCGACACATGCACACCCCAGCTCTCACAAATTTGAGGAATCCATTAGAGGAGCTGTCCTAGTTTGTGTGAGGGGGCTGGCATAAGGTGACCTGGTCCAGATTTACAGTTCTGTCGGTCGAATTCAGGTAAATGTTTGTGTCTAAGGAGAAATAGGCAATATTGAGTACCATATTCCAGCGCTATGAGCAAATGTGATGTGGGACCTTCTCTAGTCTTCAGACAGTGAGTTAAGTGTGTTGCTATGGGGAGAGGAGTGAGAGCGTGTGTGTGTGTGTGAGGGGGGGGGGGGTTACTCAGGGTGAAATGGTGGTTGGGGGGCCTGAGGGTGGAGGGGTGAGGGGGATCGAACAACCAGAGGTCTGTCTTGTCAGGCCCCCGCTCTACTCCTCATCCTGTTTACCTGCTGTGCCGAGGACTGAACAGAACTGTGTGTGTGTGTGTGACGGAGCGAGTGAGAAGTCCCCACCCCCCTGTCTGTTCTCCTTCCCAGAGGGAGAACCACGGGCTGCTCTGCCACCAGCCTCAGACCCAGCCATGCCGCGTGCTCTCCACTTCGTCCTGCTAGCCTGCCTCCTGCTGCCTCTCTCGCAGGCAGGGAGGCAGATGCCCAAACTGTCCGACAAGAAGCTCTGCGCCGACGCCGAATGCAGCCGTGAGTAAACCAACTACAAGTGCAACTTAACAGCCTCTACATTCACCTGCCACCCTCTAGGTACTGCTGTGTCACACGTTGGAAGTCCTCAGAACGCTCTCTGGGCTGACCAATTTATAGGCGACTCGATGCCAAACTGTGCGTTTTCACTGCAACCGTAGTGGCAGTCGATCGGTCATGATAAAATATACAATGCTGTGACGAGGAACGTTCTGCACTTTTAAGGCGGGATCAAATCGTATTTGAAATCTGTTCAAATGCACCCCCCTGTGCTTGATTGAGCTTGTCTGGTGCCATAACGTGAACGAAACTGCCCTGAAACATGCAAACCGCCGTCCATTTGGCGCTCCAGGCGCAAGCAAACGCTCACAGACTCAAGCAAATATACTCAGTGCTTGCAAGTTTTACAGATAGTGTTCTGTCTCTGCAGACCCCATCCTAATAGCCCGTGCCCTGGAGGACTACTATCCTGGAGACTGCAGGTTCATCCCTATCAGACAAGGACAGCTGATCTACGTCTACGCCATGCTGAAAGACAGAGGGAACCTCTTCTGGGCGGGCAGCGTGAGTGTCAGCACGTGTGTCTGCGTGTTATGGGTGGAACATAAATGCGATGGTTTCGTTTCTATTCCTTTGTGCGCGTGCAGTAGGATGTGTAACCACGTCATTCCCCCCACGGGTTAGGGTGAGGGTGAGCCTTCACGTGAAGTGTGTTTGTGCCAACAGGTACAGGGTTCCTACTATGGAGAGCAGGAGGCTCGTCTGGGCCATTTCCCCAGCAGCGTGGTGGAGGAGACACATGCACTCATGCCCGCCACCACTGAGGTCAAGACTGATGTAGGTGGATAAACACGCACACACACACAATGACCTCCCCCCTAAAACGCACACGCCCTTTTTATGACGACACAAGCACTTATTTGTCTTGCCTCTACTCTCCACTCCTGCAGAAATGGGACTTCTACTGTAACTGATGCTCCAGCAGCTCAGTCTAAGACCGCCTCTACAGTCATGGATGAAGGCTCAAACAAGTCTCCGGAAGCTTCCACACGTTACCCAACAATCCGTGCTTTCTCTTTAGAGTAGGGCAGAGCCTTCTCAGCATTACATTGCCTACACATATAGCAGCTTTTCTTCAACAGAGAGAGGTTCAGCGTATGAATGTCAGTGTTTACATTCTTTGGGTCAAAATAAAGAACCAGCGCTGCTACAAGTCTTTGGTCATGCTTTGCCTTGACGTATGCCTTGTCTGCCGTTACCATTGTTTGCCAATGAACTGTATGATGCTCCTCTTTAAAGTTTTGGTTATGTCCTGCATGTGCGTCACCAAGGAAGCGCGCCTCAACAAAAGAACGCGCAGGGGGAGTTTATGCTCTGACAACACAACAGCCCTGCTGGTGTGTCGAGTGAGGTGCCTCTGGACGGTTCAGCAACCACTAGCCTAATAATTTTTCATGTAGCCCCTTTTATCGATCGGAATGCGCGTTTCATTCACTGGATGAACGTGAGTAATGCAGCGTCAAACTTGTCAAAACCTTTGACAACGAATACAATGGTCTAGTAACTGATGTAGATCGAAATGTATTTACATATCTATTACTATTTGTTTTGGAAATGTGAAATTGAAAAGTGGCCGTTTTTTATCTTATCTCGCCTTTTTTTGTTTGTCAAAGACATAGCGTTTAGTCAGTGCAGTTGAAACCATGGTGACCTAAATACTAAAGTGGTAATCGAATGCTCTAGTGGAACAGTGGATAGATGTCTGTCTTTCTTTGTAGGCTATCTGTTGCACTGCTGCAAGACCGCAGGATGGAGTTTCCACTCAGCTCGCCCCCGTTCCACTACGGGTTGCGCGCATCTGGCCAAGGCGAAGTCTGGAGCGACGCGCGCCCCGAGGACAAGTTCTGTCAGTACGGATGGCGCTGTGGCACAAACGAGGATACCTACGGTCCGAAAACTTTGATAGGAAACTGGGTCGAACAACGTAAAGACAACAAATATAACAGGATATTACGTCCATTACCTTCCCAGGTACGAGGTTGCGGAGCAGAGAAAAGCCAATGCAGCCTCGTAGCTTTTCTGGTTTGCCCTTGAAAATGACAAACACATTTTCTGTTGAGTAAAATAATCCTCTGAGACTAGTATGGCTTTGCCAATGAGTTTCCATTGTAAACACCACACAGGTGCCCTAATCAGTCCTACCTCACCTTCACAGTTCTCTCACTACTTTGAAACCAGCTATTCTTCAGCCTTCCAAAGAAAAGAGAGGAGACCGATATATACCTGTAAGTACAACAAACCTGGACCAATTTCTAATGCACACACACAAAGGTAAATGACCTGCCCTGTTCTTCCAGGTGAGCGGAGAGAGGTGAGGAGTTTTCCCGGTCACCAGCCCGAGTTAGACCCCCCCAGCAGCCCTCCCAAGTCCTGCTACCGCCGGGACTACATCCCGTCCTCGGCCTCTCTGCGTGGACGCACACACACGTCACACACACCTAGAACTCCTGAGTTACATGCACAGGCAGGGGAGACTGAACCCCCCATTTCCACTCCTCAGTAACCCATCAGCACCACCACCATCACCTCACCGGGAAGGACACAATGTCTTTGTCTCGGTTTGCATCTGTCATTTATATTATTACAATGCAGTCCTACCTCTGTCTAACCAAACCTAGTTGCTGTTTTTTGTTGTTGTAAAAAAACAGCAACTATATATACCAATATAAACAATGAAAGTCAATAAAAACAATAAAGGAACCCTCTAAAATGTTAAGTCTGTTTGAAGTTTCCCAATGTACACGAATGCTTCAGCTCCATTAGTTTGTCAGATTTTTTCCCACCAAAACACAAGTTAAATGTGGGTTTATTTGTATTGGAAGTGCCGTCATTGTAATGGGGCTTTCTCCGAGCACTTACCGCCTAACTGAAACAAAGGACACAGACTCAGCGTTTGTAGTTCATCATTTATTCTTAGTCTATTCTATTGACTACTTGGTTAACATGTGAACTGATGGGTTAATACAGCAGGGGGTTGTCTTGGATACAAAGGAATGACGAAGCCTTAATCAGCAAACACAGTTCATGACGGGAGCCCCGGCCCACATGCTCACAGACACCCATGCACGTTTGCCTGCCCACATCCACACACACACACACACACACACACACGCGTTCTCACAGGCTTCCAGCAGCTCTGAGCCCCCCCTGTCACAGCCTTCAGGAGCCCAGTCTTTCACCCGTTCCCCAACAAACCTGCGTCTGTTGGCTTTGCCGCCCTCCCCCCACCCCACTCCCCACCCCCCCAGCTCTCGCTCTCTCCTCAGCCCTATTCTCCGCTACCCCCCCCCCCCCCCCCCCCGCCCAAGCTTTCCGTCCTTTGATCGCCTCCCCCTTTCTCCCTCCTCTTCTGGAGTGAAGAACATGACGTGGTCCCTGGTCCAGTGACTGAACACACACACACTCACTCAGGAATGCAGACTTTCAGGCAGGCAGCAGACAAACTCACATACATGCCCACTATACATGCCAACAGGTGCACATATCGATCGACTTGAATGACAACCGCACACAGTCACGTGAACGTTTGTTTTTGATATGGTAAGTGTTCTAAGTTGTTCTGTGGTACTGGGATTTCAGAGGTATGACAATCTCTTGGGTTTGTGATGACTCGCAACACAGTTTCTCCAAAACCCCGTCAGTATAGGGCAGCATTGGTGATGGGTTCAGCTCTGAGGAAAACGTGTTCTTCTTTGTGTCAGGGGTTAGATTCGTAAGTAGATTAGAATGAAAACAAAGGTTGCAAAAGCCCACAGGCCATACCCAGTTATAGTCAAACACTTGACCACTTACCAGACCAGAGCACGCAATGTCGAACCACTAGAATGGACATAAACACAAATGTTATGGCTGTAGACTGACGGACATTCAGAACCTCATTTTGATAGACATATGATTTTGAAAGTTAGATTGATTGATGTGAGATCGGTTCGATGCATCCCCATCAAATGGAAACAATCAAATTCAAATGTGTTCTTGCTATATTGGGTGGACCATTTTTTTGGTCTATAAATCATTAGGAGATGGTCCGGTCCCAATAAAAGCTTTTGGAGATCCGAAGGAACAGAATAGGTAAAACTCTTATAAGCTCAAACTGCCCTCAGTCATATGGCTGTCACCGATTCTGTTGTAAACCAACACGGGTTGAAGTCAGAGACAGACAGGAAGCAGCAGGGGGGGGTCAGAGGTCAGAGGCGGGGCATGGGCTCTAATTCTTCTGTGGTGCAGCCCCATCTTCGTAGGTGATGGGAATGGTTCGCTCCTGGCCAGCGCAGCCCCGGGGGACGTAGATGGTCAGCACGCCGTCGCATGACAGAGACGAGGTGACATCACCACTACCCACGCCGCCGGGAAGCTTGTACTTCCTCACAAACTCCCGCGTCACAAAGCCGTGGTCATCCTGCTGGGACACACAGAGGAGGTGAAAGAGTGTGTGTCTGTGTGTGTGTGTGTGTGTGTGTGTGGGGGTGTGTGTGTAAGAGTAAGAGTCCATGTTTGTAGTCCACAATATTCTGAAATTCTTCTCTATCACATGCCCTTTTGTGAATGTGTGTGTTTGTCTCTGTGTTCTGACCTGGCGTTCCTTGTGCCTGGCATGTATTCTGATGACGTCTCCATTGACGTTGATGTTAATCTCCTCAGCGGAGAAATGCTTTGCATCCAGATTAATCACATATCGATCCTTCTCGGCACGCATCTACACACACAAACAAACACACACACACACACACACACAACAGCAACAGGGTTATGTATTTGCCTGGGGAATGCTGTGGGCTGAATGTCCAAAACCAGCGTTTGACCAGGCAACGACAGACACAGGAATACAACCCCCCCACCACCCCACCCCAAAACACACAAACAATGGTTTCTCTGTGTCGCATTGTGTCTGCTTCTCTCTCCCTTTCTCTCTCTCTCCTGCTCTCCCTCACTTTCACACACACACACACACACAGAACGGTACAGCTCGTTCACGGCTCTGTTCATTCCCTTCCATCCAAAGAAGTCAACGGTAGCAGGAAGTGTCAGGTGACCTCACTTCCTGTCTTACCTCGGCGTGTCCACCATCGGCCCAGCTGAGCCATCGTGGGAAGGAGGTCCTCGTCCAGGGTAAGGGCCAGGTGAAGGGCCAGCCGAGGGCCAGGTCTGGGAGGGGTTCTCCGGAGTACAGGTCAGGCATGCGGTGGGAGAAGGCCCGGCGGTACCAGGGGTACTGGATAGGGACATCCATGACTCAGCTCCGTGAGAGAGAGAGAGAATGAAGGAGAGAAGAGGAAAAAGCGCGCCCGAGAGAGAGAGAGAGCTCTGGGTACTATGGTGGGATAGGTTGCCGTTGCGGAAAGTTTGGTGGTTGGTTCCTCTGGCTGGACCGTGGAGCTGGTTGATGCAGCTGTTGCCTCTCCCAGCAGGCTCATATATACCCCTCTTCGACCCCCTCCCCTCGGGCCCTCTGCCCTCCTGTTGTCTCGCGCCCCTCCCTCCATCCCTCTGTCTACCACCGTGGGCTCCGGTCCTGCCAGCAGTCTGATCCTTCTGGAACAATGATGTCAACTGTTTTTCTCCCGTCATCTCTCTCTCATCCTCCTCTCTCTCTCCACACCCACTACCTCTCTCTCTCTGTCTCTCTCTCTCTCTCTCTCTCTCTCTCTCTTTCTATCTCCATGATGGGGTGATGCCCTGGCAGTGAATAGTGCTGATGCCCCCGTGGTCACTGCCCAGGAAATGCCCCTGTCTGGGTGTGTAACGTTGGTGAGTGTGTGTACGTGTGTGTGTGTATGCATGTCACCTCAGTGCCAGAGCATTAGGGTTAGTCCTAAAGTAGACAGAGAGGCAGGGCTGTGGACACGGGCAGGAGACTACAGGGGGCAGCTGGATGTCCGGTGGGATATGACTGTGGTGATTAGCAGTTTTGGCAACAAAGTGCAGTGTAGTGTATGTGTGTGTGTGTGTGTGTGTCAGGTTTCTCTCCCGTTGTTTTTTAGTTTACATCTAAATTTTTGCTACAGTTCGTGGGCTGTGCAATAACTTAATAAGCCCTTCTGACGTTGCTGATAACTGCATCACTACTGCGCATATGACTGCTATTAACAACCCAAGCTATCACCTGTTAGTCCTTAGGCTACTATCTGTCAAAAGGGAATAATGGATATTTATGTAATTATCTACCAATGATCTTCAAACAGACACAAGTTGGGCTGAAGGTGTTTTTTGGGGCAAAGAGATGTACCAAGCAAGACCATACCCCTAATTTTCTGTATTGATAAATACAACATTTCAAGCTAAACTGATATCTACCAGTAACTGTAGTAGTAATTGTACCAGACTAAACCAGACGTTCAAATCCATCACATTATCCAGTAGTACAGACATACAGTACAGAGATTTGAATGTGCGCTAGACTCTAGAGTCCACTTAACTCAGTCTGTTCTAAAATTGTGTTGGAGAGTGTGAGAGTTTCACAGTGTTCCCTCTCTATTTACAGTGCCTTTATCACCATCCCTGTTGAGCCAGACATTCCTCCAAACCTGTGCCCCTTCATCTCTCTCTCTCTCTCTCTCTCTCTCTCTCTCTCTCTCTCTCTCTCTCTCCTTATCTCTATCTCTCTCTCCCACCCTCTCCCTCTCACTCCCTCTTTCTCTCTCTCCCTCTGACTGTCCCTCCCTCTGTCTCCCTCTTTCTCACTTGCTGTCTTCAATCCTGTGGCACTTATTTTGTGTCGACTCTGTCTCTGGACCTTCTTTTCCCTGTCTGCCCTTTTCTTCTTTCTCTCTCTCTCTCTCTCTCTCCCTCTCTCTCTCTCTCTCTCCCCCCTCTCTCTGTCTCTGTTTCTCTCTCTCTCATTGTGTTGCAGAATGGCAGAGCGAACGGTCCCGCATGCATATCCTATGAGTACCCAGTATGAGCTGAACTCACCAAGCCGTATCTACGACCAAACATTCGGAGAGGGTAGGAACCTGATGCTTGTGTGTGTGTCTTTGCTTGAGTTTCACTGACTTGTGTGTTTCTTGTGTGTGTGTGTGTGTGTGTGTGTTTGAGTTGGTGAAGTAATACCGCTGAGGGTGTGATAAGGTGGAGAGTGGGAGGTTTTGTGTCGTAATTGTTTCGTTGTCGATGTCATCATCAGCTGGTCCTCTGTTCTCAGAATTTGGTCAGTCTGTGTCTGTGTTTGCATGTGTGTGTGTGTGTGTGTATTTAAGAAGGAGAGCTGCAGTTACACTGACCTGGGCAAATCTGTGTGTAAAAATAGAAGCTCCTTCTAAATGGGGTTCCCCTTAATAAGCTATGTCAGATATGCAAGCCTGGAACATTCTCCTAGTATGATAGATATGGCCTAACCTCCTAACCTCCAACACACACACACACACACAAATCAAACCATTTTTAGTTCCCCAGACGCAAGACCCCCCACAGACCCGTTTACATACAAACACAAAGGGATAGAGTCAAGGAGAGAGGGAGAGACACCCGTGTATTGGGACGTCAAAGCTCTAAAGCCATGGAGACTAGGAATGTAAATATACACCGTATTGATGCAACAGTGAGACAGGAAACTAAGTATAGCATACAAACACACATACTGTCAGCACACCAACATCATTGGGGCAGGGGTGAGGTCCTAATGTCCGGCTCAAAAGATAACATGTGAGTATTTTGGATTCCACTGATATTGGAGACTGGCAGTTTCGTATTCCCTTCCGCACTGGGTAAACACCTATGAAGTGTCAACTTCCTCTTTTTGACTAAATGCTTCCGCTGCACTCTTATTTTACATTTAAATTTCAAGTGACCTCATTCATGCCATTCCTTTTCAAAAGCCAGACTGTCACGTTTTTTTACTAGGCCTATACATGCAGGAGAGGTCCTGGACCATTTCAACTAGGGTGGCCAAGCTGGGGCCAGTTGTACTGTTAGAGGGGGCAGTTACATCAAACATTATTGTTGTCAAGTAGTTTTCTGCACTGCATTGCAGGCATTCACGGGCAAAAGATCATGTTTATCATTATTCAGACTTTACATGTAGGGGGGCACAAAGGGGGTCCAAGCTTGTTGTCATAGGGGCACTGCCCTCCCCCCCTGCACCTCCCCCCTCCCACGCACGCACACACACACACAGAACCGCCCCTGTATACATTCATTTCTGTTGATTTTGATTTCCGCCCCACCTCTATGCTCCATAGCCTTAACTCCACAGGACTTGTTGACCCCCACCCTCTACCATGGATACTACGTACGTCCACGAATCACCAAGCAGCTGGAGCGGGGCTTCTCACAGATAGAGGAGGAGTCAGGAATGTGGCGCGTTCAATTGGACGTCTGCCAGTTTACCCCCGACGAGCTCACCGTGCGCACTGTTGACAACCTGCTGGAGGTGAGCGAGAAGGAGAGGTGTTGAGAGAGAACGGAGGAGTGGAAAACAGAAGGAGTCAATAGATTCAAACGGACAAAAAGGATGATGGGAAGAATGGATGATTAAGCAAGAGAGGGCAAGAGAGGGTAAGAGGAGAGGGTAAGTCGCTCTAGATAAGAGTGTCTGCTAAATGTAAATGTAGAGACGGTTTAGCCGGTGGGTATCGGTTTAAACTCACTCCTCAAGTATGTAAACAGGCCACCGGCGTCAACGAATAGCTAGCTTTACGTTGGCGTAGCTGGTAGTGGTCGTGCTTGGGAAGTCAGAGGTGCCGTGTTCGACCCCTGTGAGGGGCGAACATCGGTCGGAGCAAGACCATGTCTGTTACGACGGCATACTGAAAAGAAAGAGAATAAGGACAAATAAACGGTAGAAAGACGACCAAATATAGAAGGGAAGAATGGGCAGGTAGCAAGAACGCAAACAGAACACCACACACTCTATCTGACCTCTCTCTCCGTCTTCTGTCAGGTGACAGGAAATCATTCCCAGAAGCAGGACGCCCACGGTTTCGTCAGTCGGTCCTTCACACGCACCTACATCCTGCCTGCAGGTGTGGACCCCCTCCTGCTCCAGGTCCGCGTGTCGCACGACGGCATCCTGACAATGTCCAGCCCCAGAGCCACCCCCGAGGTCCCCGTCACACACCTGTGCACCATACACACCGACAAGGCCCCCAAGGCCCCCAAGGAGTCCTAGAGGGGAAGCAGCCTCTGCAAATGAGGCTCCAGCGGCTGGACTGTCCTACCGACCAGAGGTTTGGAAACATCTGAAATATCCCAAGATGATCTGGAAAGGACCTCACTGGGAGTGGACGTGTCACCTGACCCGTAGCGTTCCGGAAGCTCCAAACCCCTTCTGGAGGTCTGGGAGAGAGGAAGGGTTGAGCTACGGTGTTGCTGTCCTGACATGCACAGTTCATGCATACACCGCTCTAACAAACAGCGTCTGTGATTGATGGATATACAGTCCATCAGTTGAACATCCCCTCCCACAGATTATGTCTGTAGCTCTCGTGCTTGACTAGAGTTGTGATATTAAAAAGTAGTCTGGTATACAACCTGTCTGTGTTTAATATGTCAGGCCTCTAAAGCAAGTCCACTTTTGTAGCAGCCGATTTGCACAATTCTATGCGATCTATTTGACATTACAATCTCAATGAGCGTTTACTTCCCAATGCTTCAATACAATCTGACAGCCAAAATGACATCTGGAATTTTGATTTAGTTATTTGAACACCATAGGCGTACTGCTTCAAATAATGAATTTGTTGATAAACATCTTTAGTTAATCGTTGACAACAGTGATTTACGACAGAAAAAAACTGTAGTTAGCCGTGTGTGTGTGTTTGTGTTGCGTTCAGGCGCAAAGTCCAGACCACTTTAACAAGGTCGTCGTCCCACACTATTCCCACACCGAGTCCGTTACACCTGCAGTTCGCTCCTCCTTCACTGAACAGGTATTTGCATTGAACACGGAAACAAAACCTAATTCAACGAAAGTCGCTCTGGGGATTTACTGGTGATGAACGACCATGGGCAACAGGTTGAACAAAACACTCGACAGGTAGGCATAGGTCAAATTAAACTTTACATTCATCTTAAATAAACTAGGCCTACGTTTTTATTATTTGGCCTAATCGCTGGTAACGCGTTTTTGTCCTGTAAAGTCTTGAGGTGGTAAGTGGTTGTAGTCTAACGGAAATGTTTCCACTAAAATGCTGTTGGGCTCCATACCAAGCTTCAACATTGTCAGTAATTATAAATTATATAGTTGGAGCCAAGAAGTGCATTTGCCAGCTTAAGGAATTTGATCTTTGACCTAATTTCGGCAGCTGTTATTGATCCATCTGTTCAACAATGACTGTCATTGTGTTGGCTAGCTGTTTTACAGAATGTTTCAAATGTAAAGGGTGGTTGATGACCTGCTTGGGGCGACGATGGAATGGATTGGAATAGATAATGAATGGTGCCATGGAACTAGTGATGGGTCGTTCCTTGTTGGTGAACGTCGGGAGCTGGCTGGCATATCTTAAGAGCAGACTCTGTTTTTAATAGATTAATATAGCCTGTAGAAATTAAATGATTATGTAATAATGAAATAATGAATTTCAATTGTATTTAAAATAATTGACTAATTCAAAGAACAACAACAAAATACTTGTAGGCCTAAAGGCGCACACGATCAGCCTCACATTGTGTTCCTGTCAATCATACACGCGGTGTCAACCAATTATACTGCATGAGGGAGGGCCGAGGGCCAACTCACACACACACTCAGTCAGACCAGTAGGCTTAGTCGAAATTTCGGGGTAGAGCCATAGCAAATCAATGCCTTTTTAAAGACATTGTGGTTAAGGTAGAGTATGATTTCATTTAATAATTGAATTTGAATTGTTTTCACACCACACATCATAGTCAAAGTCATAAAACATTTACTTTTAAAGAACCGTTTGGGAGGCAAAAGAGCCGTCTCTTTTCAGTGAGCTGAGTCAAACGACCCAGCTCACGAAAAAGAGCCAGAATGCCCATCAATGGAACCATGCCAAAATATGACTCATTCAGCTATTCCGGATTCATAACAGCTAAATACAGTGTGTGTGTGTGTGTGTGTGTGTTTGTGTGTTGTTTTTTTCTCCAGATGGGGTGCAAATCCCAGGAAATTAAACAAGAAGAGAAAAGGTGAGACGCCCACAGGATATAACTTATTTAGAATTCATCTTCCTGCAGTAGGTTACTTGTTTTTTGCAGACACCTGCCCACCTCTGTCATAAGGCTACGTGAGATGAATAGAAAGGAAGTAGCTCATTTTAGTGGGAACTAAAACTCTCTCTCTCTATCTCTCTTGTTTGTGTGTGGATGTATATGTGTGTATGTGTATGTGTATGTGTGTGTCAGGTGATCCAGTGGAGCCTCAGGAACAGGTCAGATTCTCTCTATAGTTAACTGAATGATGCATATGAACAGTTTCTATATGACCATAATGGACATATGATTATAACTTGTCATGACCATATTCTGATGGCACTTTCTCTCCCTCCCCCGCCCCCTCCACACACACACACGCACGCACGCACGCACACACACACCACCACCACCCAGGTCCCAGACGTCCATATATATGACGATGTTCCTGACGAGGGCCAGAGGCAGAGACAGGACTCTGACGGGATTCTCTATGCAGATCTGCAGCTGATGCCCCACCCAGCCGCCAGCGGAGGGAGGAAGTTTCCGTCCCCTTCAGATGAGCCGAATACAGAATATGCCTCCGTAAACTTTACTCCCAGGGGCGAGAAGCTCAACCAAAAACTAACCAGCCTGCAGCGCCAGTTCAGCCCCTCGCCTGTGAAGCCCTCTGCCCTGCCCGCCGACATCCTCATCCCCCCTGGTGCTCTGAAAACACCCAAACGCCAACAACAACCAAGACCCAGCAGCCCCCGCCCCACACACACCACCCAACACAAACCAGTTGTGGTGTAGAATTGACCAACACACACACATAGACTTTTTCTATCTACAACTTTTATAAAGACCTCACACATGATTGCTAGATGATTGAATGGTTTACTCTATTCATCCTACTACCTACTTCTTATATTCAGTCGCGTGACAGAATGAATCTTGATATTCATAATTTTTTAGTGTGAAATCATTTGACTATTTATGTGTATAACATATATCAAATAACTCCATGTTTTATTAAAAAAAAATCGTCTGACAGTTATTTAATGGGTTTGCTGTTTTTTCTAGCTAAATGTATGGAAAGTGGAAGCTTTCTTTCATCCAATTTGCTTTGCTTAGCACGTGGTGTTGGTACATGGTAACCATAGAAACGGCCCGGGCTGCGCTGCAGTGATTGTGTCGTAAATGGATGCCTGCAGCAAGTTTCACTGACTTAATCCATGTAGGCAAAAACAATAGCTCATTCACTTTTGGTAAGTAGATAAAAGGGACAGGATATTTATAGTGTCGTTTGTTTCAGATGATTAGAAAAGAAGTCGGGTTAGTTTGCTAAATAAACAGTAGGAAGGCAAGCAATCTAACTTTAACAGAAGAATGACTTGAGTCAAACCGGACGGATGAATACGGTAAGCTAGCAAGCTAAAATATCCTTACTGGCTTTAAAAAGTACTATACTTTTACCGGCATATTGTTTTCTTTACTCTTGCGGCAGGATCGATGCTGAACAAGTATTTAGACGGAAGCATAGAAAGTAACTCACACAATGACTTTCACGCAATCAAACAATAGCCCATCCCTGTGGGAAACACTTGCTGGAAACCCAGCCGATGACTTGTCCGACATCACTCCGTCTCAAGAGCCTGTTTTAAGCGACATTACGCGGGGTCGGCCCTATGGTTCATTATTACACTTTAATTGTTTTATATTTTGGGGGACATACCCAACTATGTTACATACATAACAATTGTTCAGTATTCTTGCAATAATGTACAGTCTATGGTTTACTTCCTCCAGTATCTCCAGAATGGCTAACAGGACCTGCAAGTCTTCCCCAGGCCACGGATCTGTAAGTGTTTCGTTAGGGGAGGATATCCACATCTTCCCTCACCAATATTTATAAGGTCTTTAGTCTAGACAACATCCGCTGCTTTTAATCTAGGCTGCAGCTGTCAAGAGTTGGCAGAATTCCACTAGAATTTAAAGCAGGATACGTAACAGAGAAAACACATAACCTATGCTTCTCTGAAACACCCATTTAAATAATTAGGGTAAAGGCATTATATTTGTGATTTCAAGTTGTTCATGCGTTCATGAGTGTGGCCACTAGGGGGAGATACACTCCACACTATGTTCTCATGCTGCACACGTAAGGCACTGTTAGCTCTTGTCAGTCAGAGTCAGTCAGTCAGTCAGTCAGTCAGTCATACTTCTTTCGCTCTCACATCAAATGTAGCCTGTATAGTACTTACAGCCTATGTCAAAAGTCAAAGACCTACCTGTGTGCACTTGCCTCTAAGTAGGCTACTGACAATGACAGCGGAGCATGAGTGTAAGACAGGAAGTCAGCACACTGAGCAGCCAGGAAGGAAGAGGGTTTGTACTGTGAGGCAGAAAAAAAGAGAGCTGCGTATTTCGACAGGGTGTGACAATATGTGTAAAATCTCTCTCTTTACCTTTAATTCTATTTACCCTCTCTCATTTTCTCTTCTCCCAGCATCTCTCCCATTTAAGTATTTGCCAGTGACTTCTGATAGCTCCCCTGGCCCTTACTAAGGGCCTTATTCTAGCTAGCCTACTGTTAAGTTCTGTTCGAGTTGACATTGATAGTTGGTTGTTGTAAAAGGACACTCTACAATGTAATAATTTTAAATGAAACAATTATTTTAAACGCTGTATACACTTTATAGATTATGTTGCAGGCCTGCAGAGAAAGCCAAGCAGCCAGGTATATGTTTCTACTTCTGGCCAAGCATCCGCCCCGATCAGCCGTCCCCATGGCGACAGAGAAAAGCCAAGTTGTGCGCATGCGCGGCGATCCCCGTGCTCATGTATCCTGTTTCAGCAGCAGACAGTGCGAGTTAACGGAACCGACCAGTCCCGATAACCACCGTGTTTTTTTTATGCATTTTGACGCCTTGCTCCAACACAGTTTTGCCACCAAGCGACGAATGGATCGCTGGTAACGGGTGGTCGAGCCGATCCCCGGTTGTGTGTGTGTGTTGTGTGCGCAACTGAATGTGTGGTGGGTCTGAAGGATGATTGCCTCGCTGTCCAAAGGGAGTCTGCTGGATGATGTTCTTCAGGAGGGCTTCAATGAGGTAGCCTGTTAGCTACTTCGCTTACGGTAGCCCGTTACAGTCACACTATCAACAATGTAGCTTGCCACGGTAGACAGTTGTCAATAGCTAAGCCTTGAGTCATTGACCGAGTGTCTCGACGTCGTCTTGTCAGTTTCTATATGCAGCAAACATAAACACCCAACGTTTAGCTAAAGATGAATAGATAACTTGAATTTGATTGAATGGTTACACTTGTCTGTACAATTTAGTCACTTCCTTTCAAATTATTATTGTAAAAAAGCAGTAAATACATACGGCTAATGACTGATTGCAAGACAGTCGTGCATGTGGCTAAGAGAGGGTGTAATTTGGCATTCCTCAAAGCCCAGTATCTAAAGGTCTTATGACTTATTCATGACCGCAGAAAATTACATTTTGGTGTGTTACACGTGTATCAGACTGCCTGTATAGCTCTGTGTTGTATACATAGCCTCATAGAAGAGTCGAGCTGTCTCTGATCTTAGGTTTGGGGCAAACTTGGCCCATGAGTTTCAGATGTTTCTATCTCCTATCTAATTGTGTTAGAGGCAAAGGCAGTGATTGCTACACTTCAAGGAAGGAAGGAAGGAGGGGTATGTTTGAGTGTTCAAACCGGGTGGTTACCCACTAGGGTAGTTAAAGGGGATGTGTGTGTGTGTGTCTTTCTGAGCCGAGTCTGTACCAAAGGACAGACTGTCATTGTCTCTGCCCATCCAGCGCATGAAGGAGGATTAACCCAGATATCCCACTGGCCTTCGTGGGTGTGTGTGTGTGTGTGTACGCAGCGAGGGCAGGGGACTGTATCAACAGTTATTGTCTACGTTAATAGAGCTGAGAGCAAGTGAACAATCGTCATGGCGAAATCCCCTCCTGAAATGACCTCACAGCCGGTGTCACGCGGTCATCTCCTGTCACAACATTCTCACACGCAGTTTCCTTCTCTTTGTTCTGGTAGATATGTAGATTGGACTACACATTGAAACGGTAATAACTTTATAATGTGTGTAGCCCGCCTGCCTCTCAGTATTTTGTGTGTGTGTGTGTTACAGCAACAGCTGGCAGCCTATGTTTCCTGGGTGAACTCTCAACTGAGAAGGAGGCCAGGACTCCGGCCTGTTGCCGACCTCAGGCGTGACCTGCAGGATGGAGTGGTGCTGGCCCACCTGATTGAGATAGTAGGTCAGTACTCGCACGTGTGCAAACGCACTCACGCCGAACCCGCCCATACAGACTGCATCCGCCAATGTGTGGTGCACTTTTTGGGTGTATGCGGAATGGCTGGATATGCTGTCTGTGTCTGTGTCTGTCTCTGTCTCTCTCTCTCTCTCTCTCTCTCTCTCTCTCTCTCTCAGCGGGTGAGGTGTTGGAGGGGGTGCATTTGACCCCGAGGGACCGTGAGGAGAGCAGAGAGAATGTAGAGAGAGTCCTACAGTTCATCTCCTCCAAGCATATACGCATGCCCCACACCTCTGCCAGGGGTATGTTAAAACTTACGCCCACACACACACACACACACACATACAGAGTTCCAAGTTCTAGCAGCACTGTTATAGTTGTTATTGTTATAGTTTATCACTGGGGGAGAACAATATTTATCTCTCTCCATCTCTTACGCTCTCTTTCTCCCTCTCTCTCTGCAGATATTGTGGACGGTAACCTCAAGTCAGTGATGAGGCTAATCCTGGCACTTGCCGCACACTTCAAGCCATCCGCCAATCACAGAGCCGCGTCAGGCTCGGGGCAGGGTCACGCGGGGGCCTCGGCCAATCACAGACCCCTCTCCACCGTCGCCATGGCCCAGAGCGCAGCCGCCGCCTTGGCAGCAGCACGACACGATGCCTCTCGGCCTGGACGCCACACACACCTCCGCAGGTAGGCTCTCTCTGTCTCTCTCACACACACACACACACACACACACCTCCGCAGGTATGCTCTAACACAAACACACACATCTCCGCAGGTACGCTCTCACACACAGTCGTATACAGCAGTGTGCATGCAGCCCTCTCTTTCTTAATTCCTTTTCTAATTACATTAGACACACGCACAACCTCCCCTGTAGCGCTCACACACTGCCAGGGCTTTGGCTCCCCCTGCTGGTCAGGCATGGAGACTGCCACCAAACTTGACCCCACTTTAGGACAACCTGTGAGTCTTTGATTACAATCAGCTGGAAGCATACATCTAAGGGCTCTTGCATGTGGGCTTCTCTCCGCCCCACTACGTGTGTGCGCGCGTGCGTGCGTGTGTGTGTGTGTGTGTAGTGGCTGGAGTGTCGATGAGGACGGAGGGGTGTGCGTCCGGGCCCTGGTGCAGCAGTACGAGAGGGGGACCCCGGAGGAGGCGGAGTCAGCACAGCCCAGCAGGTGACTCGGGGGTTAGGGGGGGGGGGGGGGGGGAGCATGACACTGAAGTGACACACACACACACACACACACCATGCCAGGACATGTCTGTGGGCAGCGGGTGGGGTGGTGCCACTTCATCACTGACTCCCTTTGTGTGGACGAAGCGTATGACTGCGGCGTCGTCAAATGCCCCTGTGGCGTTTTCGACCGTAATCTGTCCTACTACTCAGCTGTGTGTGTGTGTGTGTGTGTGTGGGGGGGGGGGGGGCTCCTTAGGGCAAGATAGTGAGATGGATAAGGGGGGATGATGGGAAAGAACAGAAATATCTTCTCCGCCAATCACGCGGCTTGTGTGTTCTTGTTTGTTCACCCTTATCTGATCTGTCTCTCTCACACACACACACACACACACACACACACACACACGCGCATAGAAACTGATCTGAATAATCTCAAGTATGTTAGCATAGAGAGAGCTCCCTGGGATACAGCAGAGATCTTTGAGAGGGGCAGGAGCCGGTTGGACGGTGCGTGACGCCGTCTCGCGCGCGCGCTCCTCTTAGCGGCGTGGAGACATTGTCAGGGGGCGACCAAGTTCAGCACCCCAGTTCGAGTTGGAACACAGCACCGCGTGCGCGCGCGCCTGCGTCGAAACGAGAGCGAGGGGCGACGCATTGACTGTGCTGCTGCTGTTGTCATGGCGATGTCGTGTACCCGAGGATGGAGGGGTGGGGGTGGAGGGGGGGGGGGGTGTCAGCAGGGAAACACCATTTTTTTTCATGCAATGAAGATCAGTTGCACAAGTTGGTTCTTGAGGAGGCAGCGCGCCCGCGTTCTCGGCCGTGCTGACCATGGGAGGGAAGCAGGTGAAATGGTAAGGGCGCGGTGGTGCGTGAGTGAGTGGGATTGGCCGGTCGGCGGCGGGTGTGTGGGCTTCGGGAGGAGAAGGATGACATACTTTGGAGCCACTGTTTGGCTGTCGTTATGCGCTACAGGGTATTGAGATACTGTATGGCTCTGTTTCTCTTCTTTCCCCTTCTGTTTCCTCTCTCTCTCTCTCTCTCTCTCTCTCTCTCTCTCTCTCTCTCTCTCTCGTTTTGTTTATGTGGAAAATAGTGACAAGGATGAAGAAAGACAATTGCCGAGCTGTTATTTACATCCCAATCCCACAGTTGTCAGTCACACACACACAAACACACACACACACACTCAGTAAACAGACACACACACAGTCAGTAAACAGCCTAGTTCTCCTCGTCTCAAATGGACCTACATCTGTGTTGTTCCTTGGTGGTCACCACGGAGACCGTCAGAAGAACTTTAGAGGGACACACACACTCGCAGTCTCATACACAATAGTATTAACATTCCACACAGACAACATCCTGGTTTTAATGTAAACAAGTTTGGACTATTGCAGATTGGAATTGCATCACTGTTTATGATGTTCTTTAAGTGTGACTTGCATGTAGATCACTGTCTGTGACTATTAGGGAGACATATGTGGGAATAGGGCTGTTTGGCACCAGTACACAGTTTGGTGCATGTGCACACGCATGTGTGTAATGGGTGATTAATCAAGGATTTGTTCCTCCCCCAGCCTCAGTTCTTCAAGCCCTCCCCCCTCCCCCAGAGTCCCTGCCAGCAGCCAATCAGAGAGCAGAGAGCAGGAAGACAGCCAAACCCAGGAGAACAGCAGTGAGTCCTGACCAATCATAATGCCAGCCAATCAAAGGCTTTTGAACAGCAAGTAACTGTGTGTGTGTGTGTGTGTGTGTGTGTGTAGGTGAACATTCCCAGGTCGTTGTGCAGCCTGTGTGGGTGGACCCCCTCAGTGAAACTCTGGAAAGAGAGATGCAGGAGACACGGAAAATGATTTCAGCTCTACAGGTACACACACACACACACACAAGTGATATCCCCCCAAGGCCCCAACACACACACATGCATTATGGATTACAGACACGTGCTTACACTGTAAATGGGATATTCCTGTACTTTGAGAATCCAGTACATTGTATACATAATGAATGGGATTTGTTTGAACTTTACCAAGTTGGTATCGCATTTCCTCTGTGTGTGTGTGTGTGTGTGTGTGTGTAGGCACTGTTGCTCCATGGCTCATTACCTGAGGATGAGCAGGAGTTATGTCTTGGTCTAGGAGAGGACAATGCTGAACATCAATTGGTGCGTCAACCTCTCTAATACGTTTCCCTCTCCCGCCTTCTGTCTGTCTCTCGCTCCTCTCTCTTTCTCCTTCTCTCTCTCCCCTCTCCTTCTCTCTGTCCCTCTCCTCTCTCTGCTTTCCTCTTCTCTCTATCTGTCTCTGTCTCTCTCTCTCTTTCTCTGTCTCTCTCTCTCTCTCTGTCGCTCTCTCTCTCTCTGTCGCTCTCTCTCTCTCTGTCTCTCTCTCTCTCTGTCTCTCTCTCTCTCTCTCTGTCTCTCTCTCTCTCTCTCTCTCTCTCTGTCTGTCTGTCTGTCTGTCTGTCTGTCTGTCTGTCTGTCTCTCTGTCTCTCTGTCTCTCTCTCTCTCTCTCTCTCTCTCTCTCTCTCTCTCTCTCTCTCTCTCTCTGCCCTCCACTTCCAGCGTTCTTTGTGTGCTCACAGCAGATCAAGTGTCCCTGCTCCCCTCCCCTGTGCTTTGTGTGTGAGAGTGAGTGCGTGAGAGAGAAAGACACAGGTATCCGCTTTCCTCCTCGGTTTTCACCAGTCCCGCGTTGCTCTCTCACACACAGTTTCCCCCCCCCCCCCCCCCACACACACACACACACACACGCCTATCTCTGTCCCTGTCTCTCTGCGTTCAGGTCGTCATTCGGAGTCGTCTGGACCAGAGCATGGAGGAGACTCAGGAGCTGAAGGTAGAGTGAACACACGTTTTTATCCCAGCCTCCGGGCCCCCCCGGCCGGACCGAGGGAGCCAGACCTCCGGGCTCTCCCCAGGGGTGTGTTCTGTCCTGTGGGTGTTCTCTGTGCGTTCATGTGGCGGGGTGCGTGGGGGGTTTGTGTGTGTGTGTGGGGCCGGTGGGTGGGTCGTACGAACTGCTCTACCCGTCGCGAGAGTCGCAGAGGACGCCTTTGTTTTGCGTGTTAACGTCGGGCTGGCAGTCTGTCTGAGCGGTGTTGTGTCTGTGGTGGTCGTTCCAGAGGGAAGTGCTGCGCTGCAGGCAGGAGATGAGGAACCTGCAGGGGGTCAAGGTGAGACACACACACACACACTCAGGTCAACACGCACACGTACAGAAAAGGTTGAATTTGAAGCCGAGTGGAAGTCCCTCGGCGGGGCTTGATACTCGCTCGAGTCTGTCATGGAGACAGCGTCTCTGCTCGTGTGCGTGTGCGCGTGTGGACAGGAGGCGCAGCAGCAGAGACTGTGCGTTCAGGAGGCGTCCGTACTGCAGCTGAAACAGGAGCTCCTGAGAGCTAGCATGGACCGGGACGAACTGACCAGCCAGAATGTACGCCATACACACGCACCACACACGCACGTATACATTTCATACATCCAGACGATGAAAAGACGACCTCACCCGTCTATAGCGTTTGAGTAACTGTGTGTGTGTGTGTGTGTGTGTGCGCGTGTGTTTGTGTGTGCCAGACGGAGCTCCAGAGGAAACTGGAGGAGCGGAGCAGGCTCCTGAGCGAGTGCAAGGTGAGACACGGCCAATAGCGCGCCTCCGCCCACTCAGCGCGATTGGTCGCTAACTCTTCCTGCCCTGTCCCGATTGGTGCTTTGCAGAGGGAGGTGGGGCAGAGGGACAGACTGCTGCAGCAGCACAAGCACAAACTGGAGGAGACCCACCAGCAGAAGGTGTCAACACAGCCGTCATCCCAGAATACAGTGTCTATCTGAACCTCTCACCTGTGTACACTTTAGATATGTATTATACTGAATGTGTGCGCGCGTGTCTTCAGACCACACTTCAGAAGGAGCTGGAGTATAAAGACTCTGTACTGCAGGAGCTGATGGGCCGAGAGCTGCACCAGGTGAGAGCCCTCCGTCACATCACACACACCCAGGTCGGGCTGACGTGTGTGTTTCTTATTCATGTTGTGGTGTGTGTTCTCTCTGTGTGTGTGTGTGTGGCAGCAATCTGGCGCTGAGAACAATGGCTACCCTCAGCCTGGAGGTCCGTCTCCTTCTGTCTCGGGGGTGAGTCGTCCCAAGTCGTGTCTGCCGCACTAAAACGTGGTTCTAAGATGAGTCAGGGATATGGTGATTCACTGTCAGTGTGTGTGTTGGTGGATGTGTGTGTGTGTGCTAGCAGGCCGAGGAGCTGCAGCTGGTCAGGGATGCGCTGAGGAGCCTGAGGAACAACCTGCGAGACCACGACCCTCAGCACCACACCCTGGACACTCTGGAGCAGGGCATAGCCTCCCTCACCGAGCGGCTGCACTCTCTACACACACACCGGGTATTCTCACTCTCTCCCCCTGTCTCACTCTCTCTCTGCCCCCCTCTCTCTCTCTCTCTCTCTCTCTCTCTCTCTCTCTCACACTCCCTCTCACCCACACATGCACACAGTCTGGGTACTATCTCACACATACACAGAGACCAGCTGTGCTAGGCATGGCGTGTGTTCGTGCACGAACGCGTGTGCTTCACGTGTCCCTTTGCTCCCTCCCAGGGGAGGGGGAAGTCTCCTGGACGCAAGGCCCCGCCGTCCAACCACGACTCCTGGCCCACGCGCTCCAGTAAGCTCCCCCTGTCAAACACACGCACACACAGACAATCCATGAATGCACCCTGGCTGTTTGTGTGTGCGTGACTGGCTGTGTCTGTGTGTGTGTGTGTCTGTGTTCTCAGAGATGGCTCACTCCCAGAGCAGCCCAGCGCTGAACTCGGCAGCCAGCACCAAGGTGCTGTACTTCACGGGCCCCTCGCTCACCCCCTTCATGATCAGCATCCCCAAGAGGTGAGCGGCTCGCTGGAGCTCCCCTGTCCTGGAGCTCCCCTGTCCTGGAGCTCCCCTGTCCTGGAGCTCCCCTGTCCTGGAGCTCCCCTGTCCTGGAGCTCCCCTGTCCTGGAGCTCCCCTGTCCTGGAGCTCCCCTGTCCTGGAGCTCCCCTGTCCTGGAGCTCCCCTGTCCTGGAGCTCCCCTGTCCTGGAGCTCCCCTGTCCTGGAGCTCCCCTGTCCTGGAGCTCCCCTGTCCTGGAGCTCCCCTGTCCTGGAGCTCCCCTGTCCTGGAGCTCCCCTGTCCTGGAGCTCCCCTGTCCTGGAGCTCCCCTGTCCTGGAGACAGTTTGCCGTACCATGAATGACACAGGGGCTTGGGTTTAAATCTGACTGAGGCCACTTCCTGCCTTGGGTGATCCCCCCCCTATGTCTCTCCCTGTTTTCCTGTCTCTCCCCCAACTATCTTGTCGGTCTGCTCACAGACATAGTGGATAGAGATGTTCAAGTTTCTGACCAAGTTCTGTTCTAAGGTTGTACGTAGGGAGAGGAGTCATGCGTGGTCACACCGTGTGTGTGTGTGTGTGTGTGTGTTGCAGGCTGGGTGAGGTGACTCTGAGAGATGTGAAGGCAGCGGTGGACAGAGAGGGGAAGTACAGATACCATTTCAAAGCCCTGGACCCCGAGTTTGGCACTGTCAAGGAAGAGGTGAGACAGAGAGAGAAGAGGGGAGAGGAAAACGGGCAGGGTTATTTATCAAGTGATTTAGTAAAAAAAAAAAAAAAGAAAAAGTGAAACCTGTGTGTGTTTTTGGTGGCTGGAGTGGTTTTTGAGCGATTGTTTAACCGAGCGTATCCATGTTGAGGACGTGTTTGACCTTTGACCTCCCGGCGTCCAGGTGTTTTTAGACGAGGCGGTGGTTCCTGGATGGGAGGGGAAGATAGTGGCCTGGGTGGAGGAGGACAACGGAGAGGAGAGGTGAATACTCTCACACCCACACAAACCGCTGAACACGCACTAAATATACACACACACACACACACACACACATACCCACACACATGGTCACTCCCCATCTAGCTTCATTTAATTTCTGTCTTTTTTGTCCCTTCAGGACCGAGTGAACTCCCACCCCTCTCCAACGCGTACAGCCCCGGCCCCAGGGACAAACTGGCTGCAGGCTGGCTGCCAGGAGACAGGTGGATGGTGGAGGAAGGAAAAAATGCTAGACGCTGTGCTCATGAAGAGCTCGAGCGTTTAGGTCCCTTGTGCCTTATCAATGTGCGCGTGGGCAACCCCTAATCATCCCCCCCCGACGATCAGAGTCATGGGATGTTAGGATAGTGCTAGGACATCTGAAGAGAAACGAGGAATGATGACATGTCGATTCTCTATGGCCACGCAGCAGTCAAGCTGCTCTATTGCCTTAATGCAGTCTACAAGTAGACTATTCACACACACACACTTTGATTTGGACAGGCTCTTACGCACCTCCCACACACACACACACACACACACACTCTCTTGTCAAGTAGCTGACTCACTAGCTGCACTGTATGTCATTGAGACAGAATGCAGAAATAGTAGTTCACGGTATGCAGTAGAAAGCACTGCAGACTATTGGTGTCTAATGTCAATTTAGTTTGTTGTTGTTGTTGTTGTTGTACATATATGTAAATGGCTGTATATGCTCTACTGTAAATGGTCAAAGACAGAGAAGAGTTTTTTTTATGTTTGGTTTCGGAGAGAGGAGCGTGTTGTATATATTTTGACGCTATGCCTGACAAAGTGTCGGACCACCGGGGGAGGGAGAAGATGATACGGGTGCCAGGTTGGAGACGAGGCAGGGAGAGACTGAGGGGGAGCGGTCAGAGTCAAGGGGAGGTGTCATAGCTCTGTTTCAGATCAGAAAGTCCTCTGGCATGCTCCCAAGCCAATCACGGATAATTGTGATGGATGACATGGAAAAAAAAGGAGAGACGGAAACCAGCGTGACCCTTCGGAGGATTGGAATTGGACACCCCAGCCCCACAGTATTTAACCTGCCCTTACCCCTATCTGACTCCTTAGTCCTCAGCGCTGTGACCACTACTGCCAGAACAGTGAGGCTGTTGACAAAAAACTGTTTCAAAACCAACAGCTCTTAGTATTGACTAACACATCACTTGAAATTGTGACACCCCAGCACTGCATGAAATGATGACCACTGATGATGTATAGAGTGCATAGATCAGCATGATTGGTACACTCACAATATGTACACTCCCCAATAAATGTATGATTCCCATGGATGTTGCAGTACATCTTGATATTTTGTAGTGGTGAAAAAGGACCTTTTCTGCTGTACCCTGGTGGTGATGGATGGGACTACACCTAAATAGCATGTTGCGACATTTTTACGACAGGTACTAGGCTGGTAATCGGGGTTGCCAGGTTAAGATATTTGTGACTATTCTGAAAGAAGAACGAGATGATAATACATGTAATATGAATGTATGCATTTCAACACGTGCCTAATATACTGCCTGGAATTTAAATATTAAAACTCCAAAATACCAAGCAGCTCCTGTCTCGAAGAAAGTGATTTAACAATACTGGCAACCTGCACTAGGACAAGCCGAAGGAGAGCCGTAAAGCGTTGTGTTTTTTTGGAGAGGGAGGTCATTGGAAAGTGAGGTAGCTAACTGGGTTTGTTCGGGGGACATATATTTACTCGCTACCGAATGGTATCAGACATTCTGATGCCACAGTAGCCAAATACGAATCAAAGAAGGTGCTTTAGCTATATCACTTACAAGAATGCTCCGTTTAATCTTGCGGCTGAGGCCGTCCGCTGCTATCCCTTGCTCCCGTACCCTCCCAGGGCCTGCGCTGAGCTCACGCTCCGGACCGGGGGCCTGTCATCTGAAGCGGTACCATTCTGGTGTGCGATCCCGGGCTGTGTGCAACGGCGTCAATTTCAACACTATTATATTCACAAACAGAACATCCCTGTTGCAATGTCCTCAACCTGTCAGCTGCAGCCAGTCCAAGCGATGCTACAGCTTACCCCCTCACCAGAAGGTAACTAACCTAGGTGTAGCTATTCTAGCAGCTGTAATGCTAGTGCTAATAATGCTATTATTTTACTTGACTTATCTAGGTAACAATGTGAGCGAGTAATTAGTTACATATTCTTTATTTTTAATCTAAATGTGATGGTATGCTTGTTTCATAAATACAATACAAAGATTTGGAAGATGGAAAACTACTAATTGTCATGTCTGTCAACTACATGCCAGCACTAGTAGCAACTAGCCCGGCGTGCTAACGTAACGTCTATCACCCTTTCTGTTTTGACTGGTTGTTGACTGTTGCTACAATGACTGTTATGATTTGCTACAGTTGTTAGCTGCTGGATTGAAATACTCTTTTAAGTCGAAGTATTTATTCTTAGATGGTACGACTCTAGGTCATAATACTGGAATGGTAGTTGAGGTGTCACCTTCAAGAAAGACAGCAGTAGGCATGTACAACAGCCGCTTTCTGGCATGGTTTTCTCATGCAGTTGCTGTTGGGACTAACCCTGTAATATTGCTCAATTGCGTGAACCATTAACGTTATCAGCCGTATGCCGCAAGAGGCTACACGGTTACATCGATGTGTGTCACTGCCATTTATTTAATTGACCGGGAAGAAAAGCTCTCAAACTTTGGTCTCCAGCCAACGGCGCGCGTCAATCCAAGTCCCTCTTCTCTCCTGCTCCCGTGTCCGTTCATCTGGTTCTCATGTCAAGAAACATGTACCACGGGTGAAACAACAGTGATGGTTCTGGCAGAACTTCAGCCCTGTTGTATCACTCGTGGTGCATGTCTCAACTCAACACTCAACTCGTGTTGTCATGTCTCGTGGGGGCTCTACAGGTGGAGCTGCCAGCCTTGTCCCCCACCATGCAGACTGGAACCATCGCTCGCTGGGAGAAGAAGGAGGGAGACAAGATCGGCGAGGGAGAACTCATCGCTGAGGTCAGTAACTGCGCGTGCCACGAGATGGGGCGTGGCGACTATTGTTGTCGTGCCGTTCAGATCTTATAAAGCCATCCAACCCGGAAATGAACCCGTCGAACTGCTTGTGTGTAGGTGGAGACTGATAAGGCTACAGTAGGCTTGGATATAATGGAGGAGTGCTACCTGGCTAAGATCCTTGTTGCCGAGGGCACCCGGGATGTACTGGTGGGCTCTGTCATCTGCATCACTGTCGAGAAGTAAGTCCCGTTTAACAGCGGCTGTCCGTTGGTATCGCGACAGTGGTTGCTTTTGGAGGTTCGAACCATCTCGAGCCGAATGCCTCCGTCAGAATATGGCGTTTCGGACGTTTCATGGAGATTATCGCTGCGTTATGAGGGTTTGCTTATGAGTCACGCGTGTGTCTGTGCTCCTCAGCCCTGATTTCATCCCAGCCTTCAAGGACCTGTCGCTGGAGAAGCTAGCCAGCTCCGCCACGGCCGCCGCGGCCGCGGCCGCCCCGCCTCCACCCCCACCTGCCGCCGGCCCCGCTGCGCCCGGCAGCTCCTACCCCCCACACCTCAAGGTAGGCCTGGCCTGGGGCCGCAGACCGTGACGGGTACAGCAACACTGGCCGCGATACAGAGACGTGCAGATGGTGATATCCGCTGTGCGTGCCTCCAGGTTTCCAGTGGGGAGCTTTCTCGTTGCTGGTGGAGACGTGTCAGGTGATCAAACGACCCAGGAATATCTGTGTAATGTGTGCGTGTGTGTTGTAGATCATGCTGCCCGCCCTTTCCCCCACGATGACGATGGGCACGGTGCAGCGCTGGGAGAAGAAGGTGGGAGAGAGGCTCGCCGAAGGGGACCTGCTGGCCGAGATCGAGACCGACAAGGCCACCATCGGTCAGCATGGCTCGAACGCACTACGGCATCGCACTACGTCTGCATATGCCTGTCCTGAACCTTCTGGAACGTGTGTGTGTGTGTGTGTAGGATTCGAGGTGCAGGAGGAGGGCTACCTGGCCAAGATCATGGTGCCGGAGGGGACCCGTGACGTCCCCCTGGGGGCGCCCCTCTGCATCATCGTGGAGAAGGAGAGCGACATCGCGGCCTTCAGCAACTACGTAGAGACGGGCGTGGCCGAGGTCCCTGCACCCCCCCCAGCTCCAGCACCGGTAACACACACACACACGCACGCACACGCACAAACTGTGACTCATACACACTGAAGTATACACAAGTCCACTTGCGTTAGCCCTCTCTTTTTGTTCATTTTCTTCCAGGCATGCTATTAGAAATTGGCTCAAAGACATTTGCATACACCCTCATCTTGATCGTGTTTGTGTGTGTGTGTGTGTGTGTTGAAGGCCGCAGCCCCTCCTCCCGTAGCGGCCCCCGTGGCGGCGAGCCTCGCGGCCCCTGCAGCAGCGAAGAAAGGGCGCGTGTTCGCCAGCCCCCTGGCAAAGAAGATGGCGGCTGAGAAGGGCATCGACCTGGCCCAGGTGTCTGGTGAGTCCACGCTGTTGTCTCCCATGGTTCTTTTTCTGAAATTGGTGAGTCCAATAAGCAGGTTAAGTTTCCCTATTGCCTGAATTGGGTTTCACCTGTATGTTTCCAAGTTGGCGGATACAAGTTTTGATGGGTAATCAAGAACCGCATCTCCAATGTCTTTCTGGGTGTGGGTCCCTCAAAACGAGTCTGCTCTCTCTCTTTCTCTGTCCCTGTGTCTCTGCCTGTCTCGATCTCTCACGCTCTCTCCCTCTCTCCTCCTCAGGCTCCGGCCCCGACGGTCGCGTCACCAGGAAAGACATCGACAGCTTTGTCCCGCCTAAGGCTGCCCCCGTAAGTCATCAGTGCGTGGGCCGAAACACATTCACGACGACACCACGTCCAGCACGTTCGCGGGTTTACCGTGTTGTTGTGGTCGTTCTTCCAGGTGGCAGCTGCAGTCCCGGTTGCCCCGGCAGCGCCCGCCCCTACCCCCGCCGCCCCCGCCCCCACAGCTGGCCCCGCTGGCACCTTCACAGACATCCCCATCAGCAACATCCGCAAGGTGAGCGCTCACACACTGTGGTTTCCACAGACAGAGCTGCGACACCTCAGCCCCTCTCCTCAATCAGAGAGACTGTCGGTCGTAAATAATCCTCCGAAGCTGGGGTGTGATCCCTGCTCTCTCCCCCTCCCCTCCTCCTCCTCCAGGTGATCGCTCAGAGGCTGATGCAGTCCAAACAGACCATCCCGCACTACTACCTGTCTGTCGACGTCAACATGGACCAAGTGATCGAGCTGAGGAAGGAGCTCAACGAGGTGAGTGTGCCCCGGCAGCCCCCCGCTAGTGCTGCTCATGAGCGGACGTAGAGACAGGTTCACATCGAGAAGAAATTCTAATATTTAGAATTTGTCAGGTGGTCTGTGTGTATTTCTCTCTGTCTTGGAGTGTTGCTCGTCCAGCCACTGATGTGTTGAATCCCCCGTCCTGTCGTTGTCTGTAGGAGGTGAAGGCCCAGAACATTAAGCTGAGTGTGAACGACTTCATCATCAAAGCGAGCGCTCTGGCCTGCCTCAAGGTCCCTGAGGCCAACTCCTCCTGGTTGGACACGGTCATTCGCCAGTGAGTGCACCCACACCCACACACACACACACACAATCTAATGCCCTCTTAGTGTGGATCATTAGAGTTTGTTTGTATTCATGGCTTGTGTGTGTGCGTGTGTGTGTGTGTGTGTGTATAGGAACCATGTGGTAGATATCAGCGTAGCCGTGAGCACACCTAACGGCCTGATCACGCCCATCGTGTTCAACGCCCACACCAAGGGCCTGGCCTCCATCTGCACTGACGTCTCAGCGCTCGCCGCCAAGGCTCGCGACGGGAAACTGCAGCCGCACGAATTCCAGGTGAAGCTCCCCACATACGTGACACGCGTGCTGCACACGGATATCCTTGACGGATGTTGATCCTTGTCATTGTGGGGGACTTGTCCGTTCCAGAAGGCGTAGTCTCTGACAAACGAGTTCAAAGTGACAAAAACAAGAACACTCGATGAGAAGTTTTTTTTTTTTTTTTTTTTTTTGATTGATTGATTGGCTTGTGTTTTCCAGGGAGGTACGTTCACCATCTCCAACCTGGGGATGTTTGGCATCAAGAACTTTTCCGCCATCATCAACCCTCCTCAGGCCTGCATCCTGGCCGTGGGCGGCTCCGAGAAACGTCTTCTGCCCGCCGACAACGAGAAAGGGTGAGAACAGCCGGCTAGTCGAGACTTGCTTAGTCTCACTGACTCGGTGGAATTCAGTTTTGTAACTGTGTTTATGGCCCCCGAATTCTGAACCTCCTAAATGTTTGTGGCTTCTAGGTTCGACGTGGCCAGTATGATGTCGGTGACCTTGAGCTGTGACCATCGGGTGGTCGATGGCGCGGTCGGAGCACAGTGGCTCGCCGAGTTCCGCAAGTTCATGGAAAGACCTGTCACCATGCTGCTGTGATTGGATGATGCCGTCGCCATGCCATTGTGAAATGCTGGATCCAGTCGCCCGAGTCGATCTGATTGGTGCAAATCGGTCAAGGTCGTCCCGTGATTGGCCAGTCTACCACAAGGACACTCTTACTCCTCCTCTAAAAGGGAAGAGGCAGAACTCCTTATTGTACGCTCTCTTTCTCTCTCTCTCTCTCTCTCTCTCTCTCTCTCTCTCTCTCTCTCCCTCCCACTTCTCTCTATGCTCTGTCCTCCATTGATACTGTATTTATTAAGGCCCCATGTCTCCTGTGAGACTAGATTTAGTTACAGTTTAACCAAGTTTAGAGGCTCAGGCTGGCCGCATTTCACTCAAACACTGACGTTGTTTTATGAAGGGAACTTGTTACAGGCCCAACCAGTGTGCAAACATAACCCCTAGTGTATGTATGTGTGTGTGTGTATGTCGGCTCAGAGTATATATATCTTATCTGTGAGTGTGAGTATGAGTGTGTTTTAACGGCCAAAGAACAAGCAGCTCTCTCTGGGTTCTGAGTGCAAGGTTCTCCTGGGTTCTCCACATGCTGGCGGTTCTATGATGGCTGAGGGGAATGTAAACAGATGGATGGGGCTCGTCACTGGTTAACTGAACTCGAGAGACCCGGGTCAGAGCTAGACACACACACACACATTAAACTGGCTCCCCATCTAACAAAGAGACAAAACCTACTGGTATCAAAACTATCTTTGCTGTATAAATGCTTTGTCTGTATGAATGTGTTGTGCGTTTACTCGACTGTGGGGTGCTATGGAGAGGGTATAATGTAAGTGCTCCTCACTATTGTGGGGGGAGAGATTCTAGTATATTGTTATTGTATCTTGTCCTCAGGCTTGCAGGTGTCAGTGAATGGGCTAGAGATGTGTAAGGTATTGATAAGCATAGCAGCATAGCCCTCCACAGTGGGTGGAGCTACCCCCCCCCCTACTACCTTACACCCATCCAGTTCCTTCAGATCTGTGAGACCCTGCAGGTTGGGGGGCGAGGGGTTTGTTTGAAAGATCCTGAATGTCGGGATGCGAAGGGGATAAATGGATTGATGACATCACACACTCCCGACTCAGCACTTTGTGGTCTCGGCCAATCTCCCCTCCTCCAAGGGGGAGCGTTTTCTTTTCTGATCTTGAGAAACATCCACCAACTTACAGCTGAAACGTTCTGTATTTGACAAACATGCGCACAAAGTGATGGAGATAGATGTACTGTCATTCGATAAATAAATTGAAACAAGTCACAGAGACGGCAAATATCATGATTGAACGTTTGGAATGTCTTGAAAGATTAAGTAAAAAAAAAAAGAAAAAAGTTTCCACTTTATTTCTCAATTGTATGTCTTATAAAAATTTTACCAGTAATGCAAAACAAGTTGTTTTATTACAATGATGGTCTTCATATTAGAAAAGTCTGTTACAATTGAATTTGCTGTTTATTTGATGGTTATGTATTTTATGGTGACATAAGGAAAAGCTATACCAAACATATTTTGCACATTTTTATATCATCAAATAAATCCTTGGCCCCAAAGAGTGGCTTACCCCTACACATCATTAAACATTACGGTCAGTCCCTCCTCATATTGAACTATATACTTCAATGGACACATGTCCATTGTGACTAACCCAGAGCATCCTCTTATCTAGACCCAGACAGCAGTCAGCTGCAAGATATCATAAATGAGAGTCTATAGAATCAGTCGTCAGGAAGGACCACTTGGATGATTCAGTGAGTGAGTGCTGCCACTTTTGTCACGTTCAGTTAGGACAGGAGGATAAGTCGTGTCAATAAAGTGCATTTCTGTCTCACATTCCAAAACGTGCATTTGTATGAAACTAGTTGAATCCCAAAAGTCGTCTTGTCTGAGAACTAAATATTTCACTTTTTCCTTTCGTACTTACTGCTAAATCTAGTGGCCATGCAACTCTTATATTAAGAACAGAGGTTAAAGTTTGAATGTTTATATAAGCATTATTTTTTTTATAAACTTAAAAACGAACAAGGTCCAGTTTATACAATCAATAACAGGATATAAAGTACACATTATTCAGTGATGTTTGATCGGTCCCCTCTCTCGCTATGTGGAAATGACGTTATAGTAAACACCCCGCTGGCCGGATGTCATTGACAGCGCCAAATTTGTTCGGCACGCCAGTCAAAACAGGGAGACAAAACTCATCGTTGTGTTGACTGAGTTAGTAATTGCCTTCTCCAGCAAGATACCATCAGGTAAGCTTTGCATTTTCAGGTCCGCAGTTTTAATGTGAATTATTGTACATATTTTAAGTTCAGTCCTGTATTAGCTAGCTGCGTGTAAAAGTAATCTTTCTAGCATGACAGAAGCGTGGATGCGGTGAGAATTTGTATTGGCAGATTTATGCTTGCACGACTGTGAATAATAATATGTATTGAGATGGCTATTGTGATCTAGGTGGTCTGCCAGAATAAAGCATTGCATGAATTTCGTCTCGCCTTTAACATTTTTTCAATTTCGTTGTCTTTACAGTTGAGTAATGAAATAAAAAGTTGTAAACTTATACATATAGTCACAATTAACTCTGATGACTGGAGCCAAATCTTGTTCATATGAGTGCATAATCTATACTTGATATTGGTCTGTGTTTCCTGTTGACCCGAACACCCAGTGTTTGTATTTGTAAACGTCAAAAGCATGGCAGTGCCCTTCGTGCAGGATTGGGACCTGGTCCAGACTCTGGGAGAGGGAGCATATGGCGAGTGAGTACCCCTGCACCTCCTCCTTCTCTTCTCCTTATCTCTCTCACACAATTATATTGTCCATCTCCTCATGGTTACCTTAAATATTTATCCTCCCGTCCCTCCCTATTTAGATATCTGAATTTCTCCTCTCATATTTAATATCGCGCCGTCCCTTCTGACATCTCCCCCCCACACACGCCTGCTCTCACAGGGTGAAGTTGCTGGTGAACAAACACACTGAAGAGGCTGTAGCCGTTAAGGTCATAGACACCACCCAGGGCAAAGAATGCTTAGACAATGTCAAGAAGGAGATCTGCATAAACAAGGTATGTGTACTTCTGCACCCTGTCTGCCCCTTGGCACCGTACCGTCCTCTGTCAATAGTTGGGCGGGTTGTAATAACGAGGGTAATAACTGCTAAAGTAACGTTGCAGAAACAGTCTATCTTTTCCTCCATCAAATCTAAACAGACAGTGGAATTGTTATCGATGTTGTCGTGTGTGTTTAACGGTATCTGTGTCGGTAGGTTCTCAGCCACCCCAACATTGTCCGTTTCTTTGGTCACCGCATGGAGGGAACCACTATCTATCTCTTCCTGGAGTACTGCACTGGGGGAGAGCTGTTCGACCGAATTGGTAAGATGGACAAGGAAAGGAGCCAATCACATGCAGTTCACATATATAAAAACACCATGACACCATATATGTATTCCTCGGCTTGATAATCAAGCTAAAGCCCCTCCTCTATTTATTTTCCATTTCTCAGAACCGGACGTAGGAATGCCAGAGAAGGATGCTCACAGGTTTTTTCAGCAGTTGATAGCAGCCGTGGTGTGTATAAAGCTCCAGACAAACAGCACCAGCATGCTGTGTTCGAAACCTCCAATAAGAATCTGGTTTTATCAATATTGCCTTTTTTTTATTGGTCTGTGGCTGATTTCCACTCACCCCTGATTGGTCTGTTTTCTCTCCTCAACAGGAGTACCTCCACAGTGTGGGAATCACCCACAGAGACATAAAGCCTGAGAACATTCTCCTCGACGACAAAGGTGTGTGTCTGTGTGTGTCCCACGGGAGGCCGCGACTGGTTCTGGTGGAGCCAAACTAGATCCCATATGGACTGGACCATATTACCGCCTTTAAAGACCCTCTCCTTCATGCGGGCGAGTGTGTATACTGGATGTACAGTCATTACGCCTCTGTGCCCCTCAGATAACTTGAAGCTGTCCGACTTTGGCCTGGCCACCATGTTCCGTCATCGCGGCCGCGAGCGCCGGCTCACCCGCCTGTGTGGAACTCTGCCCTACGTCGCGCCGGAACTCCTCAGCCAATCGGAGTTCAGTGCTCAACCCGCTGACGTCTGGGCCTGTGGGATCGTGCTCACGGCCATGCTGGCTGGAGGTGCGGTGTGTGTGTGTGTGTTTGACTCCTGTGACATTGTGCTGCTATTACCTCACATTTGATGAATTTAGCTGACTCTTTTATTCAAGCAGCATACAAATAGATCATAAACTAAGTACAGCAGAAGGTCAAAGGTCAGAAGTGCGTCGTTCTAACAGTGGTTTGGGTTCAGAGTTACCATGGGACCAGCCCAGTGAAAGCTGTCAGGAGTATTCCGATTGGCTACAGACGAAGACCTACCTACCACCGTGGAAGAAGATACAGCCCACTCCCCTGAGTATGACTCACACACACACACACACACACACTGCACTACGACGATGAACCGTCCAAGGATTTGCCCGAATCCCGAGACCGCCCGTCTGATCTCTTCCCCCGTCTCCAGGCCTGCTGTCTAAGCTGCTGCTGTCGGCTCCAGAGGAGCGGATCCGTCTCCCGGACATCAAGAAGGAGCGCTGGTTCAGCCAGACATACAAGCCTGCAGCCAGGCTCCAGTCAGAGGCTCAGGGCTCCACAGCCAAGCTGCTGCGCACCGACTCAGAGAAGCTCCCGCTCGACCTCAACAAAAGGTCCGGACTGTGCGTGTGTCCAGGCTGTGTGTGTGTATGTCCTGAACGTATGTGCGTGTCCAGGCGATGTGTGTACGTGTTCTGGGTATCTGTACGTAGTTGTGTCCAGGCTGTGTGTGTGTGTGCGTGTGTGTATGTGTGTGCGTGCGTGTGTGTATGTCCTGAACGTATGTGCGTGTCCAGGCGGTGTGTGTACGTGTTCTGGGTATCTGTACGTAGTTGTGTCCAGGCTGTGTGTGTGTGTGCGTGTGTGTATGTCCTGACCGTATGTGCGTGTCCAGGCGGTGTGTGTACGTGTTCCGGGTATCTGTACGTAGTTGTGTCCAGGCTGTGTGTGTGTTCCTAACACTTGCGTGTCTCCCCAGCGATGACCGGATCCAGTTCTCGAGTTCCCAGCCGGACCCGGCAGCGGGGGGGTGCGCGTGGGACGGGAGCGTGTACGTGGGGCCCTCCGCAGGCCAGGTCAGCTTCTCCCAGCCTGCCCGGCCCGAACACATGCTGCTGGGTAGCCAGCTGCTGGGCACGCCCGGAGCCAGCCAGGTAACGCACACGCAAACTCGCCATCCCATACGGACGCTCGGGCACCACGTTAAGCTATTTGGTGCTCGCGCACACACGGACGGAGGATGACGCGTGTGTTTGTGTTCAGACGCCCTGGCAGCGGCTGGTGAGGAGGATGACTCGCTTCTTCACCACGCTGGACTCTGACGCCTCGCGCTCCGCCCTGAGAGACGCCTCCGTCAGCCTGGGGCTCACGTTCAAACACACCTGCACCAACCAGGTACACACACACACACCTGCACCAACCAGGTACACACACACACCTGCACCAACCAGGTACACACACACACACACACACCTGCACCAACCAGGTACACACACACACACACCTGCACCAACCAGATACACTCGAACACACACACCTGCACCAACCAGGTACACACACACACCTGCACCAACCAGGTACACACACACACACACACACACACACACACGCCTGCACCAACCAGGTACACACACACATCCGCACCAACCAGGTACACACACACACACACACCTGCACCAACCAGGTACTAACACACACACCTGCACCAACCAGGAACTTACACAGACGAGTCAGTGCTGACATTCCTCCCTCTGACCCACCCAGGTGACCTTGAGCACCCTGGACAAACGCAACAACAAGCTCATCTTCAAAGTCCACCTCCTGGAACTGGACCAGAGGGTCATGCTGGACTTCAGACTGTCCAAGGTAGGCATCCAGACCCGACCCTGAACCACACACAACTTCCACTGGTTCCACTGGTTCCACTATGATATGGTTGACACGGTTACTGATTTGTGTGTCTGTGCCTGTACGTGTGTGTGTTTGTTTCCAGGGCGACGGCCTTGAGTTCAAGCGTCTCTTCCTGAAGATCAAGCTCAAGCTCAGCGATATCATCAACTCCCAGAAGATCCTGCTTCCTGTCTCATGACCAGCCACTGTCACAAGTGTGTGTGTGTGTGTGTGTGTGTGGTGTGTGTATGTGTTCGTATGTGGCAGGAGACGACAAGAGTTTCAGATCAGATCATACGTTTGGACGAAACCATGTTTATGGGAAACTGCTTCAATGAACTGACCCAACACCGGTCTCAGCAGCATGTCTCATCTTATTTTCCGTCTGTGTTTTTATATACTGGATATTGACTTCCCTTATGTAACATCAGGGTGCGAACAAACCTGTGTTGAGAAAACCGTGGATGGATATGTCCAAGAAGAAGCATACCTTGTTTGATATGTTTCGATTATGTACGAGAAAAACACTATCCTGTGGTTTGCGTGAAGTGTTGTGACGAGAAAGGCGTCTCCCTGCTTCAAGACCACGTGGGTATGATGGTTTAGGGAAGACATACAGAACCTTTCATTGCACTGTGTTTATTTCAAATGTGTTGAGCAAACTGCCCAGTTGGAATACAGATGTTGTGAGTCTGATGTTAACTTTGAACACTTAAGCTAGGTCCTTTTTTCACTGTACTAATGAGTGGACGTTTTCATTTAAAAAAGTACTTTTTTGGGGGTATTTGTTGTACATTAACTATAAAAGCAAGAAAATAAATAGAGGCATAATAAAAAGTCAATTGAACTTTGATTAAGTCAGTAAGTCAATAAAACTACTTTGAACCAGTTTTGGTGAAGCTTGCTTATGCATGCTACATGGCAAGTTGTTTCCAATACATTTTGATCATTCCCTCATTTTTAAAAACAAACTATTTAAAAAAATGTTATATTTAACAAGAGTTTACTTGATGCACTACTCTAGCTTTGGTTGTGTGCGTAGATACAAGATGATGGTAAAAGCTAATAGTATTCTGTTTCAGCACTACAGCATAACACAGCAGGTCTTTAACTGATGATACAGTAGAGATCAACTCTGGACTGCCGTCCACAAATGTCACACTGGACCCAAATGACGCGCAGTGACAGATCCTCGTCAACCCCTTCTGTTAGGAGCCTGTTGCCATGACGGTGATGGTGACGTTGACAGGTTCGTTGTCGTCTCCAGGGGGAGGAGGCTGGCCGGTGACGGGGGAGACCCCCAGGGGGGACTGGGCCCTGGGGGAGGAGGCTCTGGGGGAGGACATGACTGGGTCTGGTGGGAAGCCAAACCACCAATAGAAGCATTATAGGAATCCAATGGTTAGTATTAGCAGTCATTGTCAGTAGTGTATGTCTCATTATCTTTAATTAGGTGTGTAGTATGAGTTCTACCTGGACCAGGGGAGGGGCCAAGCTCACCACCTCCTTCAGCTCCCTCCATGATCTCATCTTCAGGAAAGTTGATGTTCTCTCTGGACTGGCTGTGCTGCCTGCAGAGACACACACCCTCCACTGGTCAATATCACACTGCATTCATGTTCAGTATGAATACATAGAGCTTTCTAAAGATCCATACTCACATGCCGAACAGCATGTCATGAAGTCCTGTGGATGGAAGAGGAATTCAGATCATTAACATTCAGCTCAGATGAGAGTGTGTGTGTGTGTGCAGGTGTGTGTCCGACTCACGGGGATTGTTGTTGCGGTTGCGAATGATGAACATGAACAGCAGCACCGTGGCAATGGCGGCGAGGATCATCCCCCCGATGGCTGCTCCAATCACAGCAGGATACGCGTTGAAGGGCGGGTCCGCTGTAAAACATCACAGTTACCCTAGCAAAGCAGCGCACCTGAACTAGTCACCATGGCAACAATGTCGACATTCACGATCAACTTCACCTGCCAAAGTAACGACTATACATATAGTTGCCATAGTTTCATGCGTAATAGCATACTTACAAGCCTGAACTACAACCCTGGCTACGGCCTAAACACAATGACTTTTGATCTCATCCCCTACTAACCCCAAAAGACAACAGTCAAACAATAACCAACAAGGGGAGAAGACAAGGGATGGATGGAAAGACAATGAGAAAAATGAGGGGTTGTAGAGGGTGAGGAAGAGTGAGTCACACGCAAGAAGTTGTAGAAATTGAGAGTGTGTGTGTGGTCGTTGTGTGTATACGTGTGACGTGTGCTCTTTCACCTGAGTGGATACGAAAATCAGAGGAACAAACAGTTAGCATCTCATGGATCATTCATTGTCAACACAAGGAAGATGGAACGGCAACATTTTCATGGTTAGCAACATGAACAACAGTCATTTTGCTCTGAAACATTGCTTGTTTTTGCTAGCTGCTTGTTCCGTCACACCCATAGACGCTATATGTACAGTTAATGGTCCCACCCTCTCCCTTTCTCGATTTCCTCCTCTTCCTCCCTCTCTCCTCCAGTCTTTCTTTCACTTCCTAACCTCTCTCTTTCGCTTCTCCTCTCACCAACTCATCTTTCCCTCCCTCTCTCTCACCTGGGGTCTTTGCTGGGGAAGGATGTCCCACAGTGCGGTGATTGACAGCCGTGACGCGGAACTGGTAGGTGAGGGTGGGGGTGAGGCTGCCCAGGGTGTGATATCGCACATCTGGCCCCTGCTCCCCCACCTGCAGCCAGGAGGGAGAACTGCTCCTCCCCTCCCCTCTCTTCTCCTCTTCCTCCTCCTCCTCTCCACTCCTCTTCCTTCCCGGGGTCGTCGCCTCTTCTTCTATGCTCCTGCGCTCCAGCATGAACCGGGTGAGCCCTCCGTCTTTCACGCCCTCGTTGACGCTCTTTCCTTCTTCCTCCAATTGCCACTCGATCTGCACCTCGCTGCGCTGGCGAGTGCTGTACACCAGTCTGACCAGGGTCACGTTCGGAGGCATGGGGTACCCTGAAAGAAAGGGAAAACGAGAGAGGAAGAGAGTTAGAGGAAGTAGGTCAGAGAAATGCAGAGCAAATGTTAGATAGAGAGAGGGAGGAAGAGGAAATGTCACCAATTTAGTCAACGTAGCAGTATCAACAGACAGAGAATGAAAGAGATGCCATGAAGAGGTCCTTACTCTTGACCAATAAGGTGATCGGGATCTCGGCCCCTCCCACAGCATTGGAAGCGGAACACCAGTATTGGCCGCTGTCTTGGAAACCATCGGTCTCCCGCACCGTCAGATTGGCCCAGGCTGCCCCTCGCTGCATCAAGTACTTTTGAGGAACGTTCCGGACTTCTTGTCTACGGTTATTGAACCAGGTGATGTCACTGGCTGGAAGGTAGTTGGCCGTCAGGATGCAGGTGAGCTCGACGTCACTGCCCTCGTACACAGACACCATGCTCCTCTGGGTCAGCAACACTGGAGCTTCTGCGGAGAGATGAATGAATTAGTCAATTCATGTTCTTTAATGAATGGTTGAGTCCTTACTTTGGTTCTGATGGTAAACTGTGGTGACTTAACTTTCTTGCCAAAATAAAGTACACTGCTAGACAGTTAAGATAGACACGAATCCTGCTCCATCCTGACTCAGGGTTATTTTTTGCAGCGTTTGAGGTGCTCTTGATTTACCCTTACCCAGCATCAGCGTGCAGGGCTGGGGCAGGGGGAGGAGTGGATGTTTCCCACGGCAGGTGTAGGCCTGCCCACTCTGGGCGGAGCCAGAGCGGAGAACCAGAATGTTGGCGTTCTCCTCCCCTCCTCCGTGCTGCTGGCCCCCTGGCCCCTCCCACCAGAGCTGAGCCCGGGGAGCTCCGCCCCCCCAGGAGCAGGAGAGCATCAGCTGCTGGTTGTCACGTGTTGCGTATGCAAAACACACTGGTGCACCGGGGGGAGACCCTGGGGCATGAAGGGAGAGTGAGAGAGACATGGTGAAGGAAGGAGGACGGAAAGAAATGATAAAGGGAGGGAAAATATTGAGTGAATGTGATGCGTTGTGATGCTTCCATATGCATACACACACACGCGCGCGCGCGCGCTTTCAAATACTTACAGGTCCGTATTGTGCAGTATGTGCTTTGATTGAGGGCCAGGTGGGAGCCTTGGCAGGTGAACAGGGAGTTGTTGAAGGTTGTAGCTCCGGATTGCAACATTGTGACGTTATTGGTCAGCACTGCCCCTTCCTGCCCCAGGACCGCCCCTTCCTGTCCAAGGGCCAGAAGGCCAGGGCTCCATCGAAGGGAGGGTGGTGGCAGGCCCCCTGGCCAGGTGCACTGCAGGCTCAGGGAGGAGTAGTTGAGTGCTGGCTGCACGACGCAGGAAGGGGAAGCATCAGGAGGGTCTGTGGGGACAAGATATAGCGTAACACAGTGCAGGGCAGAGTTGAAGGTGGTCATAGGGAGGTGAGAGCGGGCAATCAGTGTCACCTTTCTTTTTTTAAATTACCTCGGTCTTCTCGTGAGTCTTGGAAGGTAAGATAGGGTAGTTGCTGTGTAATGGGACTTAATGTTGTCTTTGGAAAGAAAAAAAAATTCTTCTGGACAGTAACAGTATGTGTCTATTTTGGTGGCTTGAGAAACTTGATTATTGATTGAGGGGTGCCAGTGTCAAAGACAGGTGCCACTGCTGGGGACAGTGCGGAGCTGTGAGTGTGGTGGTGCTTGTCGGCACAGAAAAGATGGCAAGAAGCCAGCAAGCGCTTGCCATGACTGTGACGTTAGCGAGTGACATCACACCGGCTGGGGTACCTTTGACCGTCGGAACCTCCGGACAGTTCCATCCCCTTCCTCGGCGTTCCACCCTGGAGACCTCTGCTGCACGCCACCGTGTACGTGTGTCTGTGCTCTTGGGTGGGTCTGAGTGCGTGTGAAGGTGGTCCGTGCGTGTCTGCGTGCTGTACGTATGAGTATGTGTGTCTGTGTGTGTTTGTGTGTGTGTTTGTTTGTTTGTGTGACTGTCAAGAAAAGGTGTGCGGCATGGCATCAGACACAGAGGGAGGACACAGGAAACCGGAGAGTGGCAAAGCCCGTGTTCAGGAGGTCACACGGGACCCTGGAAGGAGGAAGAGAGGGTGCAGGGAGAGATGAAGAGCAACCAGAGACGCCCACAAACCACAGGAGGGTTCGGGGTGGGGGGAGTTAAAGGTGAGGGGACAGTCAACCAGTTGCGAGAACGGTGTTCTTCAATTCATCTTTTAGCTCAACGTTTTCAACCGGCCAATAGACCTGTCTTTATCAAATTTGTCAGATTGAAGTGGAACTCATTTCTCCTCACGTATTGCTTCAGCTTAGACTGGCTACAGCTCTTTACAACCAATGTCGGTAACTTCCCAGGACTGGAGAACACTTAACTCACTTGGAGGTAAGACACAGACAGGATTGAACCATGGGTATGGATTAGCGGAAAGAGTGAAGTGTGGAGACTCACAGTAGACGGTCAGAGTGATTGTCTTCCGCGCGCGGGTGTTGAGGTAAGTGTTCTGGGCCAGGCAGGCGTAGATGCCAGTGTGCATGCGCAGGATCCTGGTGATGGTGAACTGGGGTCCGGTGTAGACCTGGGAGTTGTTGTAGAACCAGACGTACTGGCTGGGCGGGTTGGACTGGGACTGACAGAGCAGGGAGACCGTCTCTCTCTCCAGGGCAGAGTAGCCACGCTCGGTCACGCTGTACGGAGTCACGTCTATCTGAGGGATGTCGGGACCGTCTGGGGAGGGAACACATGCATGCAAGTGCACACACAAGCACAAAAGGGGTTGGAATCCAAACACACACACACACGCACAAGCAAGCATGCTCACGCAAGAACACAAACACTCTCTCTTGGTTGTTTTCCAGGGATTAGAGGTGCACAGTTCTGTATCAGGGCAAGCACACTTCTAGTACGGTTGGGGTTGATCGAGTGTTGTAGGTTGTAGTGATGAGAGTATAGACTCACAGATGATGTCTAACCAGATGCGATCAGATCGTTGTTGGTTGACCGCATTGCGGGCGCTACACCGGTACCAGCCTGTGTGGTTGCGGTTGATCTCTGTCATGTTGAACCGGCTGCTGTTTCCCTGGCCAAAGGTCTTGAAAAATCCATTGTGAGTCTCTTGCTCAAACTCGTAGTAAATGGGCGAGGTCCCGTTCTCCAGGCCGCAGCGCAGCCACGCGGAGGATCCTTCCGCCGGAGACGCATCACTCACCAAAATGTAGGGCTTGGTGACCGGAACTACGCGGGAAAGAGACACAACAGCTCTGGATTAAACCCTGTATATCATCCCTCAGGTTACCTATAGGACTGTGGGTGAAACGTGTCAGTCACTGTTTGCATATCGATGGTGTGTCTCACCCAGGACAAACAGATGGGTGTAGTAGTAGTAGAGTTTGGCTCCCTGCGGTGTGTCGTACAAGGCCTGGCAGGTGTACAGTCCACGAGCAGCCAGTTGGAGGTTCTCAATGCTCACCGAGGCACTTTTCGAGATGACCTGCAAGTCTCCCAGAGTCTGTGCCAGCTGCTGGATCTTGGGGCCCTTCCCAAAGTCGTAGACGACAGCTCGTATGGCGTCCGTCCCGGGCTTAGTGAAGCCCCAGATGTAGACGTCGGGCAAGGTGGCTCCGCACTCCAGGATCACGGCTCGGCCCACCACCCCGTCTAGACGCGAGTCCACGTACACCACCTCCCCGGGGTCGAGGATGTCCACCGCTAAGGGGACGCCCACACACACACATTTATATATACAAATGTATACATCCACACGTATGCACACACACAGACACACACATTTGTATGTTTACACCCTGGTGACTACACGAACACACATACGCCACAGATGTAACAGAGAGCTTGGTGTTGAGTGCTCTGGTTGGAGTTGGGTTGCAGGATGAGTTTCAGCTGTACGGTGGCCAGGAGGATTCAAAAACACTTCCAGGAAAATGGTACATCGAACAGAATTTGTCTGTCCTGGGACATTCTAACGACTTGTTGCTATCTCACCTTTCCTTCTCTTTTTCTCTCTCTCTCCAATTGTAATAACGTGAGAATGTGGTTTGACCTTCTGGTCAAAGGTTAATGTTTAGATACACAGAGAATATTTCCTTCAACTTCCAGCACACTGAAAGGACAAACGTGAACATGACTGAGAAAAAATAGGAGATATAAAAAAAGAAAAGCTGTAAAAAGTTAGAACTGAAATGAATACAGAGAGAGATTGAGAGGGATGCATATAAACGAGAGCTATCAATATCCATACATTGATACACCTCTAAAGAGAGAGAAAAGGAGAGACCGAGAGGATAAAGGAGAGAGCGTTAGTGGTGGAGGGTTCTTACCGTGGCCGGGGGACGTGAACAGGCCGGTGAGCAGACAGATAAAGGTCAACCCTCTGGCCACCATGGTACCATGATGCTTTTCAGTCCCCCATCTTCTCCAGTCAAAATAAACAATAACACCTTAAATCAATCGCTCCATCCCATGTTCCTCAAACAGCCCTGTGAGAAGTGTTTCTGCTGGTTTCCAAAAGTATGTCCAGCTTGGATAGAGCCAGAAGAGAATCCCGGCTGCCAGGTTGTCGTTGCTATACTGAGCGAGTGCAGGTAGAGAGGGTCAATAAACTGATTTGGGGATAAATTATTTAAATGCCTCTCCTCTCTCTCGCTCTCTCCCCCTCTGTGTGTGAGAGTGTGTATGTGTGTGTGTGTGTGTGTGTGTGTGTGAAGCAGAAATGAGGGTCTAGAATAACACAATGAGACCACACTCATCTATTATAGAGCATGGTCGGATGGATGGACAGGCTAGCGTTCCATCACACACAGACACACACACACGCCTGCACACCTTTTCTAATCCAACCAGTAGGATTTACACCCTCTTAGTAACATCCTTGGCCTTGTCATCTCCTCAGTACTCTATAGAGAAGTGCATGCTGTCATGCTATGTGCTGACAGCACCCGAGTTAACTTGTCTACACGTCATGTCTACCAGCACTGGACAAACACAACAACATTAGAAGAAGACATTTTGGACCGGAAAGATTTAGGGTCCATCCTCTCCTAATCACAAACAAACACCCTGTTCAATCAGACACTGGTTACAGCAACAGTCCTACAAGACCTACTGGATTCCTCTGGGTTTAGTTGCTTATACTACATCATAATCATCATAATGTTATATAGACAGACAACACAGATGGACAGACGGGCAGAGAGAGAGAGAGAGAGAGAGAGAGAGAGCTAGGGAGAAATAGATAAAGAAACATATATGTAGAGAGAGAGAGAGAGAGAGAGAGAGAGAGAGAGAGAGAGAGAGAGAGAGAGAGAGAGAGAGAGAGAGAGAGAGAGAGAGAGGTAGAGGCAGAGACAGAGACAGAAAGAGAAAGATGGGAGAGATGTAAAAGACGTGATGTCATGCCCACGGCCCGTGCCCCGGCCTTAGTGTGTCTGCCCTAGTGTTTTCTCTGTGTTCTGTTATTAGTTCCACTTGTGTCTTGTTGATTGTCCTTCAGTGGTCATTGTTGTTGTTGCGTTCACCAGTGTCTTGGTTGGTTCGGTGTATGAAGTCCCTGTCATTTGTTCAGTCTGGGTTATGCTGGGGACACACCACAGGATAATCGGGCCGATTTCGGCCCTTCCGACAATCCAAGGTAACGTATGTCCCGATTATCTTGATGTTCCGCAGATTTTATCAGATGTTCTCTTGGCGTGAGGTGTGTTAAGAGTGACCACACACTGTAGGAGCAAAACGGCTACATCTAGGATTTTTTGTCGTCATGTTTGTGGCCTCTCACAGTTTGAAAAACTTGTAAGATTTTAAAAATCGTAGTGTGTCCCCAGCATCAGTCGTTGGTTTCATGTAGCTTGTTTCCTGTTGTCTGTCCCGGCTGTATCTCCGGCCCTCATTAAAAGCCCTTTTATTTGATAATCCCGCATCGTCGGTCTCCTCGCACCTGGGTCCTCCCTGCATACCCGTTACACATGATAGTGTAATGTGAGAATGGCATGAAGGAATGCAAGACCGTGTCCCGCTTTCAAACACAACCTATCTAAACAACGTAGTACAATACCTCCAGTGCAACAGTCTGTGTTTCTGTGTGTCCATACTTAAGTTCTCGTGGCATAAAACGGAACAGGAGGACATTGTCATTGTCTGCACCTGCAAATCTATGGGGCTCAAATGTAGTCATGAACAGCAATGAACTGCTGAGTAATTCCTCAAATACATACAAGTTTTGGCAGACATCTTCTTTCTATTTCACAAACCAACAAGCCTTGTTGTCTTTAGAACTGAGGAAGTCAACAAATTGTTTTTTTTCTGGCATTGTGTTAGGAATTGGACTAGAGCGACCTCAATTTGTGTACCTGGAACAACGCAGCACCTAACACATAAAGATTGCAACGGACAGCGGTTTATTTAGTAAAAAGCCATTGTAATGGCCTGTAATAATCCCAAACTTGGATCAATTGTTTGTATTTTGATTTACCTATGCATATCTGATTGTACATTTGCCTATTCTATTATGTTTGTGGTTCCTGCCTAAGCGGTCGTGATTCCCTTTTTGATCCATTTTATGTGTCGTTACTTTACATACAAAGATAGTGAGGTTTCTATACGTAGCAGTCGTTTGTCATGTATCTATTTGGAATGCAATACTTATGGCTGGAAATGTGTTTAATACAATTTTCAGTACAAAAGCAGACCTTCCGACCTTGAATCTTAATATTTATATTTTGGGCCTATTCACTCAGCAGACTTGTAGCCTATGAAGCACAGTCATCATTGACATGCCAGTCATAAAACAGTACAGATGTTTCTGATTCAGATATCAAAACCTTTATTCATTTTTACATTAACCTGTGAAAGAAAAAAATTGACAGATTGTGATACAGATTCTGGGCTTCCATGAGTAACAAACTGACTTTAAATCAAACGGCATAAGTGACATGTTAGGTCATTTTGAACCCTTCCGAAGCAGGTGTGTGTTTGGAACAGGAGTGTTTGACATGGTAGAGATGGTTATGTTGACAGGTTTGTCATCTCTGGGGAGAGTGGCCTGGCCTGTGATAGGGTAGGTGCTGATGGAGGAGGAGTCTCTGTGGGACCCTGGGCTCTGGGGGAGGCCATGACTGGATCTGGTCCTGAAACAAAACCACAACAATATAAGCATTATATAGACTGAATGGTTGTATAGCCTATCATATGTTTGTGCATTTTGTGGAGAATTTGATGCATGCATTCTACCTGGACCAGGGGAGGAGCCAAACTCACCAACTCCCTCTCTTTCAGCTCCTGCCACGACATCATCTTCAGGAATGTTGATGTTCTCTCTGGACTGGCTGTGCTGCCTGCAGAGACACACACCCTCCACTGGTCAATATCACACTGCATTCATGTTCGGTATGAATACATAGAGCTTTCTAAAGATCCATACTCACATGCCGAACAGCATGTCATGAAGTCCTGTGGATGGAAGAGGAATTCAGATCATTAACATTCAGCTCAGATGAGAGTGTGTGTGTGTGTGTGTGTGTGTGTGCAGGTGTGTGTCAGACTCACGGGGGCTGTTGTTGCGGTTGCGAATGATGAAGATGAACAGCAGCACCGTGGCAATGGCGGCGAGGATCATCCCCCCAATGGCTGCTCCAATCACAGCAGGATACGCGTTGAAGGGCGGGGCCGCTAAAACACATTGTAGTCATTGTAGCAGCACAGCAGACCTAAATCCATCACAGTAGCAGACAATCTATGTTTCATAATAATTTAAATTTGCTGAAATAAACAAATACCATCCTTACTGTATCATATTTGATCTAATGATATCTCTCTCACCTGGGGTCTTTCCTGGGGAAGGATGTCCCACAGTGCGGTGATTGACAGCCGTGACGCGGAACTGGTAGGTGAGGGTGGGAATGAGGTTGCCCAGGGTGTGATGACGCACATCTGGCCCCTGCTCCCCCACCTGCAGCCAGGAGGGAGAACTGCTCCTCCCCTCCCCTCTCTCCTCCTCCTCCTCCTCTCCTCTCCTCTTCCTCCCCGGAGGCACCGTATCCTCGCCGACACGCCGGCGCTCCAGCGTGAAGCTGGTGAGCGCTCCCTCGTAATCGCCCTCTCCTTCTCCCTCCAATTGCCACTCGATCTGCACCTCGCTGCGCTGGTGAGTGCTGTACACCAGTCTGACCAGGGTCACGTTCGGAGGCATGGGGTACCCTAAGAACAAAGGAGAAAGCGATTGGATTATGTAGAGCCAAAAAAGAGTAGGTAAACAAAGAGGGTGAGAGAGACCTTTACACGTAGCAAGATCAACAGAGAGAAAAATATGTTGAGGTCCTTACTCTTGACCAATAAGGTGATCGGGATCTCGGCCCCTCCCACGGCATTGGAAGCGGAACACCAGTATTGGCCGCTGTCTTGGAAACCGTCGGTCTCCCGCACCGTCAGATTGGCCCAGGCTGCCTCCCTCTGCAGCAGGTACTTTTGAGGAACACTTCGCACTTCCTGTCTACGGTTGTTGAACCAGGTGATGTCACCGACTGGAGGGTAGTTGGCCGTCAGGATGCAGGTGAGCTCGACGTCACTGCCCTCGTACACAGACACCATGCTCCTCTGGGTCAGCAACACTGGAGCTTCTGCGGAGAGATGCGTGAATTGTTGTAATGAATGGTTTGAAAAGTAACTACTTGAATTCTGATGGTAACTGTTAAAAAGTACATGGCTAACCACATCTGATAGCTATGGATCCGGCTGAACAGATCAGCAACAGTCCTGCAAAATTTGAGTTGCTTTTTCAATCTACCCTTACCCAGCTTCAGGGTGCAGGGCTGGGGCAGGGGGAGGAGTGGATGTTTCCCACGGCAGGTGTAGGCCTGCCCACTCTGGGCGGAGCCAGAGCGGAGAACCAGTATGTTGGCGTTCTCCTCCCCTCCTCCGTGCTGCTGGCCCCCCGGCCCCTCCCACCAGAGCTGAGCCCGGGGAGCTCCGCCCGCCCAGGAGCAGGACAGCATCAGCTGCTGGTTGTCACGTGTTGCGTATGCAAAACACACTGGTGCACCGGGGGGAGACCCTGGGGCATGAAGGGAGAGAGAGAGACATGGTGAAAAAGAGTCAAAGGGTCTATTATGGTATGTTTAACAATCACCAAGATGAACATACAGTAAACTCACAGGTGCGTGAAGTGCACTGTGTGCTTTGGTCGAGGGCTGGGTGGGAGCCTTGGCAGGTGAACAGGGAGTTGTTGAAGGTGTTAGTTCCAGACTGCAGCACGGTGGCGTTATTGGTCAGCACTGCCCCTTCCTGCCCCAGGACCGCCCCTTCCTGTCCAAGGGCCAGAAGGCCAGGGCTCCATCGAAGGGAGGGTGGTGGCAGGCCCCCTGGCCAGGTACACTGCAGGCTCAGGGAGGAGTAGTTGAGTGCTGGCTGCACGACGCAGGAAGGGGAACCATCAGGAGGGTCTGTGAGGACAAGATACGGTAGTATGTGAGATGGGTTCTAAGTTGATCGGATGAGTGAGTTGTGGTACAAATGAAATTGACATGCAACTGTTGCAGTTTCACTGAAGACAGCATGGGGGCAGTGTAGAGTTGAGTGTGGAATGTCAGCACAGAATACATGTTAGACCAGGTCTGGCACCAGTGTCTGAATCAGTCCACTAAGACTGATACTCATCAGTTATGGAACAACTGTTTACCTCACTGTATACATTATGACCCGAGCCCAACAAGTTATTGTTGATCAGGTATTGAGTCACAAGGGTTAGTGTGGAGACTCACAGTACACAGTCAGGGTCATTGTCTTCCGCACGCGTGTGTTGAGGTAGGTGTTCTGGGCCAGGCAGGTGTAGATGCCGGTGTGCGTGCGCAGGATCCTGGTGATGGTGAACTGGGGTCCGGTGTAGACCTGGGAGTTGTTGTAGAACCAGACGTACTGGCTGGGCGGGTTGGACTGGGCCTGACAGAGCAGGGAGACCGTCTCTCTCTCCAGGGCAGAGTAGCCACGCTCGGTCACGCTGTACGGAGTCACGTCTATCTGAGGGAGGTCGGGACCGTCTGGGGAGAGAATGACACACGCACTCTCAGGGTTGTTTACTTGAAGCCAGGTGTTTTCAATGTACTTATGGAGTCTGGCACGGGCGCGTTGTGTAAAGTAGTATAGTTGTAGACTGAGTAGTATTGTTACACTCACAAATGACGTCTAACCAGATTCGGTCAGATCGTTGCTGGTTGATCATGTTGCGGACAATACAGCGGTACCAGCCTGTGTGGTTGCGGTTGATCTCAGTCATGTTGACCAGGCTGCTGTTTCCCTGGCCAAAGGTTTTGATGACTCCATTTTGAGTCTCTTGCTCAAACTCATAGTAAATAGGTGAGGTTCCGTTCTCTAAGCCGCAGCGCAACCAAATGGAAGATCCTTCAACTGGAGATGCATCGCTCACCCAAATAGAGGGCTTTGTGACTGGGACTATACATGGGACGGAAAGATGGATGGATAAATGGATTAACTGATTGATCATTCAACTGTATTAATTCCATGAAGATTTTAGAAATGAATAACTTTCATTCTCACAATAAACGGTGGTTTCTGACCAACCTCTGAAGGACATGGGTAGGCAATGACAATAGATACGGCCCCTGCTCTCCCTATGTCTTTCTGTTCAGGGTTTGAGGTGCGTTTGTTTCACCCTACCCTTACCCAGCTTCAGCGTGCAGGCCTGGGGCAGGAGGTGGAGTGGATGTTTCCCATGGCAGGTGTAGGCCTGCCCACCCTGAGTGAGGTAGGAGCGGAGAACCAGAATGTTGGCGTTCTCCTCCCCTCCTCCGTGCTGCTGGCCCCCTGGCCCCTCCCACCAGAGCAGAGCCCGGGGAGCTCCGCCCCCCCAGGAGCAGGAGAGCATCAGCTGCTGGTTGTCAACTGTTGCATTTACGAAACATGCTGGTGCACCGGGGGGAGACCCTGGAGAACAAGGGAGAGAGACATGGAAGTAAAGGAGAAGAAGGAGGAGGGTGTTTGTATGTGTTATGAAGAATATGACATTTGAGACACTCACAGTTATACACACACAAGCACCCCAAATTCTTATATACTCACAGGTGCGCGTGGTGCACTGTGTGCTTTGGTTGAGGGCTGGGTGGGAACCTTGGCAGGTGAACAGGGAGTTGTTGAAGGTATTATTTCCAGACTGCAGCATTGTGGCGTTATTGGTCAGCACTGCCACTTCCTGCCCCAGGACCGCCCCTTCCTGTCCAAGGGACAGAAGGCCAGGGCTCCATCGAAGGGAGGGTGGTGGCAGGCCCCCTGGCCAGGTACACTGCAGGCTCAGGGAGGAGTAGTTGAGTGCTGGCTGCACGACGCAGGAAGGGGAACCATCAGGAGGGTCTGTGCGGACAAGATAGGCCAGGGTTGAAGGTGATTATGGCACAGAGGTTGTAGAACAATCCGTGTCATGGTCCTTATTTAAATGACTTCAGTCTTTCTGTGAGTCTTGGAAGATTGGACAGGATTGTTACAGTCTAACATTTTGCTCTTTGCATTGTGATATCACATTTTTTGCAACCCCAAAACTAGTAATCTGGTTTGTTTATCCAGTTGCGTTGGTTATGTTGCATCAACGATAGATGCCACTGCTGGGGGCAGTGTTGAGTTGTGAGTCTGGCGCCCGTCAGCACAGCAAGGAAGAAGCCAACCAATGTTTGCCATGACTGTGACATCAGCAAGTCTTATCACACTGGCTGGATTCCAGCACCCCTCAGAACTTCCAGACAGTTGAGCACCTTGCTCCACCTTCCATTCTGGAGTACTGCTCTGATTCACTCCACTGAATGTGTGCCAGTAGGTGTCCGGGCCTTGGTGATTTCTATTGCCACCACATCTTGCAACTATGGGTGTCTCAGTTTTAATGTTACACAGCTTTTACAAACTCATTGTAGGCGATAACTAGCGTGCGTGTGTGACATGCTTACTTATAATCCCCCCATTCAACAAGAGCCACTGTACAGGTTTATTTTGTTTATTATGTGCAGCCTTTAGGTCTTTGGAGTTCCAGAAATGTGATATATAACATGATTTGTAATTTTACCTTTTTCATTTTGTGAATGATACAGAATGTGCTTTGTATATTCCTATCAGTATGTTGACTGTTTTGTATTTTGTTTTTACTGTGTATTTCGTAGTGTTTTATTAAATATGTATTTGGATTACTGTTTTGGTGCTTTTGTTCAGCACCTCGTCAGCCGTGCTGTGTTGTGAGTGTGCTTTAGAAATAAAATGTACTATTTACTTACTAGTATTGTTTTCTAACTTGCTAATGCTGTCTGGCTATTTACATTGCTAATGAGGGTTTCAGGGATTACAATGTGAAGAGTTGGTTGTACTAAAGTCTCTGCTTTTTGATCAGGTACTTTTTATGTCATAGTATCGTATGTTGTATTTTCTCATGTATTTGTAAACAGACACTTCGTGTTATTAATGCACCCTATTCTGCAAGAATCAAACCCCCCTGGGGAAGATTTGTGTCCGCTGAATCAATTGCATGATTAGATTTTCATGCTTTCTGATTCAATTTAATTCTCGACTGGTGGTATTTGTTGAAATCCCTGTCTGTCTTTCAACAAGACAAAAGCAGGAAGACTATCACGCTCGCGTGTGTGCGACGCAAGGTCAGAGATGGCTGGAGGTGAGTGCTGAGTTGCAGATTTTGGCTTCGCTGATATAATTAGCCGGCCTAATGAGCTGCCTTCATTAAGTGTGTCTCATTAAAGTGGAACTAATCTCTCCGGACGTATCGCTCCGCGTCAAGGCAGCTTTAGCTGCCAGCGTCAGTGTTGTTTTAGAGAGCTGAGATCAGAAATGGAAACATCCTCAGTCTAGTTTGGTTATTCCCCCGGACCGGTGGACACTGAGCTTACTTCAGTAAGACACAGACAAGACAAGGACATGGAAAGTGTGCCGACTCACAGTAGACGGTCAGAGTGATTGTCTTCTGTGCGCTGGTGTTGAGGTAAGTGTTCTGGGCCAGGCAGGCGTAGATGCCGGTGTGCGTGCGCAGGATCCTGGTGATGGTGAACTGGGGTCCAGTGTAGACCTGGGAGTTGTTGTAGAACCACACGTACTGGCTGGGCGGGTTGGACTGGGACTGACAGAGCAGGAAGACCGTCTCTCTCTCCAGGGCAGAGTAGCCACGCTCGGTCACGCTGTACGGAGTCACGTCTATCTGAGGGATGTCGGGACCGTCTGGGGAGAGAACACAAGTATACCAACACACAATATTATTGTATATTAGAGCATGTACACATAGGCTGAGTTTGAGTTGCAAGGAGAATCGTTTTTTAGTTGTTCACTCACAGGTGACGTCTAACCAGATTTGGTCAGATTGTTGCTGGTTGATCATGTTGCGGACAATACAGCGGTACCAGCCTGTGTGGTTGCGGTTGATCTCAGTCATGTTGACCAGGCTGCTGTTTCCTTGGCCAAAGGTTTTGATGACTCCATTTTGAGTCTCTTGCTGGAACTCATAATGAAGGGGTAAGGTTCCATTCTCAAGGCCGCAGCGTAGCCATGCAGAGGATCCTTCCGCCGGAGATGCAGTGCTCACCAAAAGATAGGGCTTAGTGACCGGGACTACACATAGGAGAAACACAAAATCTCTGGATTAAACAGAACCATGGGTGATACATGGGTCAGTTCCTGTTTGCAATCACTGTCGTATGTGTGTCTCCTTATGTCTTTCTGTTCAGGGTTTGAGGTGCGTTTGTTTCACCCTACCCTTACCCAGCTTCAGCGTGCAGGCCTGGGGCAGGGGGTGGAGTGGATGTTTCCCATGGCAGGTGTAGGCCTGCCCACCCTGAGTGAGGTAGGAGCGGAGAACCAGAATGTTGGCGTTCTCCTCCCCTCCTCCGTGCTGCTGGCCCCCTGGCCCCTCCCACCAGAGCAGAGCCCGGGGAGCTCCGCCCCCCCAGGAGCAGGACAGCATCAGCTGCTGGTTGTCAACTGTTGCATTTACGAAACATGCTGGTGCACCGGGGGGAGACCCTGGAGAATGAAGGGAGAGAGACATGGAAGTAAAGGAGAAGAAGGAGGAGGGTGTTTTTATGTGTTGATATAACATGTTCGACACTCCCACAGTTACACACGCACAAGCACACAAATTCTCCTAAACGTACAGCTACGCGTGGTGCACTGTGTGCTTTGGTTGAGGGCTGGGTGGGAGCCTTGGCAGGTGAACAGGGAGTTGTTGAAGGTGTTAGTTCCAGACTGCAGCACGGTGGCGTTATTGGTCAGCACTGCCCCTTCCTGCCCCAGGACCGCCCCTTCCTGTCCAGGGGCCAGTAGGCCAGGGCTCCATCGAAGGGAGGGTGGTGGCAGGCCCCCTGGCCAGGTACACTGCAGGCTCAGGGAGGAGTAGTTGAGTGCTGGCTGCACGACGCAGGAAGGGGAACCATCAGGAGGGTCTGTGGGGACAACAGGCAGTAAAACACAGGGCAGACCAGGGCATTAGGTTCGTAGGGAGATAAAAAATGAGTCTGATTCTATAAAAGGTCAGAGTTCATGTTGGTGGTTTAATGTGAGTAAGACAACTTTGGAGCTGTACTTTCGCCAATTTCATGGGCTGTTGAAAAATCCCTTTGAGATCATTCAGCCTTTCACTTAGTCTCTCATAATGATTGATCGTAATCTTTGACTTCAGAGCACAACTACCCTGGACTACCGCATGTCGGGATGATCTCAAATTGTGGCCAAATTGGACTTTGTCATCAGCGGTATGACTGAATCAGTCTTTGTTAAATGATCTCTGTCTTCTTATTAGCCTTGGAAAATTGGAAACAATTGTCTTCTGAGTCGGTTGTGGAGAGCTGAGAGCCGCTATAGAGCTCTTTGGAGCTAAAGCAGGTTACTCCTAAAGACTGGAGTAATTATCTCACATAGACAGAGTGGGCCATGGTTGGGGATTAGGGGCTAAAAGGTTTAAACTCACAATAGACGGTCAGGGAGATGGTTTCGCTTATGCGGGTGTTGAGGTAAGTGTTCTCGGCCAGGCAGGCGTAGATGCCGGTGTGCGTGCGCAGGATCCTGGTGATGGTGAACTGGGGTCCGGTGTAGACCTGGGAGTTGTTGTAGAACCAGACGTACTGGCTGGGCGGGTTGGACTGGGACTGACAGAGCAGGGAGACCGTCTCTCTCTCCAGGGCAGAGTAGCCACGCTCGGTCACGCTGTACGGAGTCACGTCTATCTGAGGGAGGTCGGGACCGTCTGGGGAGAGAACGATACATGCACAAATGATTGGACACAAACATGCAACCACACGTGCGCACACAATGGGACACAAGCATGCCAAGTCAACGCATACGCGCGCTCACACACAGACTCAACAACTTCCTCAATGTTGTTGTGGTGCATATTAGGGATAGTAGACATAACTTACAATATGGGCTAAGTTTGGGGTGAGAGTGGGGAGTCAAATTGAAGAGTACTAGGCCTACTTAGGTTGTAAACTTACAGGTGATGTTCAACCAGATGCGATCAGATCGTTGTTGGTTGACCGCATTGCGGGCACTACACCGGTACCAGCCTGTGTGGTTGCGGTGGAAACCAGTCATGTTGACCAGGCTGCTGTTTCCCTGGCCAAAGGTTTTGTTGACTCCATTTCGATTCTCTTGCTCAAACTCATAATAAATAGGTAAGGTCCCATTCTCTAATCCGCAGCGCAGCCAGGCTGAAGATCCTTCCGCTGGAGATGTATTGTTCACCAAAAGATAGGGCTTAGTGACCGGGACTACACATAGGAGAGACACAAAATCTCTGGATTAGACAGAACCATGGGTGTTACATGGGTCAGCTCCTGCAATTGCCGTCGTATGTGTGTCATTGTGTGTCTCACCCAGGACGGATAGGCGTGTGTAGTAGTAGTGGAACTTGGCTCCCTGCGGTGTGTCATACAAGGCCTGGCAGGTGTACAGTCCATGGGCTGCCAGTGGGAGATTCTCAATACTCAGTGAGGAGGTGTTGTGAATAATCGTCAGGTCTCCCAGAGTCTGTGCCAGCTGCTGGATCTTGGGGCCCTTCCCAAAGTCGTAGACGACAGCTCTCAAGGCGTCTGTTCCGGGCTTAGTGAAGCCCCAGATGTAGACGTCGGGCAAGGTGGCTCCGCACTCCAGGATCACGGCTCGGCCCACCACCCCGTCTAGACGCGAGTCCACGTACACCACCTCCCCGGGGTCGAGGATGTCCACCGCTAAGGGGACGCCCACACATGTACGCACACATGCTCAAACGTGTAATTGAGAGCAAGGTGTTATGTGCTCTGCTTGGGGTTGGGTTGCAGAGTGTTTCGCCTGTGCTCTGGCCAAGAGGATTGAAACGCACACTTCCAAGAAAATACTACTACCTGATAAAGAATCCCCTCTCTCAACATGACATTCTAACTACAAGTTATGTCATCTTGGACCTCTTTCTCCCTCTCTTTCTCTCTCTCTCTCTATATATATATTTAATGTGAAAGGGTAAGATTCTGAAACCAAATTAGTACAAAAACGAGACATTAGAAATATGAATATGTATTTTCAACCAATTGAAAAGACAAACATAAAAGAGAGAACTGTGAGGGAAGCGGTGACAGTTATAGAAGAGCGGAAGAAGAAGAGAATGGGATACAACTATGAAAAATGTCCCAAAAATCCTTAAAGAGAGAGAGAGAGAGAGATAACGAGTGGGAAACTGAGGAGAGAGATCCATATATGTACCCTGAAGGATAGAGCGAGAGTAAAGCAGAGAGTGGTGGAGGGTTCTTACCGTGGCTGGTGGACGTGAACAGGCAGGTGAGCAGAAAGGTCAACACTCTGGCCACCATGGTACCATGATGATCTTCAGTCCCCCATCTCCAATAAAAATAGACAATAATAACAGCCCTCTAGCCAATCAGGCAACCCGGACAATCCCCCTTAAAATGTAAAACCCCTCGAACGTGTGTCGATAAAAATCCCCAAAAGTAGAGCGCTTCGATGGAGAGAGGAGGGAATCCAATGAGACAGGCAGTCGTTATTAGACTGAGGCAGGGCAGGGAGAGAGGGCCGAGTTGGGGTTGAATTATTCATCCTGTGCATGCATGTGTGTTTGTGTGTGTGTGTGTGTGTGTGTGCAGTTTAGAATGACAAAATGATACCAAACTCATTTATTATAGAGCATAGTCGGATGGATGGACAGGCTAGTATTTCATCACACACACATACCTGCACACCTTTCCTAATCCAGCAACAAGGATTTACACCCTCTTAGAAAAAATCCTTTGCCTTATATCTCCTCAGCGCTCAGTGGAGGGGTGTGGTTCCATCCAGATTCACACGTGTGTGAGTTCAACCAGCTCAACCAGCTCTAAATGGTGTAGAACATGGTCTTTTCTCTCTACCCCTCTCCTCCTCTGTCTGGCATGGGGCTGTTGCCAAGGCTACCCGCTGTGTTGGTGCTTCCATGGCATGGAATGGTCTTTGGCTATGGGGATTATAATTTGGGAGGCAGGCTAAGGACCATTAGAGCAGAGTAAACACCTCTGATGGGATTAGGATTAAAAATAGGGCCCAAAATCTGGGATCTCCTAGCAAGACTTGGAGTTTCCTCCCTGACCCAGACATGATAGGTCAACTCCACAGCAGGTGGCGTTTACTGGCTGCTTGGGCATATTAGCTTTGATCCTCACGAACACCCTACTCAATCAAGCACCGTCTCCAAAAAGAGTGCCACATAACCGACTGGATTCCCATTGGTTCAATTCTATTTTTATTTTTTTTGACCCACACTACCACAACTGAAATCTACTCTTAAGTTTTTAAATGCTGGTGTGTACAGACAGATGGTTATTGTGTGTGTGATACAGAGAGTGAGTAAGAGCATGGCTATGTAAATGACATGATAGTGTAATGTGAGAATGGCATGAATGAATTCACGACAGTGATCAGTTTACTAAACTTGGCAGAGCACGGGTCCAACCATCAGCTTTTAACAATTCACAGTTTGTCCGTGTCCAAACAGCATGGGTTTGCTTTTCATAGGAACTTTAAGTAAAACTGGTGCGGAAACGAGTGTTGAGTCTCTCTTGATTGGACTGGACAAACATCTTAAATGTGGAAAGTACCAAATCAATGTGTTTCTTTGTCAATCAAATGGAGAACAAAAGAACAGTAGACATGATAGTTTAATAATTACAAAAATATGAAAGCAATGTCAACAATACAACTGACTGGGAAATAGGTACTTCTATCCCAAGCGGGAAAAAGAGGATGCTCATCTAATTTCGATACATTTGATGAGAGTTAAATGCATTTTCATTCTCTTTTTCAATTCAATTAGAAGTGTATATTCACATGCTTATCGACAACTCTGATATATTTAAGTGCGGTTGTACTTATACAACCTTACTTAAATATAAAAGTTTACTTTAAGTGTAATCTTTTTTTCGCTTGGGATATCTCACTAATCAGGATCTGCTTATGCTGTTGGTTCAGTTACACACACGCGCGCATGACTCAGATATGAAAACACTCATGCAAACTCGCGCGCGCACACACACATTTAACGTGTATTGACATACAGCAGGTACAGTAAATATGGCAAATGAGAGAATGACTAGATGATTCCCCTTTGTTGGGAACGCCTTTCCATCTTAATAGGTATTTACAGTAACGCTCACGTTGAATGGATTGTGTTGTGTTTGACACTTATAACATGAAGTCCAAATAACATTGGGATTACGAGATATTCATGTACTTTCATGCTAACCCTAAACTAATCGTTGGTGGAGAGCATGTCCTTGGTTTGCCTGACTCAGGATTTCTACAAAAAGGGTTTACGCAAAGGTTCAAGTCTGGCTTCAACATAAAAACAGTTTTTGAAGCTAAATGTAGACCATGCGATCACCAGTATACACATACCATGCTGTTCGACACTTCCAACCCACAGAACACAACATCTCAACAATGACAAAACATGGTCACAAACAGAAATCTGTGTCGCATAAAATATGAACATAAAATACAAACTGTTGCTTCCCATAAAAACATGACATGGTACAAAAGCACAAAATGCATCACATTGGTACTGAGAGCGACACAAACTGGTATGGTCTTCAGATCTCCTGTAATCTGATTATTCACTATGGCTGGATTGATACTGTAAGTAATCGAGAAAAAAATAGAGAGAGAAAGAGGGACAGATGGAGATAAAGAACAAAAGGATGACTTTTCATCCAGTACACCGATACTGTGAAGATGGCAATGGAGATCGTCTTCCAACTGTACTCAAACCAGTTCCAAACTCTGAATGAGTCGGAAATAATCATAAAGTGTGTCTGTGGCTTCGACACTTGGAACTATTCTTTCAACCTGCAGGCAGATGGCAAGAAGCTGACCCAACAATGCCACCGTCTCATCGGATGACGACTAGCATGTTGGAATGCTTCCGAGTTTCGGGGGATAATCCTTCAACTCTAAAATGGCAGTTCATCTCTTGTCTTGTCAGTGTTGTGTGCTCCCTGTCTGGTGCCTTATAACTGCAACCGTCTAGTCAGCCACAACAGGGATGAGGCTGTGTCCCAGATACAGGTCCCTGGCCAGACACAAGTTCATAGTCCTGAGGGGACTGTCAGGAGGAGAGTAGACCCTAAACCAGTCTTTGTGTTCTGGTCACCATGTCTTCGTTTCCAGATCAAGGATCGAGGGCTTAGGTGAGGGTTAAGGGGTACGTTTTGGAGGGTTGAGGGGCAAGGGGTTTACGGTTGACCAGTCAAGGACTGAGAGACATGGGCCGAGGGAGAGCTCACTTCAGACGTACTGCTCTTTGGGGAAGGTGTAGGGGGCCACGCCTGGCGGAGGTGAGAGCATGGGGAGGGAAGGGTATCTGAACACCTGGGAGGAGTTGGTGGGCGACGAGAAGGTGTTTTTCGAGATGTTGTTGGTCGGCGGGGAGGTCGCGGTGGGTTGCGGGAGAGGGTAAGGGTGCTCGGGGAGGAGGGAGAGGGGGGGGTTGATGGGAGGGGAGTAGGGCTCCGGGTAGTCCTCCTTGTTGCAGGCCAGTCTGTAGCTCACGTAGTCGGCTGTGTTTGGGAGCTCTTCATAGAGCTTTCCGGAACGCTGAGGAGAGGCCAAAGATATGAGATGATTGACAACACCACAGACCAGGTACCAAACGACAACAGGCCTGTCAAAGCAGCTGACTACAAACGGCGCATGGAACTGGCTGACACACACAAACACCCTTTACCTGGCCATCATCATCCGGCTTCCTCTTGGCGGACGAAGGGGCCATTTTAAGAGAGGGAGAAGAGTTTGTCCTGGTTTCACAGAGAAAGCGCAAGAGGAGCGGAGCGTGAGGGTAGCAGTGAACCATTTGAAAATCGATACATCGACATAGTGACAAGTGTTTGAGAAAGGTTGTGGCCAAAGGCCTCGGTAAAAATAGAAAAGGGAGAGTAGAAGAGCGGGAAACTGCTCCAGAGCAAGAAGGGGAAAGAGAGAAAGAGGCGAGGGGTGACAGAAGACTGCGCTGTACATACGAGTCACTTTCCGCCGCTCCGCCGCACTGTTTCCTCATGTTCAGCACCATCACGGTGATGGCGATGCCTAGTGTCACCCCGCCAGCTAGCAGCAAGCCCACGACGCTGATGACATCACCGGGGGCAACCATAGGCAGTGGCTTTTCTGAGAGAATTTGAAAAAAACAAAAACAAAGAACTTCTTAGAATAGATAACAACCCAGACAGTCTGTCAGTGACGCATTCTTCTCCACTCTCATGACTAAATTGCAAAAATGGCCGTGTAAAAAAAGGAAAGATATCTCTATATGGACAAGAGAAAGACGAGAGGAGGCTGTTAAAGCCTATAGAAATGAATAAAAAGACTCATCTAGCTGTAGCCACGATCCTAGGTGACCTAGAAGGACAATACCTGCTATGTTGATCTCAATAGAGGCGGATCGCGTTCCGATGCTGTTGGTCGCGTCACACACGTATGTGCCAGCCAGCTCGTACGTGATTGGTCCTTTGATGATGAGGACATTGTCTTGGATTTCAATGCTGTTTGATATGGAGCCGTTCATGCTGCACAGGACAGACAATACAGGACATTAGAACACCTACGCTGCACACACACACACACACACACACACACATAAAACAACTACACACATAAAAAACACCTCCACACACACACACATAAAAACACCTTCAGACACACACACACACAAACACCGCCACACACACAAACAGGCATACTCACAGCTTCCATTGGAACAGTGACACAGCTGGGTTGGCATCAGCCACGCAGGTGAGCTCAACATTCTCTCTGTTCAAGTACCAGTTTCCATCAAACCCTTCTATGGACACCTCTGGCTCATCTGAAACGTGCAAGCGTACACACACACACACCAGACAGTCATGGGAGATGGTGATTGTGTGTGTGTGGCAATAAAATGAATCTAATTGGTGGATTCTAAAAAGAAGCATGCATGTGTGTGTATCTGCGTGTTTGTCAAAGTGTGTGTGTGTGCTTACACTGAATGTCCAGTGTCACGCTGTCTGTGTAGACCTCGTCGTTGTATGTGGTGACGCAGGTGAGGACTTCCTGATGTGTCTCTCTGCTGGGCACCAGGATGTAGTCACTCTGGACCGTGATGGTCCCGTCCCTGTTACGAATCTGTCGCGTGGTGGCCTCCCCTGGCACACGCGTGTCCCACCTGCACACACACACACACGCACACATTTTTTTTTTTAAAGAAAAAAGACATTACTGTAAATAAACAATGATGGGAGAATTCCCACTTCCTCCATCCCCCCACCCCTCTCTCTCTCTCTCTCTCTCTCTCTCTCTCTCCTCTTTCTCCTTTTTCTGGTTGATTGTTTTTAATGCCTCCCTCTCTCCCCTAATCCCTCGTTTCTCCTCTTAGTCCTCCACCGCCCTGTAAACGACACACACACGCCTCACCTGATTGTGCCAGGTGGTTTACCATTGGCTGAGAGACAGGTGGCCACCGGCATCTTCAGATTGGATGACCGTGCCACCAAGTTGGGCGTGGACAAACTCATCTGGGTCGAAGGTCGAGCTGAACCGATGAAAACAAAATAGTGAGAACCGAATAACTTAGCAACCCCCATTCTAACGAACACACACACACCAGAAAACAAAGTACTACGGAGTCGTCCATGCCTGTCTTACCGTAGACAGTCAGGTTAACGGTGTTCTCACGGTTGCCTGCGGGGAAGGTCGTGTACTCGCAGATGTAGGTGGCCTCGTCGGCGAGGCGCAGCGAGGAGAAGACGATGGTGGTGTCCTCCAGAGACGGGATGCGGCGCCGCACGCCCACGTTCTTGAAGCTGACGCGTTCCCGGAAGGGCGGGGCCACCGACACGCCCAGGGAAGGGTTGGCGATGGCCACGTTCTGCTTGCTGCCGTTCACCAGCTTCTGCCAGGTCACCTTGGAGGCGAGGAGGGAGGGTCGTTGCCATACATGACACAGGGTGTGATGGGTCTTTTGGAAACGTTGGAGCGTTTGAGGAGAACTGTGTCAGAGCAAGGGGTCCTAAGTCCGGTTTTACCTGTGAAATTTTGACGGGTGGAACACTGTTGACGAAGACACAGGGCAGCTCTACCTTGGAGCCCACGTACCCCGATCGCCCTTCCGCATCCATCTCCACAGACTGGCCATACACTCCTAGGACCGACACACACACACACACTGTCAGATACTTAGTGTTCAGAATGCATACAAAAAACACAAACAAACGTGCCGTCCCGGTCGACACACACTGTCGTACTCATGGCTGCACTTTCTTAAGCCCTCCCTTGGTTAAGCAGAGAACGCAGCTCAGCTCTGGAGTCAAATGTGTGTGACATGAAAGGTGTGAGGTGGGTGAGGGGGTGCGAGGGTTAAGACCCAAGAAGTCAGAGGGGAGTCGGAGGCTGAGGATCAAGTCTGAGAGGCAGGAGTGAGGAGTAGACACAAATAGCAGCGAGTCGGCTGACTTAGTGACCCATTTAGCAAATCAGCATCAGTCACAATCCCCCTAGCTGCTGATTGAACACTACTCACGTGCGCATGTGTGTGTGTCTGTGTGTGCGTTGGTCGGAGAGAGAGAATGGCTAACAGGGTCTGTTCCCCCCCCCCAAACACGGGTTTGTATGTTTGTGTGCACTGTGTGAGTGCATGCATGCGTGTGTGTGAGAATGAGGGCAGCCATTGTTCTGAGGTGATTGTTTTCCTCCTGTGGAGTCATTGTCTCCACGCAGTGGTTTCCACCCACTAACTGTCCTCCATGGCCTTTCCATCCACATTCCCAAATGAACATTTCCAAAATCCAATACAAATAAAACAGATGTCTATTGCTGATTTTTTTTTTTTTCATATCAAGCCTATGCGTGTAGGAATAGTGGGGCGTTAGTAGGCTTCCAAATAAAAAGCAGTCGTACGGGGAAAGCTGATTTGAACTCATTCACATGCAACGTCTGTCACGCCATTCACCGACCCTGTTATAAGTTGTTATGTGTCTGTTTGCGTGTGTTCACGCCCATGTATGTGCTTTATGGCATTTACAGTTTAGAGGACATGACAGCATTCAGGATATTATGAAATCCGACTGTGTGAGAGCACACATGTCCAGTATCGGCATGCTAAAATGCGAGCGTACGTGTGTATAGGTACACTACACGTATCGGTATACAAGGGTACAAGACCAAATCTGATCTCAATTGCACTTTCTTGTGTTTCCTATGAGTAAAGACTATGACACACAAATAGCAACGCCTGTACGTCATTAGCAGTCACTCAACCAGTGACCCAATGGATTATCAAACCGACCAGATACAAAGCAATTCATTTTTATACATGAAAGGTTGTTCTTAAAACTAGAGCAGACAGAGAAGAGGGGACCGACGGTGTGAGGAGAGAGGGAGGAAAGAGGCAGAGAGGGAGGAGGGAGACAAGAGGGATGAAAGAAGGAGTCAGAGAACGCCATGACTAAAGTTCTGGCAGATACACCAGGACTTTGGGGAACATACAACCACACACACACACATACACACACACACACATTGTGTAGCCTATATGTAAACACACAACCATAATCCCATGCGTATCACTGCACATGATCATACACACACACACACAAACACAACGCTTCCCTCTCCCACTGGCAGGCCAGCACGGCCTCTGAGCTGATTAGAGGCTTTAGGTGAAGAGATGGAGCAAACTTAGAGCAGCTACCTGTTTGATGACACGCACACACACATACACGATAAAGAGAAAAAAAGGCATGCATATGCATTATTCATGTGGCTGACAAAAAGAGGAAGTGTTTGTGAGAGTGTGTGTGTGAGGGTGTATGTGTGAGGGTGTGTGTAAGGGTGAGACTGTGTGTGTGAGGGTGTGTGTGTGTGAGTGAGTGAGTGAGTGAGTGAGTGAGTGAGTGTGTGTGTGTGTGTGTGTGTGTGTGTGTGTAAGGGTGTGGTCAGTTCCTCTGAGCTAGTCTACAGTCTGAACTAGCAGGGTCTATGCTCCTCCCATTTTTAGATGTTGTTGATGATGAGACAAAGCTGCTAAACAGTGTGCATGGGAACCCACCTCAGCAGTCCTACATACTGGAAACAACACACACACTGACACACATAGTGAGAGTCGAGGGCCTGGGAAAAAGAATTCAACAATGGATGGATGCAACAATGGATGGTCTCGTTCTCTTTTTCACATTGGAATGTACAGTAAGAATTATGTGGTGTGGTATGGTATAGCCCACTTTATATACGGCATGGGATGTAATCCCTGATCAATCGCAGATTTGTCCGGCAAGAGATTGCACAGTTAATCTCTCTCACCCTTGCTCTCTCTTTCCCTTCTCCTTCTCCCATTCTATCGCTCTAACCCATCATCCCAAACACACAAACACACACACACACACACACATACGCACACACATAGGTCAGAGAGAGAAGAGAAAGTCATGCACCCAAAGTGCCAAAAACATCCAGACGTTGCCTTCATCCTTTCAAACATGTTTCTAAATGACTCCTGATCAGTATGTAGAATGAGGGTCCGGTTCGAATATCTATACATCTGTATAGAATTGTCTGTGAGCTAACAGTTAAAACAGGAGAGAGTTAACTAGACAGACTGTGGGATGAGGCAGGGTTTGATGAATGTGGTCATCTCCAGTGATTCCTAACAGTCTGCCATTTACAACCTGTTAATTGTCAGATATTCAGTGTCTCTCGACAACAGTAGTAGTTTGAAAAATCCTTTCAGGCTGTGCGTTAAATATGCGTCTGGGGTTATTAAAGTGGTAATATAAATGAAATGAAAACCCAATTTGAGAGACTTTCTGAAATACAATGAGAGAGAGAAGGGGACAGAGAGAGACAGACAGAGAGAGAGACAGAGAGAGAGAGAGAGAGAGAGAGAGAGAGAGAGAGAGAGAGAGAGAGAGAGATTAACTGTTAAAGCTCGGGCCTGATAAATCTTTGATCAATTGAGGGATTTCACACAAGGTTTATTCATGTGATGTATCACAGTGGCAGGGGGAGTGGCAAGGGAGTACATACACACACACACACGCATGCACACACACATGCACCCACGTACTTATTCTCTCTCAGCCAGACACACCGCCACTGATCACAGGGAATACACCATAGTAAACAGACCATGTGACCACCATTCCAAAACTCTGTGATTGTGGACAAGTGTGTGTATGTGTGTGTGTGCCCAAATACACACACTGTGCTGCTTCCTGTCATATCACTACTTTGTTAAATTGATTGTAATCTCTTACACAATTTAAAGGTGGGGTCAGTGTGTGTGTTCGTTTGAGTGTGTATGTGCGTGGAGCGTACGTGAGTGTGAGTGTGTGTATGCGTGTAATCTCCGGGCCTCTCTGAATGTAGAGTGTGTGTTTGGAAAGTTTTCAAGGGGAGCTCACAGGATTAGGATTTCTGTTGCTGTGTTTTGGGGCAGGAAAGGGGGGATAAACAGAGAGAGGGCAAGAGGGGAGGTTCAAAAAATGAAATGAAACGGAAAACAAACAGAAGGGAGAGCTGGAAAAGGGGGGATGGAAGGGTGAAAGAGATAGATAGATAGATAGATAGATAGATAGATAGATAGATAGATAGATAGATAGATAGAGACCGAAAGAGAGAGATTGAATTGTATTTATTCGGGGTAGTGCCTGTGTATTTGACCCACTGTTCCATACAAGGCCAGTGGATTACGCCAAGATCCTGTGCGTGCGTTTGTGTGTCCAGGGGTATGTCTGTCTGACTGTCCTGTATATTAGTTGTTTGTGTCTGTCTCAAGTGTTTGTGTGTGTGTGTGTGCGAGCGTGTGTGTGTGTGTGTACGTGCGAGGTTTTTTGTATGCACGCATATGTGTATGTAGTAAAGAGATATGAGCCAGTGTGAAAAACGGCTCTGACATCATTTCTATGACGACACACTCTGGGGATCTGCACTGCAGGGCTACTGAGAAGTTAGAGGTTGCTCCTGTTGTAGCAGTTATTGAGAGATCTGTTTCTAGGGTCATTGCAGCTGCCTTGACCATATGGAATGTGTCCATGGAGACCGTGTCCAACAGCTCCATGGCAACAAAAGCTGTCACACCATCAGGGTGATTTTCTAGACGTTAACTTCTAATCCACAAGCTCAGCACTTCATAAGGCATCCTTACCCACTCGGTGAAGGCGTACACACTCATACACATAAACATAGATAGATACAGATCATACGCATGCACACACATGCACTTTCACACATATTGCCAAACCGGCAGAGAGATTAATCACTGAGTGAGTAAAAAAAAAAGCTATCACACCAGATGTCCCAGCAGCTCGAACCAAATCCATAGGTTAGAACATTCTATAAATCCTCGACTGATTGCATAATCTACTGATTGCAAACCCATGTCTGTTTCCTCGTCAAGACTTTACAACCTACTACACCACCGATCTACCGCAACCTACAACACCACCTCACATCTTGTGCTTCACAGAGGAAAACGGGTGCAAAGATGTTTGACTGAGGCTTCTCTATATGGTGTGTCGCTGTTCATCGCTCAAGATCACAACTCCATTTGCTTGCTATCATAAAAAAAAAAACCCACACAAACACTCAAACACTCAAGGAAACATGTGGTTTCAGAGATGCACTACTGTCGCGTCTTGTGAACGCCAGAGCACCCACAGAAAGAGGCTTAAACGGGGAGCAAAAGGGGGAGGGGAGGACGGCAGTACCTTGGACAGCACAACAAGTTGTTATCAGGAATATCCAAAATACTCCAGAGTTCTCCATGCTAAAATCACCGTCGCCAGCTTTCCTATAAGTAGATATATTCCAGTTTTTTTGTTTGTTCCAAATATCCCTTCCGACTCCTACACACCGAGAACTGATGAACAATTGCAATGTACGTCAGTCTCGGTTGCTATGTTGTTTGAGCGAAGTCCCCATGCGCTGCTGCGTTGCGACTTAAAAAGACGGACTAAACCGATAACCTAACCAATTAAGAAGAAAGGCTAAATTAAGAAGAAAAAAGAGTTGATACAGGAAGTTGTTTAATCCACATAGTTGGTACTGAATACTACTCGATCCCTCTTCTTTGTGGCTTGTCACTGAAATGAACTCCACGCGCGTCGAAGCGGCTAGGCGGGGATAAAGAAGCTTATGAAGCATGGGCAGATTATGACCCCAGATACACACACACATTGCCAACAAATTACCGCCCCGTCTAGTGCTGTCTGCCTACTACCATGGCGTAAACCAATCTGGAAGAAAACTTCTCGGATCATAGTTATAAACAGATTTATGCGCAGTCATGGAGTGATCTCCAAACGGATCTGTTCGAACTACGCACTTTATATTGCGAGAAACTGCTGAATGGCTCGTGCCTCTCCTTTTTGCGCACTACCGAATTGTTGCTGTGTCCTGTGCCAATAGGCTGTCACCCAGATAGTGTTAAGCATATTGGCCAAATAGTGTATTATGGCCGTACTACGACCAAGAACACATCATGGTAATAACCGATTTGCGTATGTAAAACCTTATACCTACATTAAAAGGAGTTAGAAGCCTAAAAGTAGTGATGAGGTAAGTGGACATGCGTGGACAAAAAAGACAATCGAAGGTTAAGGTCTTCCTACTAACGAGGGGGTGAGTGGTACCAGGTTACATTTAGTCATTTAGCGGACGTTCTTATCCAAAGCGACTTACAGTAAGTACAGGGACATCCCCCCGAGGCAAGTAGGGTGAAGTGTCTTGCCTAAGGAGACGTCATTTACCACGGCCGGGAATCGAACCAACAACCATCTAATTACTAGTCCGACTCCCTAACCGCTCAGCCATCTGATCCCCCAGTGGTTCCCGGGTGACTGTGGGCCATGATGCCACCAGCAGCTGGTGTGCGTGTGTAGACGTCGCTGAGGCTTAAGAGACGAGGGCAAGTGAGGAATTCCCATGATATAAAGGTGGTCTGAGGTGAAGAGGACATGCAGGAGGCTCCCAGAGTTGACTGAGTAAAAGGAGGGCAGGAGAGGTTAGGTAGCTTAGAAAACCATGCTGTGAGGTATGACACCAGGTCATAGAGTGGACGAGGAGGACAGTTTAGGTTATGGGAGGCCGAAGGATTTGGAAAATGCATGGGATGTATTGCTGTAGGATGTAGTAGAAATGACTAGGGTATGGATCTGAACGTAGTTTGGCCAGAGGAGATAAAGATATAGAATACAGAAGACAGATAGTAGGAGTGGTGTAAAAACAGAACAATTGTAAGGAAAGAAAATGTATCTGAGCAGTGGTGTTGTCTACGTGATATCCAGGCAGGGAACAGCACGTGGAGCATAGAGCCTTGGTAAATCGACAGAATGCACACTACTTCATACTGGACTACACCACTGGAAATGGGGGTGTCAGACATGAGAAAACTGGGGTGAGTGGAGACTACAGTGTTTAAAACACATTCCCAGGGTTGCCTCCAGTTTCACAGTGAACCTGCAGGGGGAGCCAAAGAGAAGGACTTTCCATGAGGCGGCACACTTTCCGTTTCGGTTGTGTTTACATCCCGGCCATAGGGGGAGGGGGAAGGAGGGGATGGGGTGGGGGGGACAAGGAGAGGAGAGGAGAGGTCGTTCAAAACCCTGCTGATGACAACACTGTACTGTTCTGTACTTTACAGTGTGTGTGTGTGTGTGTGTGTCAGGCTAGGGCTCTCTGTCACAGCAGAGGAGAGAAACGAATCAGCACTCTCCAGCTCACCACCTATCCCCCACATCACTCCCCCCCCCCATCCCCTCCCTTTCTGAAACAGACAGTCTGCTCTGCAGTCCTCCACCAGCCCAGGGAAACACACCATCCTGCCACGAGTACCCGAGGAGCAGGCAGATAGAGACAGCTACAGCAACCACACCAGACCATAGGTAAGGCATCCGCTTATGTAGTCTATATTGTATCTCTGCACATCTGGCCAGTTGATACTTCATCCCCCAGAAGCCCCCTGTTTTTGGAATGAGACAGAGGATGCGCCGGAGACGCACAGAGCCGCGAAAGGCATAGAATATTCTAGCATACATCTTTACGGCACAAGAAATGTGCTCACCAGCTTCATAAAAAAAATGCATTAGATAAACTAAAATACATTCTTGCAGCGGGGTAACAGTCTAGAAATGTGTTCTACAACAATGCTGAGCTTCATAGGACTAGCTAGCAATGCTATTGGTATTCCAGGTAGTATTATCTAATGTACTATCAGTATTATTAATGGCCAACAGCTTGAGGTCTGCTTAAATAACAAAAGGGGAAATGTTACTGGACTAAGATAATAGTACAAGTTTAGGAACAACTACCCCACCTAGATAGTGCTGGATAGTTTATAGAGCTGAAGAAGATAAAAGCTGTTGTTTGGTGGAAGGGGTGGTGATTGCGTAGGTAAAAAAACAGAGGCTGTTTGTTGTTTAGGTGTCCCGTAGGTTTGGCTGCCCCAGACCTTAATGTTTGATAAGGTCATTGATTCCAGAGACTCAAATGCTACTGCCTGTCTAACGATTCGTTCCCTCCCTCAATTCAATTTCATTTCGGTGTGCTTTGTTGTAGTAAATATTCCACTTCTTAGCAGTGGGACAGAAGAAACCATTATGGATACAAACTGACACAAGTTATCTCTCTCTCTCTCCCTCTCTCTCTCCCAAGTTGGATGGTGCCAGTTCCATGATGGTCCAGTCTCTGTACATGTGTGGAGTTACTTTGGGAGGTATGCGGAGTCCTTCTGCTCCTGAATATACCCTATTATCTTCTATTGACTGTCCTGGTGTAGGAACACTGGGTAACTAACTGGATGTTCTTCCTCCTTCTGGCCCCAGTGTTGCTGGTGCTGGGTCTGGCGCCTGTACACAGTGAGCTGATGACGGTGTGCGCGGAGGACGATGACGACCTGAGGGTGGACTGTCTCCTGGAGACCAAACCCAGCATGATTAACAGCTATGAGTTCTCCATGTCCTCCGGGACCAAGGAGACCCTCGTCAACACCAACGTGTCTGGCTCGATCGTGGCCACGCCCTTCCGGGACAGAAGCTACGTGGAGGAACTGGAGCCACATGGCTACCGCATGACGATGACTGGCTACGTGCCCAAATTCCCAGCCAACACCACTTTCATGTGCAAAGTGACCAAGAACGTGGCTTCTGTCTATGTGGAGAAAGGTTTGTGTATGTGTGTGTGTGCGTGTGTGTGTGTGTGGTGGTGAGGGAGCGCTACAGTGGGCTTTCTAAACTAACCGCTGCTGTGTCTTTATTTCCAGAACATTTGCTGCCTTGCTCAGCTGTCAGCGTCTTTCTGCAGAGCTGCAGGTGGATGATGTTTCCTGGGTTGTCTTTCTATCTCGCACATATCTGCAGTCTGACCTCCCACTGACACACACACACACAGACTGACACACTCACGTACGTATATGCACGCATACACACACACTCGTACACACTCGAAAACACACACCTGCCCCTTTAGAACCTTCAAAACTGCCTCATTGCAGTCACCTTCATCACATTACAGGTATTGTTCTCTCTCTCTCTCTTTCTCTCTCCCTCTCTCCCTCCCACACACACACGACAGTCATTAACCTTGCAACAGTATACAGACTTCAATTCAACCAGCTTCTATGGCAAAATGAGTGTTCAGGAATAGCACATAGATTACAATGTGTGTCATAATAATATTGTAGGAAGAAGATACATGATCAATTCCTTTTAATGAAATTAAAAATTAAAGTGCTACATCCAGGTAGTAGCTATCTGTATTTTTCTTGCTGTGTATTTTACTAATGCTTTTGCTATAGTGTGTGTGTGTGTGTGTGTGTGTGTGTGTGTGTGTGTGTGTGTGTGTGTGTGTGTGTGTGTGTGTGTGTGTGTGCGTGTGTGTGTGTGTGTGTGCAGAATTATGCCCATTAAGCATAGCTTTGCTAAGTGGTAAGTGCAGACCCACTCACAAAAATCAATAAATCTGTTACCATTTAAACAAATTGTCTATCTTGCATGTATACACAAAGTCTCAGATAAGATATTTTTCTTGACTACCCTGCAATTGTGAAAATATACGTATCCTTGTCTGGAAGCCTGGGACAAGGTTGGGTTAAGTACGCTTGGTTAATTTAGGTCGTCATAGATTTAGTGGAACATTTGGCCTGACGCTAATCGGAAAGAGTCGGAGGCGTTTACACGCCATCAGGATTTGCCTCATCGCATTGTAGTTTTTGTCCCTCAGACTTTTCCGTACTACAATTACAGAAGTCTGTATTCAAGATGGCTGCCTCCACAAGCAACAGTAAAGGAGTGTCCATCTCCAAAGCAGAATATCTGAAACGCTATTTGTCTGCCGATGGAGATGGGAAGAAGTCTAAGCAAAAGAATGTTAAAAAGAGACGAGTTAAAGTCACCGGGAGAGGGTGAGTAGGGAGTACAAAATGTAACAATAGCAGGTCCTATCGCTAGCTAACTACCGACGTTGCCTAGATAGTAGCAATAGCTAAGCTAGCTCACAAGCCGTACCAAGATGTAGTTTACTTTTAGCTACTTAGCATTGGTAACCGTATTATTGACTGGAAAAAACAAATTGGCCATTATATTCACTCTTTTGGAGTAATGTTGTCTCTGGCTATGTTAATAGTGTGTTGTTGCTGTTAATGCCGTGGTGGCGTAGGATTAGCACAATCGTGTTAAGCCCTACTGAGGTTATCTGCTCTCTGGTCCACTTGTTGCTTGAACTTCTATAGGATGAAAATAGTAGATGACGACGTAGATTGGAAGCAGCTGGTGAACAGTGAGGAGAACGAAAACGAGGAGGAGGAAGAGGAAGCTCCAGTGGTAATATTCCTCATCTCTGAAGTTGCCGCCATAGATGGAGCACTTGCGTACCCTTGCCAGTCTTGCAAATTTATGTCAACTTTCTTCTGACCTTCTAACCGTGTTTGTTCCCAGGTTGCTGAAATGATAGATGAGCGACCAGAAGATGTGAAACAACTAGAAGCCTTCCGCACAAGCACCAAATGGAGAGTGATGGGAGGTGAGACTGTGTGTGTGCGTTTATGCATAAACACATATATTTTCCTGGATGTTCTACTTTGAGTTAGTAAGTGTTCCTATCCCTGCTCAGTTGATGAAGAGGATAATGAAGAGGAGGAGGAGGAGGAAGGCCAAGACACGGGCAGTACAGACTCTCGGAATGCCCGCCATGACTCACCTGAGCCTGCGCCAGGCAGGAAGACACGGCACGATTCCCCGGACAACTCTGCACTTAAGAGAACTCGTCATGACTCACCAGACGCGTCTCAATCCAGGCACCAGATGACACAGAGTGCAGGTCAATTAGAGCAGACTACCATGTGTCGGAAACCTCACCACCTCCACCTACCTGCTCCTTCTACTAGCTTCTAGATTGTGTAGTAAATGGCCGCGTTTCCCAGATTTGTTCAGAGCTTCTTAACGAATCTGGGAAACGCGGCCAATGTCTGAACTCTAAAATCGTTTTCCCAGCTACCTAGACCCATTGTAATGAACTGGATGGGAACCAGTGAAGTGGCTATGATCTGACTTTTTGTAGTTTTGCTTATACACAAGTCAAACCTTTTGAGTCTAGTTTCAAGGCTAGCATGTGTGAAGGTAGGATAGTATTGTTTACTTATGGTTTTTCTATTTTTGTAGACTCCCCTCCGGCAAAGAAAAATGCCAACTCATCCTCGGGTCGTTCCAGAAAGCCCTCTCCAGACTCTGACCAATCCCCACCCAGAAGACGGGCTCAGCACAAGGCGGGCTCAGATTCTGACCAATCACCACCAAGGAGGAAGTCAAAATCCACAAAATGCTCAGATTCTGACCAATCCCCACCCCGGAGAAGACCCAAACATGGACAGGACTCAGACTCTGACCTCTCCCCTCCTCGCAGGCCTGACCAATCACAGGTAAAAAAAAAAAAAAAAGGAAAAGAAGAGTCTGTTTTACCTTCTGGTACTTTCTATGTTGTAACCCAAGGTGTCAAGGAGGAGGAAAACAAACTATAATCATGAGTGTGTTTTCCTTATTATTATTATTATTATCCTTATTATTATTATTTTTGAACTCCCTCAGGCTCCGAGGATGTTATCTGGAGGGGCAGCAGGCCTGGTGTCCATAGACGTTCTAAGGGAAGAACAGGAGGAGAACCGACGCAGGGAGAAAATCAACCGACCCCTAGAAGGTCTGTCGACAGATCCTCAGCCATACACTTGACCTCAGACTCATCACCTTCACACCTCGACCAATCCTACACCTCCCACAATACTGTATTTCACACAGGCTACTCGTTTTTAAGTTCAACTGTCGCCTTGTCGTTGCTGTCAACCGCGACGTGTCACCGAGCCTGCTTCCTCTCCCCCTCAGACCAGTCGCGTAACGCCCAGACCGTTTTCAGGGACAAGAGCGGCAAGCGACGAGATCTGGAGGTGGAGAGAGAAGAGCAGAAGAGGAAGGCTGCAGTGAAGGCTGAGAAGGACGAGAAATATGCCCAGTGGGGGAAAGGGTGAGAAAGAGCGATCTTGACATCCGTGTGCGTCTCTCCGTTTCGGTCTGGGTTCTCTGTATAGGCTAACGCACAGGCAGACTAAATTGCGTGTATGTGTGTGAACATCTTGCAGCCTAGTGCAGGGCCAGATGCAGAACCAGAACATTGAGGACGCGGTGCTCGAGGCCCAGAAGCCCTTTGCGCGGCACCGTGACGACGAGGACCTGGACCGCATGCTGCGGGAGCAGGAGAGGGATGGGGACCCCATGGCAGCCATGCTCCGACGCAAAAAGGAACGGGACTCCAAGCTACGAGGAGTCAAAGGTCAGACATGACACGACACCCCCTGAGAGACCTCATCTCTCTCTCTCTCTCTCTCTCTCTCTCTCTCTCTCTCTCTCTCTCTCTCTCTCTCTGTCTCTCTCTCTCTCTCTCTGTCTCTCTCTCTCTCCATTCCTCTGTATATCCAACACCCCTTTTGTTGTTTTCATCCTTATTTTTTCTCTCTCCAGAAAAACCACGCTATAAAGGGCCGCCCCCACCACCAAACCGTTTCAACATCCACCCGGGCTACCGCTGGGACGGAGTGGACAGGTAGCACCTCACGCATAGTGTGTGTGAGAGTGCGTGCGTGCGTGAGAAAAGCGTGTACGAGTGTGAGTCTGTTGCGCAGGTGTCCGTTTGTACACCTGTTGAGATGTTTCCGAGTACAGCTGTGAATGGGCAACCATTTAAGCAAGGTCGCGTACGTGTGTTTTCTCAGGTCTAACGGCTTCGAGAAGAAGCGCTACACCAGGATAGCTGATAAGATGGCGGTGCAGGAAGTGGCGTACAAGTGGAGCGTGGAAGACATGTAGAGGAGAGAGAGAACACACAACAAAGGACCTTCTCTTGATGGATGGATGGAAGTAGGATGGGGTGCATGGATGAAAACATATCTGCATGTGACGCAGTGGATCAATCGCTCCAGGCACAGACACAAACATGTACAGAATATATGGCCAGTCAGAGAACTAGGGAACACGGACGAGATGTTCAGCTGTGCCTTCTTCTGCATCGTGACAGACAGGTGGACAGACAGACAAGCGGACAGACAGGCAGACAGTCCCTCACTGTTGGTTGAACTACTGAGCCAGCAACTCTGATATTTTGTTCTTTCTATTTGTTTATTAAATGATCAGTTTTGTATCTCAGTGTAATTCAGTTATTTCATGGTGATGGTATTATATTCACGTCTACAAACTGAAAGTCAGACATAGTAGACAACAATAAATATGACTATTTTATCTATCATGCACATAGCACCACTATTTTCTTCTCGTGGGATATTGACTAGAAGGTGCAATACTGGATTGTTACTTCATTCAGGACTGTTTTTCATCGATTCCAGTGTCATGCTGTTAGTCTACTAGACTAGAGGTTTGCCGTTTGTGAAGACAAAACGGGGTCACCCAGGGTAAGTACTGTGTTGTTTTGTGGCCCTCAGCCTGGCAATGGGTTTGAAGTATCCTGTTAAAGACCACATCGGATAGGCGTCCCTCTGGACTGTCCTGAACTCTGCTCTGTGGACACACAAAGCGTTCGACCATGTTGACACCATTTCCGGAATGATTTGAAACCTGTACACAGACACACACAGAACCAATTTGTGGGTCTTAAGAATGAATGGAAATACAGACATACCTGAGGATGGGGTTGATTGCGATGTTGTCCGGGGGAGGCATGGACAGACTTCTCCTCCTCAGAGGGATGGAGGGAGGAGGGAAATCCTGCTGGTACAGAGACAGCATCTCCTCCCTCTCTCCTCCAACCCCGCCCCGCTCCACACCTCCCTCCTTCCCGTCGTCCTTCTCGAGCCTTTTCCCCTTCGTCTCCGCCCTTCCTCTCGGCCTGCGTCTCACGGCGCGCGGGGCTCCCTCTAAAGGATGGGGGTGGAAGGCCTCTCTCTGGGTGGTCAGGAAACACTGGTCGCCTGCAAGTCGACGTCATCATACTTCTGTAACGGCTGACTGTGAGCCGCACCTTACGCGGGTGCAACATAGTGTTTTCACGATGGCCAGAATAGCACTTTCAAACTGCAGATGCCAAGTTGTCTGCCGTCAGGGATTGGAGGAAAACCTCACATTTACACATAGTCATTTATCAGATGCTTTTAATCTAAAAGCGACATAGAAATATTCTGTTTTCAGTATAAGAATCAGTATCTAAAACCTTGGGGCGAATCTGGTATGGTCAGGGGGGGGGGGGGGGGGGTTGAAGTGGCCTTACAGTACCTTCCAAGGTTAGGTTACTCTGGAGAGCCCGGCCTTTGTCTGGCCGTGGCCCTGGTCGGGGGCGGAAAGCCTGTTGTGTCATCGACTCCATCTTGTCTGGCGTGTCGGGGTAGAGGAGGAGACCTGCGGAAGAGGGCAAAGAGAGAAGGGCTAAAGCAGAGGGGAAGAGCGAGCGAGCCGGTACAACAGAGAGAGCATCGTGAAGGAGAGGCTGGATCTGTTGGATGAAGATTAGGCTCTAATGTACATCTCGTCTGCATACCTGCAAGAGCAGGCAACTCCCCTCGGCAAGGGAGCGTGTGTAAGAGCCGGAGTGGTTTGGGGCGTAGACAAGCACGAGGAGGGGGGATGGTGTTTGGGCGGGTCGGGGTGCGGGATGTGTCAGGGGTCGCCTGACGATCTTTGGACATCGTCTGGACTGTGAGGAAACCTGACACCAGGCTGGTGATGAAATAGCAAACAAGGGTTAGGTTTTTAATAAGACAGGCAGGTCACAAACTGGTACACATCTGAGTAGGTTACATGTTGAGAGTAAACTGTATGTGGAGATGAGTAGAAACAACCTAGACAGTTTATATACATTAATTTGTAATAAACATCATTCGTAAGTAATAATACAAAATGAGTTTCAACCATCAATACCAATTGCATAACAAATGTAAGTAACTGATGCAGTTGAACTGCAACCAAAATAAACTTAATTCAACAGAAATGTTATGCATACTGCTCTTTGCTTACCTAAGAGTAGTAGAATTTCAAGATAATGGAATCATTTGAAAAAGTAACTATGTCCTGTACTTCGCATGCACAAGGATCCACATCTTTCTGTGTGCAGGCCCAGGCGTTGTACACAAAGCTTCTAAACTTTGATTTGTTTACTCCTGTTGTCATAGTGCTTAATTCTTTGAGAGTAAATGGCAGATTGTTATTGGTGCATGCAGGACATTGTGTAACACAGAACTGGTCGATGGATGCTATGAAAAGAAAGCAGGGATTGGTAGCACTAGTTTTAAAAGGGGTGCAGAGATTGGTGAGAAGGATTTGTGTGGGTGTTCACATGAAAGCTTCTCTGACAATCATCGGCTGTAAGTCTAAGAGCTGCAACGAATGTCAATCAAATAAGAGTCCAATTTTATTGTCAGGCAGTCATCAGTTTATTCAAAGAATATCTTGGCTTGAAGAGATAACACTACAATAAATTTGAAGCGTGTTTATTCAGATAGACGTTATTTTCACTTTTCAATTGTGTGCCTTTGAAATAATGGAACACAGCATGTATTGTAGACTTGTGAAAAATAATAATATGGTTTTAAGCCATCGAGAAGGGCACTAGGGAACAGGGAAGAGCAGGAAGCCAGTGAAGGTGCTGTCAGTGCGGAATTCCCTGGTGATGACAGCGTTGTAATCTGTGGTTCGCAGGGACACTTTGTCATCCACGTCCAGCTGTAGCACCACTGAGCCCGAGGTTAACATGAAGTTATTCGATGAATCGCACAGTTCCACCTTGGTCTCTTTCCCCTTCATTAGCTTCAGGCACACCAAGGTCTTAGCAGTCAGATGATAGGTGAAGAAGTACACGCCCTTGATAGGACACTGGAACGCCCCGTCTTTGAGCAAATCGCCTGCCAGGGTAGGGTCACGGCTGCTCAGGACAGATCGCTCAAAGGAGATGTCCGCGTTCTTGGTAGGATACGATGTGGTGGTCCTTTGGTTAGAAAAGTAGGATTTCCGGGTGGTCTTGGTGCTACCCCTCTCTCCAGTCGGACCTTGGGGTCCTGGAGGGCCGTAGGGGCCGGGCTGGCCAGGTTCCCCCTTCAGCCCTGACCTTCCTGGGGGTCCAGGCAGGCCGGGTTCCCCCTTTGGGCCGTGCATGCCCAGCCATGACTCACCTGCACAAACACACATACCCAAAAACACACACACACCGTCCAGCTCTGAGAGAAAGGTCTAGCAGGCATCAGAGCAGACATGAGGGTTCTACAGACAATTGACTAGCCATCCTTCCTCATCCAACAGTGTTACCATCATTTGATTGGGTGTCCTGCAGACTTTACCTTGGTCCCCCTTCTCCCCTTTCAAGCCATCTTTGCCATTAGCTCCATGAGCTCCCGGTATCCCAGGCACCCCTGGGTAACCCCGGTCGGAGTCACAGGTCTGCATGGCAACAGGGGTCACGAGGGAAGTCAGGACAACGCTGACCACAGCAGCAGTACACCATCTCATCCACTGGGAGGCCTGGTGTACGCACACAGACACACGCATTACAATCCAGATCCAAATGCAGGCCCTGCATGGGAGTCAGATGGCTGAGCAGTGAGGGAGCCGGGCTGGTAATCAGAAGGTTGCCGGATCAATTCCCCGCCCTGCCAACTGACGTTGTGTCCTTGCCTTGGGCAAGGCACTTCACCCTACTTGCCTCGGGGGCAATATCCCTGTACTTACTGTAAGTCGCTCTGGATAAGAGCGTCTGCTAAATGACTAAATGTAAATGCCATGTCTAACCCTGGTCTGATCAGTGTCTCATCCATATCTCTTAAAATGCAAAGAAATGTGTCGTGCGAGTGATAACATCAAGTGAAGAGCTGGATATGCAGAAGGCCTAGCGTGCAGAGAGAGCTTCACAGAGCAGCGTCTGGGAGAATATCTCACCATTAGTATGTTGTTTAACTCCTGTAGATCCCAGCAGTGTGGTTTGTCCCCTCACAGCACCGGGCGGTCTTCGATGTGGGCTACGGAGTTGTGTCTCAAAACGAGTGCCAGGCGTGTGTCTTTGTTCCTCTGGTCCAGAGTGAAGAATCAAATCGTTGGAGCCTCAGATGAACTGATGCCGTGGTTCACACAGAGATGGAGCAATGTGCCCCCTCAGGAGGAAGAGAAACTGTGTTCAATAGAGGAAGAAAGCAAAGGGGGAAAAAACGAAATTAATCAACAAATTCTAAACTTTTTTCTATGTTCATTTCGCATCTCTCAGCACTTGTACCCCGAATGAGGAAGAGCAGAGTTCTGTATCGGAATTTGTTCTGCTTAAACTGCTGAGCATAGGCAAATTCTGTTTAAAATGATTTGATGGTTATTGTCCTATTTTAAGACAACATGTAAGGAGAGTTTAATGAAAACATTTTCTGACAATATTGTATGTATCCTACAAACAAGTTTTTGTTCAAGAGATCTGTTAGTATCTTCCTTGATACGTCATTCCGAAGCTTGTCCTCTGAATAATTCCAGACAAGGTCAACTTATCTCTTCTCATCTTCAAGAAAAAAACTCGACACTCAAGGAAACAATTGTCAAATGTTTTATTGCTCTCATGACAGGGAAGAACAATCAAGGAAAACAATCTGCTGACATTACATTGGAAATAATTCGAGGATAAAGCAACGAACAACCATCGCTCAGACAATGCACTGGATCGATGTATGGATGAACGGACGGACTGATGGGTGGATGGATGGGACGACCGACCGTCACCGTGAAGATCAGTGGGCGTGAAGGAGGAACCCGGAGAAGACGCTGGTCCCCTCTATCCTGCCAGTCATGCCATTGTTGTCGTTAGTCTGCAGCCACACCTCCTGGTCCTTTACCAGGTGCACGGCCAGGCCCCCGGAGCTCACCTGCCTCACGCTGTTGGTGGACAGTTCACAGAAGGCGGCCATGGTGGTGTCGTCCACTTTGAGTTGCAGGCAAAGTCTGTCCTCGGAGGAGGCGTGGTACACAAAGTAGTAGGTCCCTGGGACCCGGCATCTGCAACACAGAGAAAGGACGATTCAGCAGGCGGTCAAGCAGGGGCAAATCTAGGTTCCCACTTTTGGGGGGGGCTAAGCCCCTAGATAAAACCCATAATTTTTCCTGTGACCCAGCAAAACTAGGGGGGTCTGGGGGCATGTTCCCAGCCCCCCCCAAAATAGGGCTAGATACGCCCATGCGGTCTAGACCGACAGGTAGGGACATGCGGACGGTCTGAATAGGGAGAGAATATCCACCTGAAGTGGCCTGTCTCCGTGTCGTAGTCGTTGTGTAAGTTGGTGATCGCGGACGTGAACTTAACGACCTTGAATTTCTCAGGCGCTGAGATCGTTCCTCTGGTCACGCTGAAGGCGGATCTATCTGAGCCTCCCCCAGGGGGTCCCACATCCCCTGGGTGTCCCAAAGGGCCTGGGGGGCCTCTCTCTCCACCCTTACCACGCTTGCCAGGGGCACCCGGAGCTCCTGGGTCCCCCTGATACCCCTTTACCGGACTCTGTACCAGTGCCCCTGCTACACCTGCAGACAGACGATATGTACAGTCTAAGGAATCTCAGACATATTGTATATTTTTTTCTGTAGATTTGAGCTGATTGTCGTGTGTTGTGCATTCAAACACTCGTGTGTTGGAAGGCATGCAGGAACAAACCTGTTTCTCCTTTCTCTCCTTGTTCTCCATCTCGACCATTCCTTCCTGGAAACCCTGGGACGCCAGGAAGTCCAGGCATTCCTACCCTAGTACAGGTCTCCGTGGAGACCAAGACAGGGAGAATCAATGAGAGAAAGGCTCCCGTGGCAACGTAGGGATGGAGCATCATAATCCCTGTGGAGACAGGTGAGAGAGGAGAGCAGAAGAGCAGGGGATGAGTGGAGAGGGGAAGAGAGGAGGAGAAACAACAGGAGAGAAAAGAGGAGGAGAAACAAATGAAGAGGAGCATCTCGAATCAAAAAAGGAGCCGACACGCTTTGGCTTCAATCAGTTGCATCACAAGTAAGGAAAGTACACATCTTAGAATTATTCAAAGGCAAACATTGGAGACGACACACAAAATACAGCACAACTGACTGAGAATAGCACGTCGGAGAAAAGGAAATATGCTTACTTATCTGTCGAAAATAGTAAGGAGAGGTTTCGACTGAGAGAACGAGCTGAGTGAGACTACAAATGTCTCATGTGTCAACGAAGGAACGCAGAGAGACAAAAAAACAGAAGCTCCTAAAAACAAGTTCATCAGCAACTTTCACATCTCTCGTGGTCCACGGTCACGGTTAAAACATATCTTTCTGTGGTCATCCACAGGCACCCCACATCTATCTCTCATGTATTGTAACTTGACAGGAACACTGGAGCTATAAGTAGTATAAGTAAAAAAAATATCTCCCTGACCCTTTCCCTAAGTCCTCATCCTTGTTTTTTTCCCTCAACCAGCACTGTTATTGACAGCTTTTTAAGTATGAACTGTGTTTACTTGTATAGTCATCTTGTTCCCCCTCTCTTATTCATCCTTCTACTATCCATATTTACACTAGAGTACACCATACATTGTCAATTTATATATTTACTTCAGTATTTTGCTGTTTACGTTTACATTGTACATTTAGTAATTTAGCAGACGGTCTTATCCCGAGCGATTTACAGTAAGTACAGGGACATTCCCCCGAGGCAAGTAGGGTAAAGTGCCTTAGGACACAACGTAAAATGCACGTCCAGGAATCAAACCATCAACCTTCTGATTAATAGCCCGCTTCCCTAACCGCTCAGCCTGAGCCCCCTGTTACCTATCCTACTCTAACACGACATTTCTCCCTGGGATTAAAATTCTACTAACTGTCCTTTAGTTTCCCCCGAGACTGTGACATGCCATTATGACCACTTATGCATTTCTGGGTATTTACTGTGTCAAGTGTAGGAAATAAAAAAGACAGTTCTCTCACAAGTGGTGATGGAAATGGAACCTGTTGTTTAATAAATGTTCATTTGAGGAACTGAGAATGACAGTGTACATGTACGGCTGAAAGTGCACATTTGATGCCTTTATATAAAGCACTGTTACCATGACACATCATATTTTATATAAAGGTTCATTGAGTATATCAAAGCAACATGACTCAAACATGGAACTGAGGGGCCCATCAAGGTGATTAAGTGTCAGAGAAGAGCATGAAGCCATTGAATACAATCTTTTTATCAGTGGTGTCTGTGTGAATGCTGTCCGACTGTTTATCCTTGTACATCTCCAGCCACACCTTCTGATCCATCTTCAACGTGAGAACCACTCCTCCAGTCAAAACCTGCCATTGCAACAACACAGCGGCAATTCAATTTAGGGATTGTTCCAGAAACGTCTTAGGGGAACTTCTCGCACTTCCTTCAGTCCGCGAAAATTTCATGGCAATATACGGATTAGCTTTGTATAGGGGAACAAACTGGCCGGTAGCACACACATTGTGTTTCAGTGTTCTCTGGGATGTCGACGTGTTCAAGACTGACCTGTGGTTTTCCACTGCTGTAGTCGCAGAACACCAGTTTTCTCTCTGGTCTGTCGTCACTATGTAGCTTCAGACACATATCCACCTGAAAACACACACAAAACACGGCAAAAACATGATCTTGAACATTTCGCTTTCAAAACGAATGCCGGGGCCCTGATTTCAATAAAGGGGTTCACCTTGGACATGGCGTGAAACACAAAGTAGTAGACTCCAGGCTGTTTGCAGGTGAAGATGCCTGTGTTTATCTGGAAGTCAGGGGAGCTGGTAATGGCTGTCTGGAAGGTGATTTTGTCGTTGTACCGGGGAAGGCTATGGCCCGTGCGCTCCACTGAGAAGGCTGGACGGGGATTCTGGGAGGCGCCAGCTCCCCCTCCTGGGGGGCCTTTAGGTCCAGGGACACCAGGGGAGCCTTCGGGGCCCACATCTCCATTGTAACCCTTAGGGCCCATGTCCCCTGGTTGACCCGGTCTCCCCCTCGCCCCCTTGAACTTCGAGAGGGCCTCTTGATTCATCTGCTGCACTTGAGCTGTCAGAACAGGGTGACGGAGAGATAAAACAAGAGGGAGACAGGGGAAAGAAGAAAAGAGAGGCACACGTCAAATGTAAAAACAACTAAAGATTTATCCTCCCATGCGCTGTCTTGACTTGCACCAAAACACAAATGTCTTGTTGAATGTAGCATTGGCCAGGAAAAGAGCAAAGAGTTTGCCTGCTCGCAAACAACTGTAACCTCACCCGGCTCTCCTTTCTGTCCCTTGGCTCCCTGACGTCCATCCAGACCCGACAGCCCCGTGTCTCCTGGTCTCCCATCCTTAACCGTGCAGCCGTCCTGCCCTTGCCCCGACGACAGGAGCCCCGTCACACAGACCAGCACCAACAGCCCAGTATACCCTCCCATGCTCCAACCCCGAGATGCTTTCAACCTGAGTGTGAGAGAGATGGAATCACCGCTTACAAACCAGAGATTTGTGCCAGGCCTTACTTGAGCCTGAGACCAATCCTATCTGTTTCTATGCACGACTTTACTGTTAGATCCTTCATAGGATTATGAATTGAGTTTTACTCACCAGTCCTTGTCTTGCCGAAGTGTTCTGGTCGTTCCTCTTTTTGGTTAGCAATTCAGAAGGATTGACCGACTGATGGCTCTCTCTGACTCTTTCTCTTGCACACACACACACGCACACACAAACACACAGAGCCAGTAGTTTCGCTTCCTTCTATATTTTTCATGGAGAACGTAGGAACAAATAAATGCAAGACGTATAGATGTGTATAGTATTCAATTTAAGGCAGGACAAGAAGATAACGTCTTCTCTTCGATGCAGTACCTTGTATACGCAGTTAACCCCTCCACATAGACCAAGTTTAGGAGAGAATATTCTGCACCATCCCAGGTTAGACATGTTTTCATTAGTACTGTTTCGTGTGTATTGCTTCAGAATGGCCAGTTGCGCATTCATCAACATATTCACTCTGGTTCCCTCTAGTGACTAATAAGCAAAATGATGTGTTGAACTGCTGCTTGTTACAGAATGGGGGTTGTAATATAAACCATGCAGCCCTGGTAACCAGTGACAAAGTCTTGGCAAAAGTCTGGAACATCATAGGCCACATAGTCATGGTGGGTATTAACAGTGTATAGATGGCTCTCAGAAAAAGTATGTATACTCTCTGTTACTACTACAAACAGTACAAGTTTAGAATTGTTGTTGTGCACACATCAGTGTTTTGGTTCGAGTTTTGCCTTGAACTATGACCATACCATGGTCCACAATAAACTACTTGTGTTGGAACTATGCAACGCAGAATGCCTTCCCCAGGCTGGAAAATATGCACAGGCAGTCGTGTAGTACAGTCATTTTGGGCTGTAGATGTTTCTTTCCCCCTGTTTGTCAGTTTACTTATCAAAAGTATGAGGGTAGCAAATATGATATTCATGACAAATAATGAATGCTTATGCTTTTATTTTGAAGTCTTAGTTCCATCATGTCAATGAGACTTATAAACAATGAAAAAATGCCAAAACAATACTTTTTCAGACTAGCGAGCCTTTTCACATATCCATTTCAGTGGATGTGTACATGGGGCATCATTCCAGTTTTTACTAAAGTTACTCCTGGGGTAGATGGCAACACAGTCTTCTGACTCATAGTAGTCATTCGGTTCTCCATCTTCCCAATACCTAGACGGAGTTCAAAGTTACTCTCTCACAAGATCGTGTAAACAGGTAGATTTTTACAATTCTGTATCCACCTCTTACCCCTGAGTCATCTTCACTCCATTCTGCCATGTCCAGTTTCCCTCAGAATTAATATCAGAAAGTCCAATCCAGAATCCACTGAGGCGTATTGGTTTGCCGGTGTACTTTGCCAATATTAACTTACTTATCTCCTCCTGAGGTAAACACAATATCCAAACACAAGGAAACAACCTTTGGTTTGCAACCCAGACAAAATGTATGGTTTGGAAGAAATTAAAGAAATGCTAAAAATTTCCAGGTCTACCTGCTTCTGCCAGCTATCTACTACTGCCAGGTCTCCTCCTTTTGCAACACAGATGTCCCTACTTTCTTTCCATCCTTTCCGGGGAATGGTGTCCGAGAAAGGGAGATAGTAACATCTGGAGTTCAGAAGTGTCCACCCTGGCATACACTGTGCACAACTCACTTCTGTAAAAAAAAAAAAAGTTACATAAAACCTTTATAGTTGTTGCAGCATGGCTCATTGTCAATGAAATCCAAACAATTTGAGTGATTCTGAGTGAGCAAAAGTGGGCATACACACATTTCTTTTACGTAGTATTAAATGATTGTTTTGATACAAATATATGTTGCGCACCCAAGAATATATGGTTATCAAAAATAAATACAAACTCACCAAGTTGAGAGATGTGAGACTTCATGTTTGTTTGCTCCTCCTGAAGGGCTTGGATCCTGTTCTCAAAGTCCCTCATCTGTTGTTCCTCATACTCTTGCATCACTGAAACTTCACTCTGCGTTTGAAGTGCCATTGCTAGGGAAAGTTGTGCCTCGTCCTTGGCTTGCATGTTGCTACGGATTTGATCCAGCTCACTACTTACTTGTGTCAATTGGTGTTTAAGTGAGAGTTCTTTATTTCTGATGTTGTGATCTGTCGGCAATAAAGACACAACTCAAGTCACCGGCTTGAGGACACAACGTGTTCATTTGAGTGGATCAGAAATTGAATCATTTTAACATCACGTGACCAGCCCCATCATCTCAGAATGATCAGTGGACTTACAGTGGACTCCAAGAGCAATATCAGCTGCCAGAAGGAAAAAACTAAGTAGTCCCAGACATCCTGCAACCAGCCTATAACGATGTGTACTCTGCTCAGCTGCCACTGCGAACAAAGACGCTGAGCATATGTCCAAGTACTATCAACATGAGCTTCTTCCATCTGTTAAATGTAAAAAGCAACTGCACAGACACTGCAAAATACACAGACAGGAAGTCTCCCTACACAGTACCTGGTACTTGGTCTTCAAAGAGAGGATTTCCGTCTGACCTTAAATCATCTTGACAAATTAGGTTTTTGTATGTAGTTGTCAAACTGTTTTCGGACAACGTCCCCAAATGCGCCATTCTTTTGCGTCTGCGTCCCTTTGTTGGTCTCAACTCTCGAGCATTTACTTTGCTGATCCTGATTAGGTGGGAGACTATTTGTCCAGTCATTGCACAATGTAAACAGTACATTGCAGTTTTTCTAGTAATGGGACTGCAATGGTTTTATCTGTGTTCTGTTACTACTCACGAAGGCTAGCAGTTTACCAATCAGATCAATCATTAGAAACATACTCAATTTATTGCAAATTCACATATTAGGAAGTAACGTTTTGTTTGTTGTTTTGCTGTGAATGAACAGTTACTTTTACAAAGATTTTTGTCCAAAACTTTGATTGGCGAACTCCGGACACTTATACTTCTGACCTGTAGTTTCTTAAATGATCTAATCCATTTGGTGTAGAAATAACTATATGGACACTCTGGCTCTCTGTGGTGCCATTTCACAAATCCATTTCAGTCGATGTGAACATGGAACATCATTCCAAGCTTTTTGGGGGTTTCTAGTGGGGTAGGTAGCAGCGCAGTCCTCCCCACCATTTGCATCATTTGGCTCCCCATCCATCCAGTATCTGCAAACAAAGGACTGTCATTAAACATTGCGCGGTTATTGTGCTACTGATCATTGCGTTGTGGTATTGCAATCGAATGACTCAGTTGCTTGGTGAGAGCTATTGAGACAAAGCGATTGATTCAGGTCAAACCTAAATGTTTTGTACCTCTTGTGATCTAATTAGCAACCCATGTTTGTAAGGGTATCCATGGAACAAACAAAGTATAAAACTGCAACGCTGTAAGCTGCCCTCACCCCTCCAACAGCTTAGCCCCATGCACCCAAGTCCAGGTCCCTTGAGAACTCCAAGTCCCCCGAGTGTACTCTTCACTGAGCCCAATATGAAATCCAGCATGGTACACGTTCCTCAAGTTGAAGTTCATGGCAAGTAAGGTCTCAGTGATGTAGAGCTGAGCAAAACACAGATAAATAAAGTGATGTGTCATACATCCATACGTATACAGTACCGTGTACATTTCTTAGGCACCCGAGATTTTTTACATGAATATCGTCTCATGTATGTATGTTTTTGTCTTCTGTATTTGTGCGACAGTATACATTTTGGTGAAGAGTTTTGTTTAGTCTTTTCATTTCATTATATCTTAAAGCATCTTTGCTTTACTTTTTTATTTATTTTTATAGCGCCTAAAACCTTTGCACGGTCCTGTATGTACTGTACGTATATATGTTTACGTTATTTTCAAACTAACCTCAATCAACACTCTCTTGTTCTGGATTTGATGTTGACAATCTCACCTGCTTCTCTCTGCTATCTATCACAACTAGCTCTGCTTCACGAGATATACAATCATCTCTGCTGCTTTTCCAGCTGTTAAGAGGGTCATCAGAAGTAGCAAAATAGTAACACATGCTTTTCTCTAGATCCCATCCTGGTAAGCAGAGGCCACAGTTTCCTTCTGTTCCCCAAAAAAAATCCCAAAGTTAAGGAAACATGACTTTGAGTAATAGGAAATGTGTTGAAATGGAGATGCAACCACAACTCACTAACCAAGAATAGACACGCTGGAGAGCAGATGTTTCTTCTCATCTAGGAGATGATCCGTTCGAACCCGAAGGATATCGTGTTGGCTCCTCAGTTGCTCGACCTTTAACCTTATTTGCTGATGGTCCATGACGACTTCATCTAGTTTTCTGTGAATCGTCTCCTTCTCGTGGATCACATCACTGTTGTTGGTTTGGAGCTGCTTCAGTTCTCTCTTGATTTGTGTCATGCTCTGATGTAAAGGAAGATTCTTTTCACCACCTTTGTAACCTAGGGGCTCAAGAGACCATGTACAACCATAACAGTTCAATTCCTATTTGGTAATGAAAAGTTGTTGCAGGAGTTATTATAATTTTGGAATTATAATAATGATGCTCTTTTACAAGCATTGTATCATATTTGAATCAGCTGTAAACAACAATTTAGTGTCAACACCATGTTACAATCATTTATTTTATTTGATTCTACTCACAGTTGACACTCAGAATAATGGTTGCTACCAGCAGAATAGCATTAAGGACTCCTAATCCCACTGTAAGAAGTGGGTAGTAAGACCTGGGTGAACCTTTCTCTCGAAACATCAACCCTGGACAAGGCAATCTTCGGTCAATATAAAGAACTGTGAACATTAGCATGTAAGCAAGATGGACAGAATATGTTCAGGGAAACAAAACATTTTCTCAGGCAGTGCGATTTTAAATAAAGGATGAGTCGTTCTAAACAAACCATAACATAATGTATATTCAAAATTAAACATTTACCTATTTATCTTGCCGGTATCAAAAAGATTATTTCTCTTCACCAAGTGATTTATAAAATGTGTTCTCAACAGAGTTGTACTCAGTGTTCTGTTTGCTAATGATGTTCAAAGGTTGTGTTTGTGTGTGTGTGTGTGTGTGTGTGTGTGTGTGTGTGTGTGTGTGTGTGTGTGTGTGTGTGTGTGCATATGCAAATTGCAATTTCTTCATGGGGCCCGAAATTCTTAGTGGCGCCCCTGGTGCTATGGCTGCTTACAAATATTTTGAAAATGAAAAACAAGTAAAAGCCCATAGCCATCCACACAGATGCCAAATACTTCACAGTATCCACTTATCAACCAATAATGGATCGTGGACATGTCATGTGATGCTTACAAAAGCACACCTGTGTGTGAAATCTCATTTGGCAATCTTCTGTTATTTTTATTTTTTTTATTCTTATTTTTTTTATTATTATTTCAGTAACCCCCCCCCCCCCAAAAAAAAGAAGATGAGGCGTGCCATCTTCCTTGCCTTATATTGTGAAACCACTGTCAATCAAACTTCAGCTGGAGGAAAGTGTGGATGTTCAGACATGAAAAGGGGTGTTGTTTCTCATATTTGAATTTATTTTAAAATGTTACCAATAAATGCTTCAAATTGTTAGAGAAATACAAAACCACAATTGTAATAATGTAACCTATTTGAATGCATCATCCCTAATATATCAAGGATATATTCGTTTTCGATGATAACAAAGATTTCATTTTGTCCAGCACATAGTTTTATAATATTTATCTTCCATTCTTTAAATCATAGCCTCAAACAGGAATTGTTTTTCAAATGGCAAAATTCTAGGTGGCCAAAGATCCTTCAAGTAGCTTTAATTCGATGTGTAGAATAAATATATTGAATAAAATAATTAATTTAGTGATGCAAAAATTGATTGTCCTGACTGTGATCAGACAGAAAATGTTAGCTTCCATAAAATTAGCTGGCAAGTGGCAACATTTTCTCCTAAATCAAGCTAACGTTACATTATCTCTAGTTAGCTAATTAATCAACAATCTACTGTAATTTGACAAGCTAAACATTACTAACGTTAGCTTTATGCACATTATAATTTTAAATGAGTTTTTCAGTTGGCATGGCCAGTGGCATGGTCATGTTAGGTGTGGCCACCCCTTGGGGGCGCCCCTGGCTACACGAGAAATAATATCATAATGAGACATTCAGGCAGCACTGTATTGTCCCAATGATGCTGTGAGGACATGCACGGGCTATAATGGCTAAACTAACTATGACCTGTCAGTTCAGATCAACAAAGAGAGCAAATTGTACTAACAAGGTCCAGGTGTTTTCCTCTTGCACCAGCAGGAGTCTCTCGCCCCTATCCATCCCCATAGTAACTGGCAGCGAGCTCCACTTCTCAAGCAGAGAGGAATTCCGTGCCCGGAAGTCTTGGAAAAATAGGAGGAAGGGAAAGAAAGGGGCTTGAAGATTTTTTTTAGGACTGTTCACACTTCGCGGAATACTTCAATCGAAATCATAAGCTTTCTCAAGAAAATAAGTTCATGATCGCGAGAAATTCAATAACTATAATATTTCCAAAGAAATAAGTTGTGGTCGTCCATAGCAATGGGTCTACCGACGCTGGAGTTCAGTGATTCTTTTCTCGACAGTCCGGAGTTTAGAGAGCGACTGCAGTGCCATGAGATAGAGCTGGAGCGGACTAATAGATTCATCAAGGACCTTATCAAAGACGGAAATATGCTTATATCTGCACTGAGAAGTAAGTCGGATTTTAGCTGTCATGCTGTGGAATTGAGACTAGTATGGACATAAAGTATACGCTACACTACACTTTGTGCAGTGAAACGCGATGTTTAGTAGGCTACACAAAAGGTCATGGACACCTGTGTGTTATCCAGTTGGCCTATGTTGTGGTCAGTCACCTGCACTTTTCTAGCCTATCAAGTTGATGTTTAGTACAGTTCGTGGACGCCATTTAGTTGTATTATGTGTTGGCACTGAGAAACAGATCGTTTAAGTTAACAGATCGCCTAAAGTGAGCTATAATTACCTATCTGTGTAGTGTCTACACAGTGTTGGCCTATATCAACCTGTAAGCAAGAGATCTACATCATGCACACACTTGTTAACTCACCCCAACTTGCGTGTGTGTGTACTAGGCTATGTGAAGGGGGTGTTGTGTTTCATCTATGTCATAGTTTACAGCAGCAGTAGAGGATGGCACACCACAACAATTTTCACAGAAAGTAAAAAGCACATCTCTCTCCCTCTCTCAGGTTTATCTCTGGCTGTTCAGAGGTTTTCACAGTCTCTGCAGGAGTTCCAGTTTGAGTGCATTGGAGACGCAGAGACTGACGATGAGATCAACATAGGTGAGATGCCGTATCCTTACAAACAAATCTGACAGTGAGTGTGTGTCAGTGCTCTGCCCAATGTCATCAGACACACCCAGTCTGGGATGTCCTGGCCAGAACCGAGGTTTTGGTCCGGACTCTTCCGGACTATTCATCTGTGTTCATCTCTACCGGTCAGTAGTCTGGATTAACGTCCTCTCGTCCCTGCAGCACAGTCCTTGAAGGAGTTCTCCCAGCTCCTGAGCACCATGGAGGAGGAGAGGAGACGGCTGGTAAGGATAGCAGACGGAGTGAGTGAGGGCGCATGCGGGCGCATCTCTGTGCGGATTTTGAGAAAGGGAGAATGGAAGTGTACGCGTGTGTTTGTTTGGACTGTTATCTGTCTCTGGCCTTGCTTATCTCACCGCGGTGCTTACTCAGGCTCCAAACCAAACATACCACCTTGTTTGTGGCTGTGGATGATCTCAGTGATAAGCCAAGTGCCTTTTAGATGAGGCCATGTCGAGTGAGTGTGGGTGTGGGTTTTAATCTTAGCCTGGCATGGAGGGGCATCGGGTTATGGGCTGTTTGTGTGGGGCTATTTAGCTTTAACGTCAATGTCTTGTTGACACTGTTGTGGAAGAGAAGGCCTGGAAATGTTCCCGCTGTGTTAAGTCGCTTCCGTCGAATTGGACATTAGTCAAGCTTCAGTGGGCTCCGCTGTGTGTGGGAGTGTGCGAATGTTGAATTCATCCCCAGTGCCGGGAGGACGAGGTAGGAGACGTTTTGGTTCCCAGAGGCTGGGGAAAACGTTCTGTGGGAGGAATCAGTGTGACACACACTGCGATTACTTCACACTGACACATACTAGCCCCCCCCCCCCCCCATACACACACTCACACCCACAAACTACTCTCACTCTCTTTCTCTCTCACACACACACACACACACACATATACACACACTCACAATGAATTGCTCCCAAATACACACACTAACAGGAATGGCTTGTTTTCCAGTAGGCCCACTGTAAAGGTTACCCTCCTGTCTCTCAGAGAGACCCCTGAAGAGGTGGACAGACTCCAAGATAAAGACGTGAAAAGACTGAAAGTGAAACATCCTGTAGAGAGCTGGCCATTGAAACACACACGCACACGCACACACACGCACACACACCCAGACAGAACCCCCCAGAGACTGAGTCATACTGAGCTTTTAACACAAAGGAAGGCTTATAGTCTGGTCTGGTTTAGAGGTTCTTATGATATAATGGCCATTCCCGTATCTTCCTCGTTTGACATCGTTCAACAGTTCACCTCTTCCCAGAGATCCCTCCCCCTGCTGATGTCATCAGTGAGGTCAGAAAGCTTTCCCAGTTACTCTGTGTGTGTGTGTGTGAAGGGGGTCTTGTTCCCCTCATAAACAGATATGATGATGATATGATAATGATGAAATGTTAAAAGTGGCACTTCAGTCTGAAGTCAACCGTTTACAATTTTCCGAATATTTCTTTTGCCCCTACGAGAGACTTTTTTTGACAGGAGTCGAAAGTGCAAACTGTGTCTAAAGATTCGATAGAAGTCAAATAAACAGTAATGGGCTCAGTCATTATGAACGGATGGGATAAGTGCTCCTACCCTATAGGAAGCTGCAACCAGCCTTTAATCTGCAGTGGATCAGCTGAAAGCAATGAGTTCGAGACCCTCATTTAACCAGAGGCCTGTGAGTGGGAGGGACTGGAGTCTGGCCCAGTCTGCTGTGTGCATAGGCCTGCTCTGTCTGCGTCGGTTGCTCAGAGAAAGCATGTGGAACTTATTTCTGCCAATTCCCCCGTGAGACTCCCAGCCAAGCCTTGACTGCCTGGGAAAGTCTATAAAAGGAGCCTGTGTGCTTTTTGTGTCTGTTCTATGCATGTGTCGCTTCTCTGCGTGTGTGTGTGGCTCCGGTCGAACCTACGCGTGTGTAGTTAGTGAAGTAATTGTATGTTTTTCCTCTTGGAGTGGCACCACTTAACCACAGCTAATAGTAGCGCTAATAATAACGTCATTATCAAACTGTAAACAGAGGCTGATTCCGGTGGATAGCTGCATCATGGCGAGACAGCGGTACTAGCTTTCTACTGGTCCAGCTACTGTATTCAGGCTGTAGTTCATCCTTTGCCATTGTGGTTATCAGACAAACTCAACTGCTAGCCCCCCCTCTCATACTGTGCACAGAGGACCGAGGTGTGTGTGTGTGTGTGTGTGTGTTTTTCGTCTCGCTTACCTTTCGAGTTGGCTTCCAGCCATCCTCTTTTCATCAGGTTGCTCAAAAGACTCTTGTCTTCCCCACCCTCAGATCCAGAATGCTGACGACGTGCTCATATCCCCCTTGGAAAAGTTCCGGAAGGAGCAGATCGGGGCTGTAAAGGTAAGTCTACCTGGCCACGGAGACTCTCTGGCCCTCGAGTTTTCTTTTCTTTTTTTTTCTTTTTAGAGAGAGGGGAGGGGAGGAGAGAGAGAGAGAACATGCAGAAAATGGCCCCCGAAATCGAAGTCGTAGTGGTACTCGCTCTACCCGGTGCACCACAGAGGTGCACCTTCAAGCATTTCCACGTGCATGGTTAACAGTCATGCAGCACACATGTCCTGTGTTCTACAGACATGCCTTTCTTGGAGATACTGCTGTGAGTGTGATTAATGGGAGATCAGATAACGGTCATGAAATTCAAACGTATTGTTGATCAACGTTAGCAGTACTGGGCTCAGACCAGACCAGACCGGAGCCTAAAGCCAGCTCTCTTGCCTGCCCTTCCTACACAGTGATGGTCTGTGTGTGTGTGTGTGTGTGTGTGCAGGGGGGGAGTCCTACTCCACTGAGGATCAGTCCCCGCCGGCCCCCCCCTCTCACCCCGCGGTCAGCGCGTCCAGTCTGTCGGTCAGACACCGCCAGGTCACATCCCAGTGTCGGACTGGGGGTCATGGGAAAGGGGAGAGAGATGGATGGAGGGGGGGGGGATAGATGACAAGACAGAGATGGAAGGGGGGAGACAACAAGGAGGGGAGATAAGCCCGGAAGGATAGGGAGAGAGGAAGTGAGAAGGGGAATGAGGCCGAGTATGTAGCGATGGAGAGAGGTAGGAATGAGAGCGCCGTTCGATGTGGGTGTTCTGGTTTAAGCAGCGGAGAGACAAGGAGAGATGGCAGGGTAGAAAAAAACAAAAAAAGTGGGCGAGAGAGGAAAGAGAAAGCCAGGGAGAGTGTTTCGTGGTGCTGTTGGCGGGGCGCACGGACGTTCGAGTGGACAGGAATGGCTGTGTTCGATCTTGAACGTAGCCCCCTCTCGCCCTTCTGCTGTCAAGGGAATGACTCCTCAGCCTGGAGAATTTGGCAGGGGTGTGTAAGAACGACAAAGACACACAGACTGTCAAGATGCCCTCTTGGATTGCTAAGTAACAAGACGGAGCTCGGCTTCCGAGTTAGTAAACCAGCCTCCGGAAAAAGCATTACACTTCTCCAAATCATTCAACATTCACTCCTTTTACGCATTGAGGTTGAGAACATAACATGAGCACAAAGATGTAAACATAAATTGCAGGACGCGATAGCAGAATATGCACACGGTCGGGATTCGAACCCACAACCCGACAATGTTATTGAGCCTTTCTCCCTCTCCCAACTGTGTTTGTTGTCATCAGAACTTTGGACACACCGTCCATCACGAGAGCTTGCGTAACCCACTGTAATCAGCTGCCTGCGCTGGAGATAGCCAGCTCTGGCATTTCCTCTCCTCTCTTTAATCTCCTTCTCCTCTTCTTCATCTGTCCATCCCCAGGAGGGAAAGAAGCAGTTTGACAAAGAGACAGAGAAATACTACTCTGTCCTGGAAAAACATCTCAACCTGTCCTCCAAAAAGAAGGATGCACAGCTACAGGAGGTGAGGCTTTGTGTGTTTGTGCTTGTGTGTTTGTGCTTGTGTGTGTGTGTGTGTGCGTGTGTGTGTAATGTCTCTGTGGTCCTGTATGCGCAGGCAGACTCCCAGATCAGCAAGGAGCGCCAGGTTTTCTACGACGCGTCGCTCCAGTACGTCTTTAAAATCCAGGAGGTTCAAGAACGCAAGAAGTTTGAGTTTGTGGAGCCGGTGAGACACAAACACACGCGTGCGCACACACACGCCAGTGCACAGAGCTATCTTTTGGAACCCCAACAGACGGATTGGTAAAGGGAAAGATATACATCAGGTCCACCTCCTGTTGCTTTGAAGGCACTTCCTGTTTCCAGAGTTTTCTGTCGGACTTGCTACTTTGAGAATAACAGCAGCAGTAGAGTAAGCGAAGCTGCTAGTGGACCAGGAACAGACAACAGAGTTCACTTGTTTGAATTTCACTGCATTTTTTCGTCGAATAACAGTTATTCTCTCTCTCTCTCTCTCTCACACACACACACACACTGTCTCTCTCACACTCTCGTTCTCAATGTCTCTCTCCCTTTCAGCTGCTGGCTTTTCTTCAGGGATTGTTTACATTCTACCATGAAGGTTATGAGTTGGCCAGTGAGTTTGAGCCCTACAAGCAGCAGCTACAGTTTAACTTACAAAACGTAAGTATGCGAGTGTGTGTGTGTGTACGTTTTGTCTCTCATCCTCCCATCCTGTTGACCAGCCTATTCCTGTCCATCCTTTGACGTGTGTGTGTGTGTGTGCCGGCATGTACAGACCCGTAACAACTTTGAGAGCACACGTGTGGAGGTGGAGAGGCTGATGAAGAGGATACGCTCAGCGGAGACCGACATCAAAGCTCCGGGGCGCTGGACCATGGAGGGATACCTGTACATACAGGAGAAACGTAAGATTCACACACGCACGCTGACACACACTCATAATCACGCGCGTGGAGCGATACCGGCCAGAGCCATTGGCATTCCGTCACTGTCACACACAGTCTGCTTTTTGATGCAAACACACACACACAAACACACGCGCACAAACACACACACACACACAAACACACGCGCACAAACACACACAAACACACACGCACTGTCCTGTCCTGTTTGTGTAGGTCCACTAGGGAGCGCCTGGACCAGACACTACTGCACCTATGAGAAGGGCTCCAAGATGTTCACCATGAGCAACCTAGACAACAGGACAGTCAGCCGACAGGTGAGCGCTCACCGCCAACACTGCAGATGGCTCGGTTAACAGCGAGACGAAATGGATTCGACGTGGCAGATTTTGTGGGCGTTCACTCATGTTTTTAGTCGTGTGCGTGTGTGCGTGCGCGCGCGTGTGTGTGCGGGGCGGTACAGAACGGCGCGGTTAGCGGCGGAGCCGAGATGTTTCGTCTGCGGTCGTGTGTCCGGAGAAAGACGGACTCCATCGACAAGCGCTTTTGCTTCGACATTGAGGTGGTGGAGAGGTGAGGGCTGAGGGCGGAGGGAGGGAGGGAGGGAGGGAGGGAGGGAGGGAGGGAGGGAGGGAGGGAGGGAGGGAGGGAGGGAGGGAGGGAGGGAGGGAGGGAGGGAGGGAGGGAGGGAGGGAGGGAGGGAGGGAGGGAGGGAGGGAGGGAGGGAGGGAGGGAGGGAGGGAGGGAGGGAGGGAGGGAGGGAGAGCTCAGGGGTCAATGTATAGATGGATAGACAGAAGGTTAAAGGAAGCTGTGCTCTCTGCCCGCAGACATGGCATCATCACTCTGCAGGCTCTGTCTGAGTCCAACAGGCGGTTGTGGATGGAGGCCATGGACGGCAAAGAACCTGTAAGTCAGCCGGCCAGTCTGATATACAGCCAGGCATACAGCCAGTCTGATAACCTGTCAGTTAGACAGCCAGTCTGATAACCTGTCAGTTAGACAGCCAGTCTGATAACCTGTCAGTTAGACAGCCAGTCTGATATACAGCCAGGCATACAGCCAGTCTGATAACCTGTCAGTTAGACAGCCAGTCTGATAACCTGTCAGGTAGACAGCCAGTCTGATAACCTGTCAGTTAGACAGCCAGTCTGATATACAGCCAGGCATACAGCCAGTCTGATAACCTGTCAGTTAGACAGCCAGTCTGATAACCTGTCAGTTAGACAGCCAGTCTGATATACAGCCAGGCATACAGCCAGTCTGATAACCTGTCAGTTAGACAGCCAGTCTGATAACCTGTCAGTTAGACAGCCAGTCTGATAACCTGTCAGTTAGACAGCCAGTCTGATAACCTGTCAGTCAGACAGCCAGTCCGATAACCTGTCAGTTAGACAGCCAGTCTGATAACCTGTCAGTTAGACAGCCAGTCTGATAACCTGTCAGTTAGACAGCCAGTCTGATAACCTGTCAGGTAGACAGCCAGTCTGATAACCTGTCAGGTAGACAGCCAGTCTGATAACCTGTCAGGTAGACAGCCAGTCTGCCAGCCGGCAGTTTGACAGTCAAACAGATCCAGCGTCTGACTGTTGTGTGTGTGCTGTCTGCCACAGATCTATACTCTACCAGCTCTGCTGAGCAAGAAGGAGGAGAGTGAGTATCCTACTCTATTTCTCTCTCTCTCACCCTCTCTTAAACACTTTCTCTCACCCTCTCTCGAACATTCTCTCTCAAACACTCTATCTCACCCTCTCTCAAACTCTCTTTCTCACCCTCTCTCAAACAATCTCTCTTTCACCCTCTCTCAAACGCTCTATATCTCACCCTCTCTCAAACTCTCTCACTCACCCGCTCTCAAACACTTTCTCTTCCACCCTCTCTCAAACACTGTATATCTCAGCTTTTCTTCCTGCATACAAAAGGTCTAAAAGGTGTGTGTGTGTGTGTTTCAGCATTTCTGAACGAGGCTGGTTTTAACTTTGTGAGGAGATGTATTGAACTGGTCGAGATGAGAGGTGAATCAGACATTCCTTTTCACACACTGCCTTGAGGTCCTAGTACGTTCACGTTCTACAAAAACCTCTGTGTGTGTGTGTGTGTGTGTCAGGCATCAACACCCTGGGGCTATACCGAATAGGAGGAGTCAACTCTAAAGTCCAACGACTGATGACCACAGTGTTTGGTGAGAATCAGCTGGAACGAGTCACGCTTGTGAAATCTGACTGTATGAGGTTAGGGGTCACAAAATTGGATATCAGTCTGACTCAGACAAACAAAACACACAATCAGTTGCCCAGCAGCCCCATTAGTTACCTAGTCAACCAGCAGCTTTTATGAGCTTGGCATCCCTTCAACCAGGTCTTATAGTCTGAACCGAAAAGACCTTTAAACTCTGTTCTCGGGTTCAGCCACAATCTCCTCATCGTGTAGCTAGATGAGCATGTTGATTGGCTATCTCCATAGCACGGTTGTTTAGAAGGACAGGTTGCATTCTGGGTAATGTGATGTGCTCCCCAGCCAGCAAAGCTCCTCATGACCTGCACCTGGACCCCGATGTCTGGGACAACAAGACCATCACCAGCGGTCTGAAGAACTACCTCAGGTACACACACACAGACACGTTTGTCTGTTGTGAATAACAGTGTGTGGAAAAACTGTGTAAATATAAGCTTGGAATTAAATTGGTCTTTTCTGCTCTGTGTGTGTGTGGGGTTGTCTCCAGGTGTTTGGCTGAACCTCTGATGACCTACAGGCTCCATAAAGATTTCATCATGGCTGCCAGTAAGATCTCAACAATTCCTCTGGTGCACACACACACCCACACACACAACTAACCACTACTATGCCCCCTCCCCTTCTTGTCTCAGAGTCTGACGACCAGAAGTATCGTGTTATGGCCATTCATGCTCTTGTGCACAAACTCCCGGACAGAAACAAGGAAATGCTTGACCTCCTGACCAATCACCTGCTCACGTAAGAACCTCTGAACCAATCACTTGGTTCACTTTCTCACATGCTCTTGCCTATCATCCAAGAACACCTGCTCTCTGGACAGGCCTGCCGATAACAGGGTTGTGTGTGTGCGTGCGTGCATGCAGTGTGTCCACTCACAGTGAGCGCAACCTGATGACGGTGTCTAACCTGGGCGTGATCTTCGGTCCCACGTTGATGAGGTCACAAGAAGAGACGGTGGCAGCCATGATGAACATCAAGTTCCAGAACATTGTGGTGGAGATCATCATCGAGAACCACCACAAGGTAAGCTCACCTCACACACACAAACCCACCCTCCTGTACTCAAATAGACACGCACACACACACACACTAAGAAGACACTCACAAAGCTGTTTCACACACTCACGGACACTCCGTTTGTCGTGTGTCTCCCAGATCTTCGGTGAGGCCCCGGACCCCTCGGTGCCCCTCCCCCAGGCCCCCCCTCGCTCCGCCCCCCGCAGGAACAAGGCTTTCTGTCTGTCATCGGGAAACAGGAAGTCCCGCCTCTATCCGCCAACTCTCTGCCTGGCAGACAACGACAGTGAGTCGTGCACGTCTTCTAGCTTTCTGCATCCGCCTATCGAGCCGACCTCTACAGCCTCGACGCCTCCTCATCTCCGTAGCTTCACCTGCGCTGACTCGGCTGAGTTCTGCCCCCTGAAATACAGTTTGATGGACTTTTGAATCCTTGATGTTCGGGTGTACCGTCTATGTGCAGTGTCTGCTTAACCAATACAGTAGAAATAGGGAAAGCGTGACGCCAACTTTGATCAAACCCACCATCTCTTTGTCTATCTTTCTCCCTCTTTTCCCTCACTTTCCCTCACTTTCCCTCACTTTCCCTCCCTCCCTCTTTCCCCAGGTGACACGTTCAGCAGCAGCCCCAGCAGCACCCCCTTGGGCAGCCAGGAGTCCCTCTCCTCCCACTCCTCGGAGCAGAACGGCTTCTCCAAGACCTCGCCCCCCTCCTCCCCCCCGGCGCTCCCCGCCGCCTCCCCCCGTCGGCCCCGCTCCCTCCCCCCGCGCCCCCCTCCCGCTCCCCCTCCCGCCCCTCCCCCAACGGGCGGGAGGCCAGGGCCCCGACGGACGTCCCCTCCTCCCCGTCCCCCGCCCCCAGCGCCGCCTCCTCCCGGCCGACCCCTCGCACCTCCTCCTGCTCCTCCACCTCCTCCCTGCGGCCGGCGGCGGGGAGCGGCGGTCAGGGCGCCTCCTCTTCCTCCTCGGGAGTCCACAGGACCCCCTCCTGCACCGCCTCCCCCGTGAAAGAGCCCAGGGCGGCTTTCAAGACCGCCTCCTGCGCCCCGCCCTCCCTCCGGCCCCCCCCTGTGGAGCGCGCCTCCTCCTTCAGAGAGAGCCGGCCTCTCCAGAGGAACTCCTCCGACGCGTCCTCCCTGAGGGAGAACACGCACGCCCTCGTCCACCGGACTTCCTCGTGCAGCTCCTCGCCGGTGAAGGACACGGGAGGAGCAGGGGGCACCTCCCCCCCCCAGAAGCAGCGAGCGGCCTACCGGACTCCCTCCTCCTCCTCCCTGGCCCCCAACCGGCTCTCCACCTCCTCCTCCCTGGCTCCCAACCGGCTCTCCACCTCCTCCTCCCTCACCTCCCTCCATATCTCAGAGGGTAAGACACACAACCGTGTCTTCTAGAACCATCAAATACAGTGAATAGCGTCGAAATGTGACGGGACGTGGCTTGTGAGCGGCTTGAGTCGAGTTTGACGGCCTTGTTTCGCTTGGTCTCTTCTTGTCTTCCTCTGCCCCGTTCGATGTGGTTCTGCTCTGAGTCTGCTCTGTCCTGTTTGGGCTCGATCTTCTGGGTTCTATCTTGTTCTGCTCTGTTCCATCGTGTTCCCCCCCTGTTCTCCCCCAGACTACCAGAGCTGCCATGGCTCCGTGCAGAGTCTCATGTCACTGGACCAGAGAGACGCCACCCTGACGCGCAGCACACACAACGGCTCCCACACCCCAGACCTGACCCTCACACGCTCTGGCCCACCAGCCTCCAATGGCTACCAGAGACCTGGATCAGTGTAAGTCTGGTGTGTGTGTGTGTGTGTGTCCCCGCACACTTGAAGTATGTCTAAAGGTATTGACTCCTACTCTGTGTCTGTCTATGTTTGTGTGTGTGTGTGTGTGTGTGTTCCAGTGTGTCCTCCAGGGCGGTGCCGTGTGAGAGCCTAGGAGGACCCCAGACCAAAGGAAGGTAGGTTACTGTCCAAACCACAGTTTACCCGAGACAGGTTTTTTTTGTTTTTGCAGCCAACATGCGGCGTAAAGTTTTTGGAATTCCGTCAAATTCACTCTTCTTGACAACGTTTTTAGCAGCTTAACTCTTTTCTGTAGTCCTGCTGGCCTCATGGCTGCAGTACTTTCACCATCAACAGTGTTTTGGGACAAAGTCTGCTTTGACATTTTGGAGTTTGCTCATACGCTGTCGAGCCAAAGCGCAGGGCAGTTGCTACAGCCTTTTGGCTCCCCCCCGCCCCGGTCCCAGCTTGGTGCCTGTAACCTGAGACCCCATCAGAACTCTGGCCAACTCTTACATTTACCCACCTCACCTCCATGTCTGTCTCCCCTCCCCCCTCAGGGAAGCCAGGGCCCTGTACTCCTGTGAGGCCGAGCACAGTCACGAACTCAGCTTCCCCCAGGGGGCGCTCTTCTCTAATGGTGAGTAACACTGGACGGATCCTTCTCACTATAGGCCAGTGTTTCTCAACCCTGGTCCGCAAGACCACCCCTGCCCTGCATGCTTTCGATGTCTCCCTGCTCCAACACACCTGATTCAAATGAATGGGGTCATTCATTATCAGGCTTCCGTCGAGCGTCATAACATCCCCGTTCATTTGAATCGGGTGTGTTGGAGCAGGGAAACGTCGAAACCATGCAGGGCATGGAGGTCCCTGACGACCAGGGTTGAGAACCACTGCACTAGGACGGCAGGTGTCTCCTATACTAGCCATCACCTAACCCTGTTGTGGGGGGGGATGAAGATAACGTCCAGTTCTCTATTCTGTTCCCCAGTGTACCCGTCTGTGGAACCCGGTTGGCTTCAGGCGACACACAACGGTAAAACCGGCCTCATACCGGAAAACTACGTGATCTACATGTAACCCACCAAACGCTCCGTTTTGTGTTCCCGAGCGTAGCAAACAAAACTTTCAGCACAGTATATCTACCTAACTAGAAGCCTGTGGTAAATCACCTATAGGTGATGTGAGTGTATTATGATAATAATGTAGTACTTAGGTATTATTACCTGGCCAGGATTGTGGTCTGGGTCTTCTATGACATGAAAGGCCGATACAGTACGACTGTAAGCATGTTGCCCGTCGAGGATCCAAGCATTTCAAGTAGTTTTTTTCTATCGATAACAATCTGTATTTGAACGGTACAGAGAGATTTTTACCCTGAATTTATTATTAATAAATTAATTGTCTTGTTAATTGTTGATTAATAGTGCTGACATTTGTGATTGTGTGGGGAGCTCGTGTCTATGCGTCTGTATTGCACTTCTAGATAGTATTCATATTATTGTTTTATTATATAACACTGTATTAGGCTGTTGTTATAGGGTAATTATTCTGCCCTTGGCTATTATTATTTGGTACTACATTTCACACAAACGCGTACAAAGACACTAATGTATTAATGTTTCAAACAATAACACTGACTTTTCAGCTGGTTGTAAAAATTATCTGTATTTAATCACTGTAGATGTCTATATGAAGTTTTATGAGGAATTATTTAAAGGATGTTTTTATACACAAAGTGCTCACTAATAAAGTATATTGACACTGCTCTTGAACGTTGTGATTTTAATAAATACAAATAGAAACTTAATTCCACATGAATGAAGACAGCAAAAATCTTTCAAAAAAAAGTTTGAGAACATTATAGTAGTCTGTGTAGAATATGAATGGGCATTTGTTTTAAACCAGGCAATACATCTGTCAGATGATAGGTGAACTTGGAAGACTGAAGCCTGTTGATGGACCAGCCAGCAGTACAAGTAAACTTGTCAAAGTCCTGAATGTTACTCCTTCTACTGGACCAGTATCAGAAGTGAGAGTGTGTGTGTGTGTGTGTGTCACTTTGTGTTAAAGTTTGGCACTTTCTCGCCCAGCCTCCTCAGTAGCCCCTCCAGCTCCTCCATGTTCTGAGACTTCTCCTCCAGAAGCTCATAACGCAGACTGGATATATCCTGCTTGATCTCCTTCAGCTCACCTACACACACACACACACACACACACATTATGTTCCCCACTCACACCACTATGGAGAGCCTCTAAAAAGGCATCGTTCTCGTACCTTCGTTGATCTCGTCGTTTTCTTTGTCCGTCTGGGCTTTGATGATGTAGCGCTTGATCAGTCTTTTCATGACCTTCTACAAGAAAAACAAATCAAATGACTCCACGCGCCCTAGATTAAGCCTGATCTTAAAACCTTCACGTCATGTTTCTTTTAGTGTGGGATTTATTCATCTGGGAAATCCGACCTATACCGTCTGATGTAATCTGTCGGCTGGGTGGCCCACCTGGTATCGTGTAGGACCAGCTGAACCACTGTAGACCTTGCTTTCCCCCAGCTGGAACACACAAGACAGTAATACTGTGGTTAACCACACGGACCAGCATACTGACGCACAGCGGATTCACAGTCTGTTCTTGATCTACCGGCGCTGCTGGAGCCTTGTGGTTGTGGCCACTGGGTGGCACTGAACGTTCCGTGGGCCCCAAGGCCTTGGTGTCGACGGTTCAAAGTAAGAAGGGAGTTGGCAATCCTTGGCCCAGGAGAGTGAAAATGGCTTGTGTGCGTTCACGTATGTGTTGGCTGGGTGTCCTCCAGAGTCAAACAGCCGTGTGAGGGGAATTTTCATTGTCTAAAATGTCCCTGTGTTGTTCTGTGCACGCAACCAAAATCTCCCTGACTTTTGATTTGACCCTTGTGTTATCTTCGGGTCATTGTGACCCTTCAGTCATTGTGAGCCCCCCCCACCCCCACGTGTTGCGACAACCTTACCTCATACAAAAATAAAGTGAAGCATTTTCTTTTAACTGTCGGGCTGTCTCACTACCCCCACAGCGCAAAGTAAAAAAAATTTTTTTTAAAAGCGTTTTATTTATTTTTGTATCGGGTAAAGTTGTCGCAGCACAACGATGGGTCATTGTGAACCTTTGGGTCATTGTGACCCGAAGGCAGCACAAGTGCTAAGGTGTGTTTGAGTACCTGGGTGAGCTATGTTTGTGTACCTGGGTCTGCTGTGTTTGTGTAGCTGGTTAAGCTGTGTTTTGACTACCTGGTTGAGCTGTGTTTTGAGTACCTGGTTGAGCTGTGTTTTGAGTACCTGGTTGAGCTGTGTTTTGACTACCTGGTTGAGCTGTGCCCCCTCGATGACCGGGTCCTGCTCCACCAGGTAGTGTAGCAGCAGAGTTCTGATGCATGTGACCAGGCCCAGGGCAGCCTTGGGGCTGGGCACCAGGTTGAAGGGCACAGGAAGAGTCCTGCCCTCCTCAAAGTAAATGAACCACAGTTTGGCGCGCGCAAACTTCCATTCAACGTCGGCATCATCCTACAGAGAGAGAGAGAGAGAAGAAAGAGAAAGAAGGAGAGATACAAGAGATAGCTTCCTTATAAACAGAGGTGAATAGTTTGCTGTCACGTCCAAGCCCCGTGGTGAAAGCCAGTGTGTGTGTTATACAGTACCTCGATCTCCTGAAAGGAGCTGTTGATCATGGCGATGAGCATGTTGAGCAGCACGATCACCATGGTGACGTTGTAAACCCCATACAGCACGTACCCGATGTTCTCAATGAACTTGTGCCCGTTGTTAATGACGACCGACTTCACCTCAGACAGGCCGAATATAGCCCAGAACAACGTCTTGAAACTCTCCTCCAGGCTGGCGACGGAGGGAAGGGAGGCAGGGACGGAGAGAAGGGAGGCAGGGACGGAGAGAAGGAGGGAGAGAAGGAGGGAGAGAAGGAGGGAGAAGGTGGGATGGAGGGGAAGACAAATGGGGGGGGGGAGGTTATTTTTTCAAGCTCAAACGGAAACAATAATTCATATTCGAGGAAGGAAGCGCAGATCCTCCTCATGAGAACGTAAACACCATAGCAACCGAGACTATCAATCTGAAACGAGCGCTGTGTGCAGGGGTCACGCCGGCGAAATGAAATTCTTTGGGTAGCCTTTTCCCTGTGTGTGCGTGCGCTCGCGCGAGTGTGTCTGCGGGCCTTACGTGGTAAAAGCATCGTTCTGTTTGGCTCCCAGATAGTAGGAGTACAAGTTGAACATGCCGATCATGAACGCGAGGAAGACGAGGATGAAGATGACCATGAACTTGAAGATGTCCTTGACCGTCCGGCCCAGCGAGATCTGCAGCGGGCCGAAGCTCTCATTGGCTGGGAGGATGTAGGCGATGCGGGAGAAACTCAGCACCACGGCGATGGCATACAGGCCTTCGGATACCAGCTGGGGATCCGACGGCAACCAATAGTTACGGGCTGGAGGGGACAAGAAGGAGATGGATTTGTTGTTTACAGTGCTGCGTTTTTTGTGTCTGTGAGAGAGAGAGAGAGAGAGAGAGAGAGGGGGGGGGGGAGGGAGGGAAAAGAAGAGAGAATTTGAGGGAAAGAGTGCAAATAGTGTTTCTTTTCTGTGTGTGTGAGACAGTGAGAAATAGAGAGAGGAGCAGCAAGTGGGGGGGAGAGAGAGAGAGAGAGAGAGAGAGAGAGAGAGAGACAGAGAGAGAGAGAGAGAGAGAGAGGGAGGGAGGGAGGGAGGGAGGGAGGGAGGGAGGGAGGGAGGGAGGGAGGGAGGGAGGGAGGGAGGGAGGGAGGGAGGGAGGGAGGGAGGGAGGGAGGGAGGGAGGGAGGGAGGGAGGGAGGGAGGGAGGGAGGGAGGGAAAAGGAGAGAGAGACTTACCTAGAGTGTAGTAGTGGATCTCTGGGGGCAGCGTGACGTTGGAGAGTGTGGTGTAGTGCTGCTGGACGTAAGTCTGAGCGGAGCGGGCCAGCCGGAAGGCCGAGAAGCGGGAACTGAAGGAGGCCAGGAAGATGGCCAGCATGCCAAAGTCCAGAAAGTTCCACGGCTCCAACAGATACTCCCCTGGTCCCTGGCTCCAGATCTCCTTCACCTCCGCCCAGATCATACCTGCAGGAGGGGTGGAGAGGGGAAGTAGTGGAGTGGTGAGTTGAGGAAAGGAGGGGAGAGAAGAAGAGAGGAGAAGTTGGTAGAGAAGGAAGTAGTAAATTGCAAGCAAAACATCCCTCCCCCCCCCTTTATCTCTTTCAATTCTCTTTTAGAAAAACCACTGCAGCCGCCCACTGACCCATGACCCAGGAGATGATGAGGATCTCCATCCAGGTGAAGGGCGTGGTGGTCATGCGGTAGAGCAGCAGGGGGTCGGTCTCGGGCTCAGGGTGCAGCGCCGGCCGCAGGTGAGTGGTCATGTTGGGCAGGAGCGTGGTTCCTGCGAAGCGGTCGGCAGCGTTGAGCACCAGCAGACACAGGAAGATGGTGAAGGAGGAGGCGTGGGCCACGAACTTCATGAAGGGGCTCCTCATTATTCTCCCTACCTGAGGGGGAGAGAGAGACAGGAACGAGATGAAGTTGCCAAAACTGTAACTGAATGGTATTCATCCTTTATTCATACCTCTTACTTGTAATTGTTCCCCTATTTGCTCAATGAAACGATTAAAAACATGCAAAAAGAATACCACAAAAACGTTTACAATGGCAAACAAAGAACCCCTATGCCGATGTGCATAAACACAAGCATACATATTTTCAAGCAGCACAGTCAATGAGCCACAATAAATGGGCACAGTGGGTACAGTTTATAGTTATGTTCCAGAACATTCAGAAGATAACCTATAATAGCCCTAGTGTTTAGTGTGTAGTCCGTACGCTCCGTACCCTGCTGCAGGGGGCCACCCAGTAGGCCAGGGCCAGGCCTGGCAGGCCCACGGCCACGCCCAGCACCACCAGCAGCTTGACCGCTGTGGTCTGCTGTCTCAGACCAGGAAGACTCTCGTACCAGATACTCAGCAATTGCTGCTGACAGTTCGGGTGGGCCACAAACTGAGGGAAAGAGACAAGGGAGAGGTGAGAGGGGGTGAGGGGAGAAACATGGGGTCGAGGCATGGAGGGAAGTGGGAGGGACGTCGAAAGGGAGGCGGAAGAGGCTGAGCGTTGTTGAAAGGGTGGAGAGAGAGATGGGTAAAGAGAGAGGAGGCGTCGAAGGGGGGAAAGGGAGTGAGGGTTTTTTAGGCAAGCCACAGTGTTTATTTAATTTGAGCTGCGAACATAAACAGTCGTTTCAGTCGAAATTCTTCTCTGATCCTGAGAGGACATTACTGGACAGCGGGTTGGTGTGTGTTTGCTTGTCAGTCTGTGTGAGTGTGTGTGTGTCAGTCTACCTGCCCATCTGCTTGGCTGCCTTTCTGCGCAAACCAAATCTGTGTTTTGCGCGCGCCCACTGACCTTCTTGACCTCGTACTTGATGGCCAATTTGAGGCGCGTGAGCGAGGGTCGGCCCGGCAGGTCGTAGGCTTCGTCGCTGTCGGTGTCTCCACTCAGGATGGCCTCCACCTCCTCCGTGCTCCGACACAAATCCAGCAGACCCACCAAATAGTCTTTACACTGGCCCGACAGGCAACAGTAGTCATTCTACACAGGCACACGGAAAGAGGGCGGGGGGAGAGGGTGGGATTATATGGAGAATGGAGAGCAAGGAAGATAAGGAGAAACTGAGAGATAGTGAGCGATTGAGTGTGTGCGTGTGTCCATTTGTGTGAGAGAGAGCAAGAGAAACAAAGGAAGAGAGAGAGAGAGTGATTGATCGAACACACTTGTGTATTCAATTGTGTGCGCGAGACAGAGACGCGGAGAGACTCAACAACGTTTTCTAACATCCCACTGTTTATCCACCTTGAATTCCTTTTCGATGTTGGCCAGCACAGCCAGTTCGTTGCTCAGCTCCAGGGCAGCCAACACTGGGTCCTCATTGGACAGGCACAGGTAGGCGGGACTGGCGAGGCCTTTGTAGGCGTTGATCCGCGATCGCGAGTGGCTGAAGGAGTCGTACTGCTGTTGGTAGTTGCAGGAATCGCAGCAGCAGAAGTAGTCGTGGGGGGGGTCGATGCGAGCCCCTTTGCCCAGCAGGGTGTGGACGATCTCATACTCCTGACAATGGGCTGCCAGGATCACCGGGGTCACGTCATGGGAAAAGCTGTGGACACACACACGCATACACTCGCCAAGTTTCTTTCGCCATGTCCTAATGGGGCCCGACCATTCACTTCCATTCAAACTTGTGTCACTAACCATTCTCCCCTAACCCTAACCCATTCGAACTCGCGGTCACACACGCGCATTCTCACCGCGTCCCGTCCTCGTCGTACGCGTAAAAGTCATCCAGCATGTCGGCCTGCGAGGGGCTGGCGACCAGACGACGTCTGTCGCTGAACGAGGGATGGCCAAGGAGCGCTTCAGTGATGCGAATATACCCCTTACCTAAGAAGCACACACACACACACTTGAGTTTAGGATCATTGTCCAAATCATTGTACTCTATGTGGCTCCCAACTGAAGGCATGCAGGAGGCTGTTTTACACTAACACACACACACACACACACCCAAGTACACACACACCCCCACATCGGCAAGCACACACGGAGCCCTTACTGATGGCTAGAAGGAGGGCGTCGCCTATTCTCGCTAACTCCTCCCTCCCCAGGAGCAGCTCTGTCACCTCCAGGTGCTCATTCGCCACAGCCAGCTGCAAAGCATTCTGGCCCATGTAGTCCACCGCGTTGACGTTGAGATTGGGCATGTGCGAGAGCATGCGCCGGACCTCGGGAACGTTCCCGTACTCGGCCGCATCCAGGAAGCGCTGCTCAGCCTCCGATAGGCTGACGGAAGGAGCCGAGAACATGTAAGCGGGGCCACGCAGACCCCGTTGGCGCTTAGCGATGATCTGACGCGCCAAGAGCTGTCGTTCTGTGCTGCCGCGGCTGTGACAGGGGCAAAGGCGGCAGAAAAGACACGGAAACATGTCAAGGCACAATGTTGACATGCACAAGAAACTTGTGAGCTGGAGTCATTCATGGCATTGAAGCAAGGGAATTTTTTAATCGGGAACTATGAAAGAGAGAGAGAGAGAGAGAGAGAGAGAGAGAGAGAGAGAGAGAGAGAGAGAGAGAGAGAGAGAGAGAGAGAGAGAGAGAGAGAGAGAGAGAGAGAGACATAGAGTTCAAACTGTATAGAAAACTCAGGATAATATTGAGAACATTTCTGCTGGTTTGGGTTCAAGCAGGTAATCGATGCAATTCTCTTTTTCAAGGCCAACTAAAAAGGGAAGCAGTATGCTTTTTTTCTGCCTGTCTTTAGTTTCGTAAACAATTCAATTTTCTATGAGGAACAAACAGAAAAGGTGATTTCATAAGGCTTGGTCCACCTGTCCCACCGAGTCACCAGTCCTGGATATGGACTCGAAATCAGCTCTGTTCTCTGAGGGCGACGAGACCGTCCCACTTACCCAGGATGGAATCCATAGAGGTGGTTTTCTCCCAAGTCCTCGTTCACCAGCAGGTTGTCGTGGCTCCTGACCCTGCTCTCAGCGCTGTGGCCCGCCGGACGGCGGTGGTGATCCGTGGTGGACCGTCTGTGATTCATCCTCCCGTCGACCGACCGCTCCGCTCCCGGGGTCCACACACTCAGTCTCTCGTGCCTTGGGTCCCTGACATGGCTCTAATTCTCCCTCCCTCTCTCTCTCTCTCTCTCTCTCTCTCTCTCTCTCTCTCTCTCTCTCTCTCTCTCTCTCTCTCACTCTGTCCCTCTCTCTCTCTCTTCTCTCTTTCTCTCTCGCTCTGTCTATGTATGTTTCTGAGTTCTCTCTCTCTTTCTCTCCATCTCCCTCGCTCTCTCTCTCTTTCTGTTTTGCTGTAACTGTTTGTCTGGCTCTCTGTCAGTCAGTGTCTCTCCCTCTCTCCTTCTCTCCTCACTCCCGTGTTCTCTCGGTCTCCCTCTCTTTGTCTCTCTCCTCTCGATCTCCCTTTATCTGCTTACTCTCATTGTCGCCAGCACCATCAGAGGTGGAGTACTCCATTACGTAAAGGCTTGCTTGTCTGTAAGTTTGAGGAGAAACAGAATAGAACATGTTTTGTTGATTCAAACATTTGACCGGGTAATCCACTGGTGAAATACGGAACAAGAGGATCAGTTTTTAAATGCCCAGAAGTAACAGGTCTTACTATAAGTGCATCCTGTATTCAAGAATATTCGATGCACGCAGCTTCTGTTTGCCAGATTGTGTCGTGTGGAAGTCAGAAAAACAAAGCAGGGCCGGAGGAAGGCCCTAAACACACTTTACTGAGCTTACATACTGTTCTGACACTTTAATAGCCACTAAACCAGTTAAACATGCTGTGTGAGTGTGTGTGTGTTTGTACAAGTGTGGCTGTGTGTGTGCGTGTGTGTGTGTCAGAGAGAGAGAGAGAGAGAGAGAGAGAGAGAGAGAGAGAGAGAGAGAGAGGGGGAGAGAGAGAGAGACATAGAGTTTGAGTTGTCTCACAAAGAACTGCAGCTGAGATTCCTCAGGGTTTTAAATTCCCAGAAGATTCTGCTTCCTGTGTGCTCCTGCGCAGATCCCCTGATCCTTAGTCAGTGTGGGAAACTCGACACACACACACACACTGTCACACACGTACACACATTCTTCCTCTGTACATTTTTCATTATCAAACAGGAATACGCGCGTGTGTGTGTATCTGTGGTGTTTTTGAGATATTGTGTATAACTGATGGTTTAAAGTAAATCTGAGAGGATTATGGGAAGGCAGGGTCTTGATCCCCTTAAGTCTGTTTGCATTTTTCACACTGACCTTTTCAGACGTACAGAATATAGAACCCTATTTTTAGTTCCTTTTGGAGAAGCTGATCTTTGGACGATTCCACATGTCATCATTACTCTGTCTGGTCTCTGTTCAACCGTTCTCGCTCTCCTTCTATCTCTTTCTCTTTCTTTTTCCTTCTGTCTGTCTCTCCTCCCACCTCTCCTCCCTCACTCGTTTATTTACCTGTCCCATTTTAACGAAATATAACTGACTTCTCACATTTTGACATGTAATGTAATTAAACAAACATTTTGTATCTTTAATATCAAACATCACGCCGTTCTCCTCCCTTAGTCAGCGCCAGACTTGGGTTACTATGGGATGGGAGTGACCATGGATACGGTAACTGACTGGATGAGTTGAAAAATGGGTGGAGTCAGAGTGATGTCACTCGGGTGAACTTTGATTTAGTCTTTCTCTGTGTAGAACAGACCCAGCTCTAAATATAAACACTGCCATTTCAAGCATACACACGCACACACACACGGGGTCCACTTGTATAAACAGGTTTTGCACAACACCTCGAATTGTCTGTGTGTGTACGCGTGAGTGAGTGTATGTGTGTGCTTCGTTAACGCAACCCCATTCATTATCGCAGGAATTACACACAGCTGAGAGGACATAGACCACCCAGACAGCTAGAGCTCTCCTGCATCACCAACAGAACATGCAGCAGAAGCAACACACACATACACATATGTACACATACCTACATACACACACACACATACACGGGGAAAAGTCCTCCGAGCTGTGTCGGCCAATGAGTTCTCCCAGCTGTCAGTTTGTTATCCAGACTTGGATTAGAGGCAGGCCTTTCTAGAACCTTCTGTCCTGACCCTCTGAACAGAGGTGATGGTTCAAGTCGAAAGTCAGAAGGAATCAGAGTGTGCAACCAGGTCAACTCGAGTAGCCGTGACTTACACCGTCTAGTCTCCTGTGTGCCCCTCATGTTGTGGAGACACACAAAGCGCCATCTACTGGAGGAACTTGGTAATGAAACGCACAGCGGCACAGTGTTCAGATCGTTTTATTGTTATCACCGAAAAAAGAGAAACATGGTTCCATTTATCTTAGCTCTAAGCTTAGCTGACAACAAACGACGAACACTAGTCCACTGCGTCCGTCCTCCCTTTCTTCCTCTCACCCTCTCTCTCTCCCTCCCTCCTTCCGTCCGTCCTCCCTCGTTCAGTTGTTTGTGGTGATTCTCCGGATCTTCATGGTGACCGAGCGGATGTTGTGGGGCACTCCGCTCCGCGTCCACGTGTCCCAGTGGATGTGGGCCGCCTCCTCCCGGCCGGGGTCGTCCTGCGGGGAGCTGTTGAGGTTGGCCAGGCCACACTGGTTGAACCACCAGCCCGTGTGCTGGTGCTGAGCACTGCAGCTCTCCACCGTCTCGTTGCCGATGGCGCAGAACGGGAAGCAGCCGTCATTGTCCACGTCCGACGTGCTGAACGGGGCCGTGTCCTGGTTCTGCTCCTGGTCGTAGCCGCGGAACGCGTCGCCTGAAGGTCAAAGTAGTTTTCCGGCTTGACCAACCCAAAAATAAACCCTTTAACCAGAACTGTAACCTTGAAGAAAACTTTATTCAACCTCAGACACAGCTTGACATCAAATGGACTATTTATGGGTAGGTAGGTGTGTGAGTGTGTGTGTGTGTGTGTACCTGCACTTCCTGCGTAGCGACCCAGGTGTATGCTGTAGAACTGCGTCTCGTTGTCCAAGCGGAAGTCGTCGTAGGATGCGTAGGAGGTGGTTTCGTCGTAAGAGACCAGGGCAATGTGAAGCTGGAACCGAGCATCCTTCTGGTTAACGATGTGGAACGCCTTCCTCAGGCCCAGCCAGTGCTCTCCTACACACACACACACACACACACACACATTCCACGCACACACAAACAGAGTTGTAAACTAAAAACTTGAGGATGTACAATCACACGACACAAGTCGCAAACCCACGCATGCATCACAGTTCTCTCAACAACAACAAAAAAGTATACTCTTGTAACCCAGAGTGACCTGGAAGGTGTCCGAACCCATCCGCGTAGTCTGCCCAGGGTCGCTTGAAGTCCGTCAGTCCGTCTGTCCTTCTCTGCATCACTGTCCATCCACCCCCCATGTAGTCCATCTCACAGAACACCTGTGACAACACAATGGGAGAGGATATGTTGGAGTGTGTGAGTGTATGTGTGCCCGTGTGTGTGTGTGTGTGCCCGTGTGTGAGTGTATGTGTGCCCGTGTGTGTGTGTGTGTGTGCCCGTGTGTGAGTGTATGTGTGCCCGTGTGTGTGCGTGTGTGGTTCCCTGTCTCGTTGCCAATCTATCTCTTGGTCTCCATGTATGTGTAACTTGCGCATGTGGTGTGTATGTGTGTGTGTGTGTGTGTGTGTGTTGGTTTAATTATTTGTGTGAGAACCAGAAGTCCCCACAAGGACAGTAAACTAAGGAAAACACCATTTTAATCGGAACTGAATTGTGGGTCGTCACAGGATATAGTAAAACAACCATGCATGTGTGTGTGCGATACCTCAAAGGCGGTTTCCGTGTTCTCCGGGTGGATGATGTAGATTCCGCTGGGGATCTTGGGAACCACAGGCCCCAGGCTGTCTTTAATGTCACTGCAGTCTCTCCCTGGAGACAACACGGTCACCACACTGACACCGCAGTGAGAGAAAAGATCCATGGTCCTTGACTAACACTAGCTAAGCATTCACTACGGGCTAAACTTAGTTTTCTATGAAAACATTCATCATTCCAATGTTATCTGAGGTCAGGCCAGCAACACAGGCGGGTCCTGGGGAGCAGATGGACTGCTGAACTGTGTGTCTTTGTGGGTGGAGCTGCACTGCAGGGGGTGTGGTGGGCTGTTACCGTGAGACGGGACAGGCTTGATGGAGTACATCTCACTGTTGCTCCTCTGGACCTCTGAGCTGAGGGTCTGCACCTTGGTCATCAGCTCTGTCACCTGGCAACCACACGCAGCTTGCTTGGAGTGTTTGTGGGTTTGTGTGTGGGTGTGTGTGTGTGTGTGTGTGTGTGGGGTTGGGGGGACGGGGGGACGGGGGCGGTCGTACCTGGCTTGTTAGGAACTCCAAGTTTCTCTGCTGCTCCTCCATGACATCTCGGATCAGTTTCCTGGTGCTCCTCGCGTAAGCTACCAGAGACTGCTGCAGGTGACCTACACACACACACAAACACACACACAGAGATGAGAGGAAAGATGGTGAAGCCAAGAAGGAAACTGGTGAGGTTGAAAATTACCACAGAGCGAATGCTTCTCCTCTCGAAGCAGCTTGGCTGTGATGTCACAGGGCACGGAGCATCCCTCCCGACCCCTGCCTCCTGCCGGGGCCTTGTGGTTCTTCACCAGCGTTTCGGAAAATTCATCCGTGTCCGCTTCAGATTGGTTCAGACTGGTTCTGCTCTCTGTGTCCTGGCAAACAGGGAGAGACACATGATGTTTGACCATGAATGGGGTCATTTACCAAGTTTTTGGAGTTAGGCCTACCCGCCAGCTGAGTTGGCACCACCTGAAACGCAACTTTAGTTGAGAACTCTCAATGTTCCCTCAGGGCAAATCATTTAAATCATTCATGCTCCGACTGAGGTAAAATAATGACAAGGTCATTAGAAAATAAGCTCTGAAAGCGCTCGATTTAAATAGCTACTCCCCATAGAGGAGACCTATGATGCATATTATTTACTTTATAGAGAGTAGTGACAGAATGAGTCACATTTGGGCATAGCTATACTCTGAATTTACCAGTGACATCCTAATGGAATGTTGATCAAAGGAAATACAGATGTCAACAGTAATTGTACAATGTAAACAGAGGCCTTTTGGGTAATTAAACCACTGTTACAATTTGTCATGCGTTTGTCTGTAAAGATTGTTTTGAAGTTGCTCTCACCATGCCACTGAACCTTTAAAGTTTAACATGTTGTTTTTGCTTTACGTAAAGAGTTTAGGGGACATTCCAATGCTTGTATGTCATCCTGCACAAAAATAAACCAACATTGGACAGCTGTCGATAGATTCAATTCGTTTGACTTCACCAAACTCAATGACGACACCTACAGTTCTGTCAAAGATCTTTAAGGCACATTCAGATCTTGACCCTGCAGTAGTTCGACGAGAGTTTAGCATCTACATTCTCTCTAAAGCAGCAGTCAGTCCTTCAGGATAGGAACTAAAGACACCTACTGTGCGTTCTGTGGAGATATTGAGAGAGGCAGGGAGGTGAGGGGAGAGGAGCAGGCTGAGCACAGTCAGCCACATCATGTCTGATCCGTCCGACTGTTGGCGAGCGGTAATCCGAGGAGAACTTTCTTCCAGATAACTCCCTCAGCTACCTCCGGGAATCTCCCACACACAGACCGATGAGCACCCTTGGCTGAACCTGACTCCACTCTCTTCTCTCTTTCACTCCTTCCCTGTCTCTGTCTCTTGCTCTCTAAATCTGTTTTCCACTCTCCCTCTCTCGCTCTTGCCTGTCTGTTTCTCTCACTCTCTCTCTCTCTCTGGCTCTTTATCTCGACAAACTCTCTCCCCTTTGGCGTGCTTTCTTCCCTGCCTCCTGTTTCCTTTGTCACTGTAGTCCTTCACTCTCTCTGTCTCCTTGACTCCACTTTCTCCTCAACTCTCTCACTCTCTCCTCCTCTCTTTTCATCACCCCTGCTCTCCCCTCATAAAATCCCATGACAAAAAAGCCTTTGGTCTTTCTGTGAGTCAGCGACCTGCGGGTGGCTCCATAACTTTCCTACCTTCAGTTTAGAAGTACCTCTATCTGCTGACTGTGGACTAGTGTAGCCTTTCAACCTCTAATGGTTAATGTCTGTTTCCAGAGGAGAGATTCTGTGATCTCAAAGCTTTGGTTGAGGGGCAACCAAGGGCCAGTAGCTTTGTACGGCATTGTTATTGCACAGCTGTGACTGAGGCTGCATCCTGCCTCAGACATAAGAACCAGATGTAGTTGGGAAATGGGACACCTCAAAGTGGAGGGGAGTCCTGTGTGTGTGTGTCTGTATGTGTGTGTGTGTGTGTCTGTATGTGTGTGTGTGTGTGTTACCAGAACAGAGGGAGGGATCTACCAGTGGTGTATGGGGACCTGCGTAAAAGAAACAAAGAAAAACACAGCCTACATGTCTCAGTTCACGTACAACACACATCCCTTTTCATTCTCTCAGTCAGACAAGTGAACTCAGCTCGTTGGACCAATGACCCGTGTTAATTAGACAGTTAAGCAGGAAGGAAACAGAATAGTAGTAGACTATGTGGCTCTGGTGGAGCTCATACACGGCTCCAATAACCGTCCAGCTGGAGCCAGCCTGCTGGTTGGTACACAGGCAGCCCATGGACGTGCTATAGTGGTGGGGAAAAGGGGTGTGAGAAGTGAGCCACCGTTCTGAGCCCCTGGAACTTTATATGTTTGGTGAGTGGAATGTGCGAGGCCCAGAGGCTGTTGGGCCCCACATGTGCTGTGGGTTACACACTCCTGTAAGACTCACGTCACACTTTGGAAATAGTATACATGGCAGCCATGGCGGTGTGTGTGTTGGTGTACAACTACAGTCAATTGCGATTACAGTCAAATGCAATCCCAAGATGCAAACAGAAGGTGAGGCACATTTTGTTCTGTTCGTGGTCTAGTTTAAGACGTTTCAGAAACTGTAAATACTTCCTTTGCCAAATGACGTTAAATTAAATATAACTGGCATGGTCTACAAACCTATATGGCCATCATCAAGGTGAGGTGAAGAGTAGTTGAACTCATTAAACTTATTTACTGTCATGTTTATGGAGGGTTACACACAGACTTACATACAGGTTACGCACGTTGGCACCCTGATGACGTCAGGAGACGGAGTGGAGGGGGTTACTGGAGCGCGTCGCTATAGCAACAAGTACACAGCGACCAACATGGCTGGAGAGAAACGCACAAGTGAGTTTGTGCAAAGGTTTTCTTTCAACCTTCTTCCGTCCAAGAAATTCTCATTCCTTGAGGAGCGACAGATATTACAACTCTTCTTGAAATGGTACATTTTAAAATATATAAGATACATAAGAAAAATGTGCTATATTCGTGTCATATGGTTCATGGCTAGCTCTACAGTATCTATCTAGCAATAACTAGCGTTACGCTAATGTAGAGGCAGCATCAATCTTGCTAGGGATGGTAAATTACAGCTAAATAGTCTTGCTAATTGACGACCTGTGTGTGTATTACAGGTCCATGTTAGGGAGGATCTCAGTTCAGGCTTATAACTTTGACCAGAGCTTCTACCCCTACAACAGCAGGGACTTCACACTGGTAAGACCCACTTTGTGATTCCGTTGCTCCCGTGTGGCGATGCAATCTCTCCTGGATATCAGTGACCGAGAGTGGCCCTGTTGTTTCCAGAGTTTTTTCCAGGACCCCTGTGTGCAGGCCAACCTGAGGAGGATGGAAGCAGGGGCATGGCAGCCTCTAGGTATGTGGTGCCACCGTAGGCTAGCTTCAGTTCTACACATCCCTCCTGCCCCACCAGACATAGTATGTGTGCGTGTGGCTGTGCAACCTACTGTACTGTGATTCACCATGCTGAACTTCGTGCTAGCCCAAAACACCCTTTAGCTACTGAGACCTCTGTCGTCGTGTCGACCGTTTGCACCAATTGCGATGCGATGTACATTGTTTCCTTTGTTCATTGTGCGTGTGTTTCTCAGACAGCCCAGTGGTCTCAGTAGATGTGGAGGTGGTGCCGTGTACCAGGGTTTCCATGGAGCTGTTCGACCCGCTGTACTCCAGTGGAGTCCTGAGGCCTTCGGGACACGTCGTCAAATGTCTCCACGAGGTTCATCCAGACTACGACGAACTGAGACGGGTCTCCTTCTCTGCCTCTCATGCACCCACACACGTGCAAAACACTCGTGCACACACGCGCACGATGAACAAAGGAAACAATGTACATCACATTACAATTAGTGCAAACAGTAGACATAAGGACAGATGTATCCATGGCTTAAGTGTGTCATGTCTCTCACTGTCTTTCTCTCTTTCAATTTCACACACACACACACACACACACACAAAAACATAAACCATCATAATACAGTAGTATGGGACATTGCGCCGTGGCTGTGGTGATTGGCAGGATACAGGTGTTTACGGATGCCTGACAGAGGTACTGAAGCAGGGTGTTTTTGCCGCTCCCTCCAGATGCTCCAGGAAGAGGATTCCGAGTACTACGACGTGATTGGCCGAGAGGAGCGAGGCGAGTTCCTGTTCCGCCTTTTCAAGCACCTGTGTTTGGGTGGAGAGCTCTGTCAGTACGAAGACACCGTCGCCCCCTACGTGGACACAACCAAGCAAATCTACAGAGACCTCATCAGGTACACACGCCCAACAGTCACGTAGGAGATAGGCTTTATTTGTTTAATTTTTTAATGTATTATTTAAGTACACTTTACAACAGTGCTACAACAATTATCGTGCTGTTGATACTATCGTGTGGTCGTTGAGTGACTGGCTCGTGTGTCCACGTCCAGTGTCCAGAAAGAAGCTGAAACCAAGAAGATCAGCGTCGTCTCCACCGTGCTGAAGGTGTCCGCCTACGTAAGTCGTTTCCCCTCGAGGCCCCACACTCGGACCGTTCAGCCAGCTCTCAGGTCAGGGAGCAGCAGGGAGGATGAGAGAGGCTGAAACAGACAGAGAGGGCGACCATGTGAGAACGAGGGGGAAGAGTGAGAGAGGGAACGAAAAGAACGCCACTTCGACTTCGAAAAACTCGAATGTCCTCCCGAGAGGAAACGTGTCGCCCGGCACAGAGCGTATAGACACACATTAAAGAACGGGACAGAGGCACCACACAACAACAATAATCTCTATCATCATCCATAGCAGCCGTCGTGAATGTCCGATATACACAAGAGAGGGATAGCGCGGGTAGGAGTGCCGTGTTAAAAACAGGCGGGTGGAGGGATGAGGTCAAGGGAAACGATCGAGGGAGTGAGATGGTGTCTCGTCCTCCCATGCAGGACGAAGCCGGTCTCTGTTACCCGGGGCGACGAGGGGAGGGGGAGGAGGAGCAGACGTTCTCCTACCTGATCGTCGACCCCTTCAGACGCCACGTGTTAGTCTTCCACCACTGTCACGGCGTGGGCTCCTTCGAGCTGTAACTCCAGATCTCTACAGGGAACACCAGCAGTCCTAGAGAGAGCCATCCCGCTGCTGCAGCTGCCCCCGCGGTTCCCTTCTGTGTTCATCGAGGCTGTGCGTCTGTGTGGCCACTAGGTGGCGTGATGAACCCTGAGCGTAAGTGGAAAGGGGGGCGGGTTCTGTCTGTCTGGGAATTTGCCAGATCGGGCACGTTCGGAGCCTGTCCCAGCCGAGGGTTCCCACTGCATACCTCTGTCTCTCTCTCTGTCTCTCTCTCTGTCTCTCTCTCTCGCTGCCATCTCGGATTCTAAATGATGGGATGGGGGGAAAGCCTAGGTAACTCTATTCAAATGTTACCGATTGACTCGTGCCAGATCGGAGATGTAGTGAGGGGGGGGTGTTGGGAAGAGGAGAGCATTTCCAGAGTGTCCGTAGAGCCTCGGTTTGGACCCAACAGACAGCTGTTTGGTGTAAAAACGGAGTTCAAGTCTGTCAGCCAGCCGGCTCCATACCCATACTTCTGACCTGCTCTCCTCTCTTTCCTTTCATCTTTCCTTCCTGGCCACAGATATGAGAGGACTAGACAAGAGGGCCATGGCTGACAAATCACACATTCGAATAAAGTCCTGTATGAGAGTCTGTTTAAATGAGTGGAGAAAAACACAGATGGGCTTAAGTGTTTGTTTATTTCGTGACAATAAATGAGATGTGCTGTGACGAAACGTTCCATAGTTTTGATTCATTGAGTACAACTTAAAGACGTGCATTTTGACATCATTGCAGATATCCCATACAATAGATTTACCTTTTGTGCCTTCTTTGCTATTAAATTGTGAGTGAACATTTACACGAAGGTGAATAATACGATCATGAAGTAAGAAAATGAGTGAGACTGGTGGGACCGCAGAGATGGGACAGAGAAATTGCTGTGGCTTTAACTCCAACCCCGCCCCTCAAAGGGATCACGGGGCCGCAGTAATCTAGCTACTACAGTTTCTGAGAAAGTTTCGGGTCGGTCTGCCAAACTGAGATTTATATCGTGCGTTGTTAGTTCCACTCTCTGTAATGATATGTTTGTACCCCTTTATTTATATTACGTTTTTGAAGACTTGCATTGGGATTTAGTTACTGTGTCTTCGGAATTTGAAGCGAAACGATCTTCTGCAGAAAAAAAATCTGTCTGGCAGTTTGAAGGTATGTGGGACGTCCAACGTGTTTTCCACAGTTGATTTTGACAACAAAACAAGTTTAAAACATATTCATGACAATTTGGTGTCGGTCAAACTTATACCGCAATACAATATAAACAATTTAGGGGAAACAAATAGTTTTCCGTGTTCAAAACGGAAAAAACTGCTTGTTTGTAAAGAAAAGAAGAAAATAAAAGAAAGAAGAAAAACAAGTAATTGGATTGTCTGTCAAAAACTTTTGGGCGTCTCCCAATCAAAGTGGTGTGTTTGGGAAAGGAAAAAAAATTCTAGATAACTTTTGGATTCATTGGAAATAATCATTCCTGAAAGCATGGACGCGCAGCAGAGCGCGCCTCCGGCTGGGCAGCAGGTCGTGCACGTGCGCGGGGATTCGCAGACCGATCTTGAGGCGCTCTTCAATGCTGTGATGAACCCCAAGACTGCGAGCCTGCCGCCCTCCCTGCCAATGCGCATGAGGAAGCTACCAGACTCCTTCTTCAAACAGCCAGACCCCCGATCCCACTCCAGACAAGTAAGAGATCCTGTCCAGCCCCCACCCCCACCCCATCATTTCCTGGCCGACCGCTCTAAGTAGGGCACCATAAGGACAGACTAATGATGGTCCTAAGCAAAGGCCACATAGTAGCTAGTGGGATGTTTAAAATCAGGGGCACCAAAGTAAAGTCAGGGACAGACCTTACCCCAGACTGGACATGGCACAGTTAATGCTTCTTCACTGAGCTGGTGTTCACCAAAACCTGTTGGTGTTATGTTGTGCAATAACCTTAAATGGCTCCTTTTTTGTATGTTTTCTCATCCCCCCTTGTTGTGTGCGTGCGCCTAACCCCAGGCCAGTTCGGACGGGAGCGTGTGCGGCTCGTTGACGCCTCATCACGTCCGCGCCCACTCGTCCCCCGCCTCACTGCCCATCAACGTCCTGTCCACCCCGCCAACAGTCGCCGTGGCAACACAAGCCCTCCCTGATGACATGCCCCTCCCTCCGGGCTGGGAGATGGCCAAGACACCATCTGGCCAGCGCTACTTTCTCAAGTAGGTGGCAATGGGTCCGTTTACCTATCTGTCCGGATGTTTCTCAGTGGTGACTGGTCTGTCAGCCCTTGCATCACTGTTCCAACCTCTAGTTTTAGCACGGTATGGCTGTAAGTCAGTGGCAAGTTCCGAGTGGTTAGATAGAGTGTGTTGTGTTACTAGTAGAGCAGGTCCTGATTAAGGGTGTGCGTACATGGCTCATTGAGCAGGTTCCACTGGTTCCACTGCTACAGAAGACTGACAGCTCACTGAAGCAAAACGGCTTTATCTATTCTATGTGTGTGTGGTGTGTGTGTGCTTGTAGTCACCTGGACCAAATCACGACATGGCACGACCCTCGCCTATCCCACCTGCAGACCAGCGCAGCTCCTAACCCTATCTCCAGCCCTCCGCCCCACGCCCACACGCTCACCAACCCTGCACCCACAACACAGACACACAACGCCAGCCCCGACACAGGTACGGCCTCCCCCGCCCCCCCCCCCCCCCCCTCTCTGCTCCTCCTCCTCCCATACCTGCTCTGTCTTCTCAGCTCCCATCCATCCATAGCCCCGCCCCCCCCCCCCCAGCCTCTTTTTCTACCGTGTCACCAGTTAGTAACTATGACATACCCCTTTCTCTCGTCTTTCCTTCCTCACCATCTCCCAACCTGCAGACCCAGATCAGACCAGCTAGCCCTTAGTAGTACCTACCCCCTGCTCCCACTCCCACCCCCAACGCTACCACCCCCACCCCCCCCTCCCCCCCACCCCACCCCGTCTACACCCCAAACTACGCCACACAGAACGGCCAGACCCAACACAGGTCAGGAACTACCTTTACGCCACTCTGTGAATGTTCCCTTATGAGCTACCTGTATCGGGACGTTGAATACGTCCCTCAGTGACTTGAAAGAGTGCCAGGTGAGATTGTGGCTTCTCACAAACTCTACACTTTTGAGACGGTTGATTTGGTGCCCCCTGTCTCTGGGGGTGACCTAAATGGAGTGCACCTCAAGTATTTGACACGTTATTGACCCAGATGTGGGTTTGTTTGTATGGTAAGAGTGTGTGACACTGTTGCTGTGTAGGTCCCTTGCCAGAGGGGTGGGAGCAGTCGGTGACTCCTGAGGGAGAGGTGTACTACGTCAACCACGCCACCAAGACCACCTCCTGGCTCGACCCACGTCTAGGTAACACATACTTGCACACACACGGATACACGAGACCCGTACTTGTGTGACGGCAAAAGCCAAACTGTCCCAATGTTGTTTTGACCAGCAGATGGCATCATTCACCAAATGCTAAAGGAAAGATGGCATGTATAATGATATACAGTAGAGGGTACTAAAGTCACGTACCTTTTTATTCGCACTTTAGAAGAACAGAGTTGCCTCTTGCGCAATTTTGCTTAATTTGACTGTACTATTTACATCAACTATCAAGGTGTTAACTATTGAAGGGATTCGTAATTGTAATTCTAGGCTCACCACAAGAGCAAAATAATATTACAGATGGAAAAACAACTAAATCAACCTAGCCCCATGAAATGCTCAGTGACAAGATGATGGATTACTGTTGTATATGGACTTCATTTTGTGTGTTCTATGCCTCATAACTCCAAAGGAAGGGTGGGACTTACTAACCTGATATATTAAGTACAGCTGTTGCTTGGTATCATTGTGCACACTCTTATCAATCTCAGCCTGTAAGCACTCTGCATCAGCAAAATATATCTTTCCCCAGCCCAGAAGGTTGGCTCCAGCCTGGTTGGTGTGGCGACCCAGCAGAGGCAACAACAGCTGCAGGAGAGGGAACGACAGCGACACAAACATCAGGACCTGCCGCAGCCAATCAGAATGCAGGTTAGAAGTCAAGCTTTGTTTACCTCCATGTTGGTGACACTGAATGTCAGCTGGCTATCCAAGTAGAACCCTAGTTTTCGTTTGCCTTTTTGCCTCGTTTTTACAGAAGCACATCCTCCAGTATTTCAATCACATTTGACAACAGCGACAGTGAGATGTCAACAGTGACACCTGAAATATGAGGAACTGCCGTTAGCTACTCTGGTTGTTTCTTCTCCTCTCTAAATCTTTCAACTTGTGCCGATTCATTCCTTGATTCGTGTCGTGTACACTCCGATGTACGTCTTTCCAGGATGTCGTGTTAAGGAACCAGCTTCCTGCTAGCATGGAGCATGACGGGAACACGCAGAGCCTTGCTCAGGATGGCAGGAACAGAAATTCCAACCATGACTCTGCTCTCAATGGGTGAGTTTGTCTGTGTTTGCATGTGTTTGCCTAAATGACGAGATGTTGGCAAATAATGTGGACTACACTACGGAAATTAAGTTGTGTGTGTGTGTGTGTGTGTCTGGCAGGATTCACTCCCGTAATGAGAGCACGGACAGTGGGTTAAGTGTGAGCAGCTTGCCTCGAACCTCAGACCACATGCTCAACTCTGTAGAACATATGGACACAGGTAACACCTGATTACGAATGCCGTTTTGAACGCACCAAATGATGTGTCCTTTCATTGTGAGCCGATGTCCTCTGTTGTGTTCTCTGTTGTGATAGGTGACTCTGGAGTCACCCTGCCGACAGTGTTACTGGAGACGAGGCCCGGGCTGTGCATGTCTAATGAGGGGGAGGAGCTAATGCCAAGCATACAGGAAGCTCTGGATTCCGACATCCTAACCGATATGGAGACCGTTCTTTCCGCATCTCGCATGGATAAGGACAGTCTGCTCACTTGGCTATAGACACGACACAAAACACCAAACAATCATCTTACATCTGGCAGTAAGCACACACACACATCTTCACCTGGTCACAGACGCGTGGAGATCGACCTCCTAAATTTACTCAGTTCAGTAAATGCTTTTTGTTTCTCCATACTTTACAAATGCTTTTGAGCAAACCTGTTTGCCATTGTGGTGTTCTCCCTACGAACGCTGCTTTTCGAGCACACGTCTGGGCTGTACAGGTAGGTCATGCGCGAACGCCTGATCATATATGAACCTCTGACTTATGATGAAGAAACAATGACTCCATTGCTGGAATTTTTCTCCTTTTATTGTCCACTCACAATTGAAGAAACCAACAAACTTTTGCAGCTCACTTCGTTTATAATGACCATTTTGTCACAGTGTGTGTATATATTCAATTTTGTTTTACTTTGTGTACTTGAAGTATACTGTAAGTTGATATTTTGTCAGTTGTTTAGTGTTTGTCAAAGCTTTTAGTTCTACACATCCATTGGAACTTTGTAATGGGAAAAGAGAGGAAGGTGCATTTTCAACCACACTTATCCTTGTGATGGGTTGTTAACTGGTTTAATTTAGAATGTTTAAAAGCAGTTTCCTCATTGCCTATTTGAAGGTACTTACTCATTGATCAAGTTTAGGCGATGATATATCCTTCAAATTGGTTAGTTGATATTCATTTTTCAAATGACATTTTTGTATCTGCATGTTTAATAATTATTGCTTTTTGTGTTATTGGCTTCCGCTGAGTATTATTGAAATAACCCAAATGTATATTGTTGTTATTATGGATTTGTGTATGCATGTATTGTATATTGATGCATTTTAGTTCTAGCTAATGTAATCCCTTTTAAAATAAATAATAAACCGTGATACATTTTTTTGACACTAATTGTCGGTGATAAATTATTTTCAAATGACGTCGCCCTGTTTAATTAGTCTACCTCACCTGACTAACTGGTTATGTGCAAAGACCATAGACTGACAGCAGAGCTATATAAAAAGACAGTTGGGACACTTCCATAGACTTCCATTGTTATCGAAGAAGGGAGAAAGGGAGAAAACCTCTTGTTTTATTCTAGGGCTATTTCACAGGGTGCATTAGTGCGCATAGAACAGCACCCAGGCCCTTTTCAGCCCAACTAGTGTTACATACTCTATTTGGAGACCATAAGGAACAGTGTGTGAAATCAGTAAATGACCACTTTAAGGGGTCCCCTATAGTCCAGCTAGCTCTCAATGCTCGTCAGGAATTTCAGGTCCACTCACTAAAAACAAACTTGACCCTCTCACTTGACATATTGTATTATAGGCCTAAAATGTTTAATTGAATGCATATTTTTTGTTCTGAATGTTTTTTTACAAACATTAATTTATGTTTCATGCGTTTTGCAATATAAATCTAACGTTTTTTAACGTTGGCCAACTCTGATATTTCTAGTCTACAGGTTAACAGCAGTGTTTTTTTTTGAACTACAGCAAGCGACTTATACCACTTGATGACGTGTTGGCGGAACCAAAGCAGCAGGGGAAACAGGTACTTTCCACAGTTGCGTTTAGTTTCACTGCCGTTGGTCTTGGTCTTGGTAGGGTATAAAAAGTAAGTCGTTTTCTGTAATTTTCAAGACTCACTTATGGGTTTCCACATTGCTTATTCACTGTGTTGGAGTTAAGCCTTAGGCTCATTTGTTTATATTTAATGCCTTGCCTTGGTTGTCTGTTTCGTGGGGCATTTCGACAGATAAAGTGTGAATCAGTAAGGATATTTGAATTTTGAATGGAATTAAATGTAATGTAATTCAATTACATTAAAAGGAATTCAATACTATTTTGGCATATGCTATTATTTTTTACATAGTTGAATCGAAACTTATTTTCGTTCATTTTAGATTTTTTATTAAGTGTAGTAGAGCTGTGCTTCTACTCATAACCAAAACAGAAATGCAACTGTTTCTCTTCCTAATAATCAAAAAGCAGAGTTGACTGAAATTGTTGTCTTAATGTACCACCGGAAGTGGTTTACGACGTAGCCTTTCTTTCCCAGGAAAGAAACGCATCTGAAAAACTGAAGCTGTGAGAACAGCTCGCACTTGAAGACACAAACAACGAACCCAAGTTGGTGAGTCACCGTCCAGCAGGTAGAATCGTCAGCCTTGTTCAGTCTTGTGCAATTTTGTGTTGTTTTAAAAGCGAGTTTCTCAACATGAATTCCGGTTGAGGTTTGGCATACGACCAAACGATACGACCTCGCCCAAACGAGCAGGCCTCGGAATTTACTACCCTTTCACACTAAATTTGTGATCTGTCAACAACAGATCAGCTGTATATATATTTATTGTATTGTGTATATACTACAGTAACTGAAGTTGATGCATATTTTTAATAAAATCCTACCCTCCGTATATTTTAGGACTAGTACGTAGGGTAACTTGTACTGGTACAGTAGTAATAGCAGATAATATCTAATATAGAGAACTGCCACTCGGGAAACTTCCGGGTTCTGAACGGGTTGCAGTTCCCATAGATATATATCTATGGCAGTTCCACTCTAGTTCCATATCCATCTTATTCAAGCTCCCATGATCCATTTCCTGGGCGCCTTCCGCAGCCGGCGATTGTCATGGTAACGCTCATAAACATCATTGCAGCTAATTCTGATGCGAAATTAAACATGTGGGAACAGCCTGTTACACCAGAATCTGGACAGTTTGATCATACCTCTGCCTTCTACTATCGAGGGATGGGAGGCCGACCTGAAAAAAGTTCGGCCTCAAATTAGCTATAGCTAAATATGCGTATTGTACGTTATTTGACGTTATTTGAGGCCGAATAAAGTATACTTTATTAACTCTGTTGCTACGGACGGTGAAGCGATAAATAACCTGAAAAGCTCTGAGTCTTATCAGTAGCTAGGTACCTCCCAAGCAATAAAGTTGGTCGCGTTTTAATAAAGGAGGTGGGACACAACCTTATTTACTTTAAAGCAGACAGAGCCTAGTCAGACAGAGCCTCAAAGATCATCGGTCCTGGGTTTTAGTTTCATCGTCAGGTGAAATAGAAACGGCTGGGTGCTCGTGTAGCTGGACCAGCACACTACTAACCCACATAAATTCCTATATGAACACTTGCATCCCACCTTAACTGACAGTACTGCAACTAAATATGTCGGGGTCTTTCGTAGCCTAAACACAAAGTAGGATGCGGATTTCCTCCGTCGGCTTTTTGGCCACAAAATGAAATGAGTACACATATGAGTGTTTTGGGTGGTCTCTTCAAGGCTAGGTTTTCAGCTACATTGTTTTGTAGTCCTTATCTGTTGGCAGGCGAAGGAAACTGTACCGTTTGTCACAAGATTGAACAATCCCTTTTAGTTGTGGGTGTGTGTTCAACGTCTGTCGTTGAAGCTAAAGTTTTAGCTAAATCTGGTTGTTAGCTAGTAAAGCCGCGAACAGCGCAAAGGTAGCCTACCAGAGCTCCGCAATGACATTTTATAACAATGATAATAACAATCAAATGACAACAAATGTTTGAAAATAAACCAGTTTTAGTTAAATTACAGTTGAAATTACTTTCGAAAGATTCACTGTTGACGGCTGGCTGGGACTAACCAGAGCCTGTTTAAGGATCTATATTAGACATTCTCTGGACTAACGTATGGAAAACCCACAACTTCCGCTACTCACCGGAAGTTGCACCCATAATCATTTCTACAGTAGACCCCCTGAGAATAAGGTGGATAAGGGCGCTAACGGTCGAGGGCAGAACAAATGGAGGTCTATGAGCTAAACGGCTAACAAACGGCAAAACAAATACACACAGCTGGCTGTTAGATTTTTTAGAAGTCGCCTTTCGGTTCTTTTTTTTTTTTGTTTTTTTGCATAAAAGGCAGAAATACAATCAATTAGAGAGTATGCAAACACATACAAGAGTGCAAGGGGGTACAAGACAGAAATTGTCCAAATTATACAAAGACCTTATAGAAAGTGCAGATATCAATTGTTTTGACAGCTTTCTCATTAAAGGAATACAATATAGTTTGAATGTATATTTCTAGTTCTTTGTAAAATATCAAAAAGAGAGGTTTTCTATTAGAAAATTTGCATCGATGAATGTGATATTTCGGTTCCTTACCTTTAGGTTCTAAAAAGCATTTGAAAATGTAATTGACGTCATACACATCGTACGACCAGAGATATTGTTTTACGGCAAGCTCTGGTCACTTCCTTTTTTCTCTCGAGCTATCGCTAACACAGCTGACAGGCTAGGCTCTCCTTGTCAATACACATGCTAGAAAGAGTTTTGGCTTGCTAATGTTGTTACTAATGTTGCTAATGCTCTGAAATTCTGATTCTGCTTCGAATGCTATCAAGCTGGATCTCTGGTCGTAGTCAGTCCTTCACTAACCAATCAGCATTCATTAGCAGAATGCTTGCGTGTTATGGGCAACAACGACTCAACCTGTAAGTAATCGAAAGGACATAACTGCTCGTTCATTCAATTTTTGACCTATAATCCATTTTGAACATATAAAAACTACAATAAAATCTGAGATTTCTTAACGACAATCAGGTGAAAGAGACAAATGTAGCCGTTTAGCTCCATAGACTCCGATTCATTCTGCACTCGACCGCGATCACTCCCAGTGGAACTCTGATGGAACTGCAACACAATTCGGCACAATGGGGTTTAATAGCGAGTGGCCAGGCTCTCCTTAAACAGGCTCTGGTAATAGTTTTTAAATATTGTACTGGGCAGCGTCCTTGCTGACGTTACGTTTACGACGTTGCGTTGATAAAGCAAGGTTTTGAAAAGGGGCTTGCACAATAAAGACAGAAAATGTCGAGGGTAGACGGGCTCTGATAAAGATAAGTCTTGAATTTATCATGCGGAAACAGCGTCTTGATCCGCCTCTCAGTATCGCGATTGAAACTGGAATGATCTAGCTTCCTCTTACAGGCTACCTTTTACATTTCATTTTTGTAAAATTATCCAGCATATTATCCAGTGACACTATCAAGCTAATGCCTATCTGTTCCGTGTGTTTTGTTCCACAGGTGCATTCAACATTGAACCACGGATAAAAATCCCCTTGTCATTTCCAGAAACATCTTTCTTAGAGGAATATACTTGTATATTTCGTACTGGGTTTGTAGTTTTCCACAATGGAAGGCTAAATTCCCTCGGAGGGGATGTCCGAATGAGGGGGGAAGGTTTGATCTCACATACCCAGGGCCGCATGTGATTTAGTTGTGTACTCACTATGTTAGCGTTATTTCCTGATGATTCATGTATCCCGTTGGTTATGAATGAGTGGTTAGTGTGTGTGTCTCACTCAAGGACATACGTTATGTCTGAGCACTTGGCACATGCGGATCCAGGATGATCGTTTGAGAGGAGTACTCTTTCAGTTTTTACATTACCCATTCATCATTTTGGATTTTCACACCAGTTTTGCCATTCAGACAGAGGGCTTCTGGAATTTTCTTCTGATGTAATGGAATGACCACGTCTCCTGAGGAAGTTAAATGGTCCAATTCCACAAGGTAGTGCTGAGTCGATCCACCATGGAAATAAGTTCAACATGAGAGGAATAGTTTTGATGAGGATGATGGATGGGTTGTTTCAGTTTCTAAACAAGAACGGAAAGGAACCTCCTTTAAATGTTTTGTTCGTTTTCCTACTTTGCAAACACATTCAAGGGAACCAATGTCTCAATCGTGGCTTTATCAAGCCCCTACTTCTTTCCTCTTCTACCTCTTTGGTCTAGTTTAACTATCTGTTTCCCATGAGTTAAGTTTGAGGCATAATGGGGTAGTCCCTTGAAATCCTCTAGGACTTGTCATACATTACTTAGCCTAATTGTGTGTGTGTGAGATCTCCTGGGTATCGTCAAACCTCCCCCCCTAAGGAGGGCATCCTTTCTTCTTGTCTTTAAATCTTTCCTACTAAATATAAACATTGACAAAGATCTTAAAATGACAACTCTGCCACCGCAACTCCAAAACAACCTGTTTCTTATGGCCCTGTGTCGTAACGGCGCCTCCGCTGACCTTCAGTACGACAACTCCTCAGGTGAGACACCAACTCCATTATTTGTGGATATCAGGGTCATTTCTCTTCATTCTGTTGTGATCGCTGTCCGTCATCCTGTGTGCATTGTCAGTTGTACGTTTTTAATTAGCCTCATCCTGAACTTCTAGGCAGTTATGTTTTGTCCGTTTTTTGTTGTTGTTGTCTTCTCTCAAATTCCACAAATGCAAAACAAATTGAAGCCCACTGCCATAAATTAAGTCAGAAACGTAGTTTTGGTGTTGTTCCTTGTTCTTTCCAGAGCTGTTCCGCTTCTCCACGTTTGCACGTTTCCCAGCGTCGGGGGTGACTGAGAGGAGCCTGGCGCGGGCAGGCTGGTTCTACACGGGCGTGGGGGACCGGGTGCAGTGTTTCAGGTGTAACGTGACCATGGAAGGCTGGCAGGCCGGAGACTGCCCCACAGAGAGACACCGGCAGCTCTCCCCCTCCTGCTCCTTCATCCAGAGCCTCCCCTCCACAGCCAACCTGCTCTCCTCCTCCCACTCCGCCTTCTCCCCGCTGCGCAGTGCCCAGGGCATACCGGTGAGAGCAGGGATGATGATGATGATTCGGAAAACATCCAAATGTCATCCATATGCAAATATTCACATCCATGCACAAAGTGAACGTCGGTTGGTCGATTTGACTACTGTGTTGATATTGGAAAGACCATACCGGTTTTAATAATGTTCTGCAAACTCCGACATTGACAAAACAAACATTGTCACCTCCACAGGTGTCTGGCCCGGGTCCGGCCCCCGTCCCGGCTCCGAACCCCCCTACAACAAGCCAAGGGGAGGAGACGGTGGGTTATCTCAACATGGGCTTCTCCGCGCCTCCCCCCTCCAGCCCTCTGAGCTCCCGGGGGGTGGAGGACATGTCCCATCAGAGACCCCCCACCTGCCACAACCCCAGCATGCGCAGGGAGCAGGAGCGCCTAGACTCCTTCAACACCTGGGTCCTCTCCACCATCACGCCTGGCGAGCTGGCCAAGGCTGGCTTCTACTACTTGGGCATGGGAGACAGGGTGGCCTGCTTCACCTGCGGAGGACAGGTACTGGAGATGCGCGTTATGCGATCATCCTCGCCAAACACCTTTCTTCCTTCCTGTTTTGAGATGGTGTCAGTGTACGCCTGAATGGATCGGTCCTGGTTCACCAGTGAACTTATCAAATGGGTGATGCTACACAGGAACAGACAGAGGAGGATACTTTACAAGTATTCCAAAAGCGAGGAGGTTTATATTTATAACTCGTGTGATTTTAACGCTCGCGGTGTTTCTGTTGGTACTCGTCGCTAAGTTACTGGCAGCTCGCTAACCGTTCCGTTGATAATCCGTTGACATTTGATATCTCGCAGCTAAGCAACTGGGAGCCCGGCGACCGTGCCGTGTCGGAGCACCAGAGGCACTACCCCAACTGCCGCTTCGTCCGAGGGGACCGCGCCGACAACGTGTCCCTGGCGGGGGTGGCCGGGGCTGGGCCGGCAGGGGGCCCCGTTGCCCTCAGCAACGTGTCCAACCCAGCCATGCAGCAGAGCGAGGAGAGGCTGCTCACCTTCGTCAACTGGCCCTCTCGCATCCCCGTGCGGCCCGACCAGTTGGCCAAGGCTGGCTTCTACTACGTCGGTGAGGAGGAGGAATATTGGCTTCCAAGGAGCTTGTCAAGGCTACTTTTCCTTTTCATTTAAATTACGGTGACGATTGTTGCTGACAGGGGGGGAAAAAATCTCCACTATTGTATTGAAAAGTCTTGTCGCCTAACAGCCCGAGCCGACGGTTTCTGTTTTGTTTAAAACGAGTCATACAATACTTTTGCATTTCTTTTAAATAAGGTGGCAGGTGGAGCTTTCAGGTTATTGTGGGTCACTTGTGGAGTTCCCCCCCGCCTCTTCCTCACTGAACCCACACAGCTTTAGTAAATGTCATTACAGTATTTTAAGTGTGAAACCCTGTTTCTTTTACTGGTGGTAGTTCCCCCGGAACTTTCCAGAATGACATTACACACCATCTCTGAGTACTCAAAATGCGTGTGCCTGTGCCCAAGGTCGCAACGATGACGTGAAGTGTTTCTGCTGTGACGGCGGCCTGCGATGCTGGGAGTCTGGGGACGACCCCTGGGTGGAACATGCCAAATGGTTTCCAAGGTAACCATTTCTAACGGCTTAAAAGCGTTACATGGAAGCTGTCTGGGGGCAATCTTTGTTCATTATAACTTTGGTTGACAGGTGTGAGTACTTGCTCCAGGAGAAAGGCCAGGAGTTTGTTCAACAGATCCAGGCTCGTTTCCCAAGGCTGTTTGAGCAGGTAAATTGAAACTACAACTGTGGTCCAGTAACACGCACCTAATCACAGAAACACAGGAAGTGCCCACAATAAAACAGGAAGTCACACATCTCTCGCCCCCCTCCCCCAGCTTCTCACCAATGGAGACAGCAGCTCCAGAGAGTTCGTGGATCCACCAGGTGAGCGAAGGGAGCGAGACGCAAATGCTAAAAGCGGGTGTGCCCAAATCCAATTTGGCAGAACACTCACAAAATCCAATTCCTCTTCCCTGCGCCTCTCAGTGGTCCACCTGGGTCCAGGCGAGGAGCGGTCGGAGGACGCGGTCATGATGAACACCCCGGTGGTGCTCTCGGCCCTGGAGATGGGCTTCGACCGCAGCGTGGTCAAGCAGACGGTCCAGAGCAAGATCCTGACCAGCGGGGAGAACTACAAGACGGTGCAGGAGCTGGTGTCCGACGTGCTGTGCGCGGTGGAGCAGAAGAAGGAGGAGGAGAAGGAAATGCTGGCCGAGGCCATGGCATCCGGTACAGATAGACGTATTGACTAGGCTGCCGGCGCGGCGGCCATTTTGAACACAGTCTCTAGGATTACGCTAGAGCTCGTTTGTGTTTAACCCCAGGCCCCAGGTAGGCCTGCTCACGAGGTTCAGCCACTGGTTCACTAAGTATAAAGTAACAACCAAACCTTGTCTGTTCCCACGGCTCTCATTTATCACACAGCTTTGCATTGTGGGTAATGTAAACATGCAACCACTGGCCACTGATAAGCATCCATCTTTAGAACAGGGTTGAATAGGGTACATATGCAGTTGTCTAACTGGTCTCTCGTTTGTTTTTAGATGGTTTCACTTTCCTAAAGAGACACCAAACAGCGTTGGTTCAGCGCCTGAAGAGCGTCGAGTCCGTGTTGGAGCACCTGAAAGAGCAGAATGTGATAAGTACGTGTGGCTCTTTTCGCAACTAGCCTAGCGCTTTGGTCTTCTCTCGTGGCAACTGTTACATAGTTTGACATTGTCCCTTGAGTGACAGCGAGCTCTGTACAGTTTCTGAATAAATAATGAAACATGAAATAACATGAACAAAATAATATTCTTCGGGAAATGTAATAAAGTAAATATTTGAACTAATATGAAAGGCGAAAATAAGACGAGCCTGGGCTAATCTGGGTCTGTTTGCTGTGGTAGCTGCGGAACAGTACGCCGACCTGCAGAGCCAGACCACCCCCCAGCTGCAGACGGCCAAGCTCATTGAGCTGGTGCTCGCCAAGGGCAACGCCGCCGCAGAGGTCTTCAGGAACTGGATCCAGAAGAACGACGTGCTCCTGCTCAGAGACCTCATGGGTACCTCACCTAGCGCCATCACCCAACGCCATCTCATCCCCACTCCTCACCACTGCCCAGATTGTCACATCTCCTAAACGACTTCCCGGGATGGTCTCCCGGAGGCAGATTAAACCCAATCCCAGGAGATATGCCAGTGCACTTTCCAATTGGAAATGGCATCTTTCTTTCAATATGAGGCTGTGAACATCTGGCTTTGGGGAAATGTTTACTTTGTTGTTGTTGTTGTTGTTGTTGTATTTCACGGTGAATAAGAAGGCGGGGTGGGATGTTGAGGGACCAGTGAGTCAACTTGTGTTGTATTGTCTTGACCATGTCACTGTGAGAATGATTGGTGGGCTTGGGTTAGGAGTCAGGTAGGCACACAACTGATCTAGACAGGCCTATTTCTTCAACATGAAGCTATGCCAAACAGAATTCATCCTTAAAAAAAATAAAACTTATTTTGAAGGTGTGTGATAAAGGTTTAGAATTTGCAGGATTGAGCCGAGTTTAACTTAGGCTCAACACAGCTGGAGTTTAGCCCAGACAAGCTCGGCACAACTCGGCTCTCATCCCAATCCAGCCCAGCACTCCCCCGAATCCAAGCGCGTGTTTAATTTCTCTTCTCAATGCACTTTCAGCCCAGACAAATGAAGCTGCATCACCGAGTCAAGATCTCTCAGGTATACACACAAATACACACATACTGCTGCTTATGCTTCTCTCTCTCACACACACACACACAAACACATGCTTGTAGCTTTGGCTTAGAGAGAGATTCAGCTCGCCTTTGGAAGATGAGGCCTCTGAACCTGGTTTGGGAATAGGCTGGCTATGTCACAGGCAGGGTCCGACCCTCCTTCCCCAATACTTAGAAATTGGCCTGGCGTTAGATAGGGTTCCGAGGCCTCATCCCTGCTCTTTCCTGCGCTAGTGAGAAAGGATGAGTGTGTGTGTGAGAGCTCGCACAAGTGCGTGTCGGTGTGTCGATGCACGCATGTGGGGACATGTGAGCGTACTGCACATACGTAGATGTCGGTGTTCCGCGTGTGTGCGTGCGTCTCTAACTGAAGTCTGACTCGTTTTCTCGCACGCGTCCATAACTATTCTCCCTCTCCTCTGCTTCCTCCTCCTCCTGCCGTCACTGCCACGGCCTTCCTTGTCTTCTCCCTCCCCTCCGTCCCCCATCTCCCTGCAGACCTGCCCATGGAAGAGCAGCTCCGCAGGCTGCAGGAGGAGCGGACCTGCAAGGTGTGCATGGACAAGGAAGTCAACATTGTGTTCATCCCCTGCGGACACCTGGTGGTGTGCAAGGAGTGCGCTCCCTCGCTGCGAAAGTGCCCCATCTGCCGGGGCCTGGTGAAAGGCACCGTGCGCACCTTCCTCTCCTAGATCGCGAAGAGCCACACCCAAACGACACGGCTGGTTGCTCGCGTCTCCTCACTGGTTGCTCGCGTCGCAGCAGCTCCCAGAACTGCTCGATGTTCGAAGTAGACATGCGTTAACTGTAAATCCCCATTGGTCAACATCTCTGATATTATTGTGTTTAATAAAGTGAAAGGCAAAAACGGTGTCTATGAATACGTTTGTTTAGGGTTGTTAGGGTTAACCTTCAAAGATCATCTCAACAATACCGTGACCAAAGATTGATCTTTCTGTCACCAATTCCATGCCACATGGTTGGCTTCTGCCCGCAAAGATACAAAAAAATCCTCTAGTCTATACCAGCCATACTCAAAACCAGGGCTTACATCCGAACCCACAAAGGCATGCATGTGGTCTATAAGTAGGCTAATAGGTGTAGTACATAGACATGATACAGTGTAGGTTGAAGGTAGGTTTAGGGTTAGCACGGGACTTTCAAAAAGTATTGTGACTAGAACGGCTTAAGGATATAAAATCATGTCAGCATAACGTGTATGGGCGTTAAAGTGAGACTGCATCAGGACCAATCAGATGGCTTCCTTAAAGGATTAGTCATAGATCACGCTAAATCCCCTCAATTCAGGACTGGTCACAAGTCACAACTATATACTAATAAAGTATTTGTTGATTAAATGCAATTTCATACAAACCAATCAATACTATTAACTCGCGTGATTGCATAGCTTAACCTATTTAGCCCCGGGCTGTCTGTTTCAGAAGTTGACTTGATGACACATTAATTATCAGACACCGACCCCAAAACACACAAACCAAGCCATCTCAAAACGCATTATAATTAAGAGATTATTTACCGTTATCGATTCAGTTCAATCCAAACTGCTATTCCACATGCACAGAACCTTCGATGTTTGGATTGAATGCAAAGCGACATGTTCTGATGAATTTGAAAAAGTTCATAACTGTTTCCCCACAGTTTGATGCCGCCTGCCGGGGGTGTTATGGGCAGCATGGCGTGTAGACCATGGGCGTGTCTGAGAAAAAGAAACAGAAGCAACCCTTTTGCCAGGATAAGTGTGCGGTACTTTCGAATTTCAGCATTCGACATACTCGGAACTGTTTTTGTGAAACACCGGGGCGGTCTTTTTGATTTCTGCTGCGAAGAAAGCCATGTTTATGTCTTCGATAAAAATGTTTAGTAAATTACTTTCCGCTTTGGTTCTTTGATTAACTTGTTAATATAAACAAACATGAGATTTCTTTTCAAGCTTTATTTATTGTCAATGTCAAACTAGAAATGTAATTTGGGGCAGTAACACTGCCAGAATGAGTTCCTCTGGTCCACCTAAAAGGAAATGCTATATGGGACAGCATCAGGTCATCAAGAAAAAAAGGTATTTAGCATTCGACACATTGACAGTGCAATTCATAATATTTAATGCGTGCCTATTGAAGTTGACAGTGACTGTAATGTAGTGTAATTTACTGTTTGTCGCTCGTGATCATTGTAAACATTTTGGTGCAACCTTCTTCTCTGTGTGAAGTATTGTGGTACCTGTGGAGCCACTGACACCAAGACGATCCAAACGCCTACTGGAGACACGTGCACTGGGAGATCAATTCAATGGAGCCAAACACAAAACACACGGCGTGGTGAGTTTCGAAAATATTGATAGTCAGTGGCAAGCTTGACTTTTTTAAGATGAATGTTAAAAGGCTTGTTGTGGAACTGTTAGGCTGTCGGGCAGTCGTTTGCGGTGGGTGAGTCGTCACTGGCTCTGGACGAGGAAATGCTTCAGGTGTTGGATGCCTTAGAACCCTATGTAGAGAGAGACGAACAGGGAAGACCAGCCCCACCGGTAAGCTTCCATCCACCTCCGCTACCAGAGAATAAGGGGATTAACCAGAGGATGGGATTTAGAGACCAAGCACCTCCTCAGCCCTCTGGACCAGGACCAGGGTCTCACAGATCCCACAGCCCAGCAGCACTCCCAGGGGCTGGGGAGAGTGTGTGTGAGGGACTTGGTGGGAGGTGGAGTGCAGACTGTAAAGGCCTGGCCCAGCGACTTCTTTTCAGTGAGGACACCGAGGAGTCCGACCAATCAGAGAAGGGCCGTGAGAGTCTCAAGCCGATGACAACTCCTAACTGCAAGGATGGCTTGCCCCTTCCTACCAAAAAGACCAATCAGAAATCCAGCCGTTCCAAAGGGTGAGTGCCCATAGTTCTTCCTGAAATGAATTGAAAAATAATACAAATACAATAGAAGAAAACTAACTAACTAACTAACTATCAACTAACAGGGTTAAGCACAGGTCCAGGAGTTCCCCTCTGAGCACGGAGAAAGGAGACGGGCCAAGTGTACATGCTGGCTCCCCATTGGACACCTCTGGTAACTACATCCTGTTCAGCCCCACCCACCTGGCCGCGGCGAGGGAGAGGGCAGAACTGCAGCGCTCGCTGAGGAACCAGTCCGTCTCCGTGCTTACGCCCCCTACAGGCCTGGAGGCCAACTCACTCAACGACACCGTGCCCCAGCCAGGTAAGAAGACAGTCAGCCACAGCCTTGAGAAGGTCTGGACTGAACTTACACCTCACAAAAGTGGTTTTTAAATGAAGTTTAGAGCTTATAGCATGTATGAGCAAGCTCTTCACATCCAGTAGGCCTGACTTGGGCTTCACCATTCTATTCAATATGTCTATCAGCGGCCGGTGTGTGTAGGTGTTTTATGTGACCACCCTCCCCTCTCTCCAGGTCAGAATGCGGCTATATGCGCCCCAGGGGAGCAGGCTGACAGGCTGCAGCTGTCCAGCTGGGGTCTACCCCGGCCTGTCCTGGAGCGCTACCACAGACACAGGCTCACCCACATGTTTGACTGGCAGGCTCAGTGCCTCATGGTGGGACAGGTGCTGCAGGGACGCAACCTGGTGTACTCTGGTGAGTCTGATCGGCAGCACCCTGGTTCTCCTCTGGCGAACGGCCTGCTGGTGCTGGCCGCGGGTGGGAATCGGATCCGTTCCAACCTGGTATGTTTGTCTCATGCTCTCTCTCTGTCTCTCTGTCTCTCTCTCTCTGTCTCTCTCTCTCTCTCTCTCTCTCTCTCTCTCTCTCTCTCTCTCTGTCTGTCTCTCTCTCTCTGTCTCCCTCTCTGTCTCCCTCTCTCTCTGTCTCTTTCTCTCTGTCTCTCTCTCTGTTTCTCTGTCTTTCTGTGTCCCTCTCTGTCTCCCTCCCTCTCTCTCTGTCTCCCTCTCTCTCTGTCTCCCTCTGTCTCTCTCTCCCTCTGTCTCTCTCTCTCTCACCCTCCTCCATGTAGCTCCCACCAGTGCAGGGAAGACCCTGGTGGCGGAGCTGCTGATGTTGAAGCGTGTGCTGGAGACCAGGAGGAAGGCCCTCTTCATCCTGCCCTTTGTCTCCGTGGCCAAGGAGAAGATGCACTACCTGCAGGTCCGCCATGGACGCATGGGCAGATATGCATGGGAGCGTGCGTGGTCGTCTGTGTGGGTGTTTGTTGCCGGGGCGTGAGTGGGTATTTGTGTGTCACGTGGTGGCCCGTGTGTGTATTGTTGTGTTTGCGTAACCGTCGAGTGCGCGTCTCTCTGTCCGTGTAGAGCGTGTTTGAGGAGGCCGGGGTGCGTGTGGAGGGGTACATGGGGAGCACCTCTGCCGCGGGCGGCTTCACGTCACTGGATGTGGCCGTGTGCACCATAGAGAAGGCCAACTCTCTCGTCAACAGACTCATAGAGGAAGACAGCCTGCAGCTACTGGGTAAAGTGTTTGCGTGCGCGTCCAAGGGACAGCGTGCAAGGGAGAGTGGGCAGGATGAGACGATGTTTCGTTGTCTGCCGCAGGTATGGTGGTGGTGGATGAGCTCCACATGGTGGGAGACTCTGGGAGAGGATACCTCCTGGAACTGCTGCTCACCAAGATCCGCTACGTCGCCCAGAAGCAAAACGCATCGGGGTGCGTGTGTTTCAAACGTGGTGGACCATGCATTATTCAAGCGAGGTTGTATCCTTTTCAAAAAGGATCTTTTATTTTTGAACATGTGTCTGCGTAGATCTCTGTCCGAGGGGATCCAGATTGTGGGTATGAGTGCCACCCTGCCCAACCTGGAGCTCCTGGCTGGCTGGCTGGACGCGGAGCTCTACCAGACAGACTACAGGCCCGTGCCCCTGCAGGAGTGGCTCAAGGTGGGCAGCAACATCTACGACAGCAGCCTCTCCCTGGTCCGCTCGTTCACACCCGCGCTGGCGGTCAAGGTACGAAAACAATAAGCAGTCTGTTTATCTCAGCGATGGCTGATTCCTAGCATATTTGCTCATGAAGATAACTCTGTATTCTTACCTGTAGAAGTATACTGTGTGTATATGTGTAGAATGGATTGTGTGTAAACTCATTTGGGTGTGTGTGTGTGTGTATAGGGGGACGATGACCACATAGTGAGTCTGTGCTATGAGACTGTTAGAGAAGGCCACTCCGTCCTGCTGTTCTGCCCTTCCAAGATCTGGTGTGAGAAGCTGTCGGACGGCATCGCTAGGGAGTTCTACAACCTGAAACGCACAGGTAGAACCCTCACAGACTTACACACAACTACGTCATGACCCTCAACCACACACACACACACACACAGTCATCGATACTTGTACAGGGCCCGCATTCAAAGGGGCTCATGATTGTTTTTCTTCTTCAAAGGCTTTTGAAATGAAGTGTTGTTCTGACCTCAGTTGAGTTTTTTTTTGTCGCTGACTGTCTTGTGTCTCCCGTCCCTGTCAGAGGGGCAGGGAGACGGTGACCTCCAGGCCGTGTGTCTGGACCAGGGAGGACTGGCGGATGTGTTAGCCCAGCTGAGGCGCACCCCGGCTGGGCTAGACCCCATGCTGCAGCGCACTGTTCCCTGGGGGGTGGCCTTCCACCATGCCGGTAAAAAAATATGGGTTTTTAAACCCCATACACACACAGTACATTTACCACATCAAGCCCAGGGATATCTTCATGGGGTTATCTCAATTTGTTTACGTACTTGAAGTATTTCACTCCAATTGCATATCCAGTCAAAGAGCTCCAGAATTAAGATGAGGAGACTTCGAGAATTGAGCCACTGACCAAGTGACAAACCAGGCAAACCCTTCCTGGGTCAAACTGGTGTACTCCGATGCCCCCTATGTTGTCCTTTTGAAGGCTTGACGTTCGACGAGCGAGACGTGTTGGAGGGGGCGTTCCGCCAGGGAGTGGTCAGGGTGCTGGCCGCCACCTCTACCCTCTCCTCGGGGGTCAACCTCCCGGCCCGCAGGGTCATCATACGAACGCCCACCTTCAACGGACGCCTGCTGGACCCGCTCACCTACAAGCAGATGGCCGGCCGGGCGGGTAGAAAGGGGGTGGACACCATGGGTAAGGAGAGAGGGGAGGGGGGAAGGGAGGGGGGGACAAAGCCAATGTATCAGGGGGGAGTCAGATGGGGGTCAAGGGGGTCAGATGGCTGAGCGGTTAGAGTTGGGCTATTAATCAGAAGGTTGCCGGTTCGATTCCCGGCCGTGACAAATGACGTTGTGTCCTTGGGCAAGGCACTTCACCCTACTTGCCTCGGGGATAAGAGCGTCTGCTAAATGACTAAATGTAAATGTATCGGGATCTGCAGGACCTAGAGGAGGAAACCTTATTCCATGTATAAATACTGTACATATTCACACATGACTTGATTTGAGAAGAACATTGATGAACAACGCTCTCACTATTTAGCCAGCAGAACATGTCTCTATCTTTCTCTCCCTCACCCTCCTCTCCTTTGGTCCTTCTCAGGGGAGAGCGTGCTGGTGTGTAAGGAGGCGGAGCGTCAGAAGGGTGTCAGCCTCCTCCAGGGCTCCCTTCAGCCAATCAGCAGCTGTCTGGTGAAGAGGGAGGGGGAGGGCGTGACCACCAGCATGCTCCGAGCCATCCTGGAGGTAAAAAAATAACCTGAACACTAACTAACCAACTATGAAGGACAGTTTTTATTTATTTTTCTTTCCTACTCAGCACTAACACACTTGAAATTCTCGTCCCCAGATTATTGTCGGAGGCGTGGCCAGCACTCCACAGGATGTGAGGTTGTATGCTTCCTGTACTCTGCTAGCTGCTAGCCTGCAGCCTAGCCAGAGACCAGAAGGGGGCGCCGTGGGGAGGAAGGCCAAGAAGGGAGGCCGGGGACGGGGGCCGGAGGCTAACGAGGGGGCGATCGAGGCCTGCGTGGACTGGCTGATGGAGAACGAGTTCATCAACATCCAAAAAGAAGGAGAAGGTGAGAAAGAGCTGTGGAGCTAACATCAACAAGCTAACACGGCATCGTCGTCAACCTTTTTCCCCAAACGTTGAACCTCTTTCCCTGAACGAGTCACCTCTCTTTGTCTCCTCTCTCCCTCGCCTCTGGCCACAGAGGAGCGGTACTGCCCCACCCTCCTGGGCGCGGCCACCCTCTCATCCTCCCTCTCTCCTCCCGAGGCTCTTGGGATTTTTGCCGACCTCCAGCGGGCCATGAAGGGCTTTGTGCTGGAGAACGACCTTCATATCCTCTACCAGGTGCAGCACGCTCGCTCACTCACTCAAACTCGCACACAAACTCCCTCATTCTCACCCACTCTCTCACACTCACCCACACACTCGCCTGCTCACTCACTCACACACACACACTAACTTACTCACACAGAAACAAACTCACTCATTCTCACCAACTCTCTCACTCACACACACTCACCCACTCACTCACTCACTCACTCACACACACCGGGTCCTCACCGTGTCTCTCTGTAGATCACTCCAGTGTACGCTGAGTGGACCACCATCGACTGGTACCAGTTCTTCTGCCTGTGGGAGCAGCTGCCCTCGTCCATGAAGCGCGTGGCCGAGCTGGTCGGCGTCCAGGAGGGCTTCCTCGCTCGCTCCGTCAGCGGCAAGCTCGTCGCCAAGACGGACAGGCAGCACAGGCAGATGGCTGTACACAAACGGTACACACGCATGCACACACGCACCCATACACACACACGCACACGAGTATTTACCGTGATGAATCAAGTTCAAGTTACCGATAAACAAGAAGGAAGAGGGGGGAAAAAACTGTGAAGTAGAAGTACACACTTATCGAATGACCCCTCCCACCTCCCTCCCTCTCTTCTTCTTCTGTCTGTAGGTTCTTCACCACTCTGGTCCTACAGGACCTAGTCAATGAGGAACCGCTGGGTGCCGTGGCGACGAAATACAACTGCAACCGTGGGCAGCTGCAGTCCCTTCAGCAGTCAGCATCTACCTATGCTGGTACACACACACCGTAGCAACGCACACATATACATACCTACAAACTTCACCTTCAATACACAGCCACACATACACACTCCAACACCCCGCCCCTCCAACACCCCGCCCCTAACACACCAGGCTGAGGTCCTGCATGTGTCCCCCCTTCTCAGGCATGGTGACGGTGTTCTGTAAGCGTCTGGGCTGGCACACCCTGGAGGTGCTGCTGTCCCAGTACCAGACCCGGCTGAGCTTCGGCGTGCAGCGGGAGCTGGTGGACCTGGTCAGGGTGTCCCTGCTGAACGCGGCGCGGGCCCGCACGCTCTACAGCCAGGGCCTCTGCACCGTGGCCCAGCTGGCCCGCGCCACGCTCACGGAGGTGGAGAAAGCTCTGAGGAAGGCCGTGCCCTTTAAGAGGTACGGAGTGTGGGTGTGTGTTTCATGTTTATGGCTCTGAGGCCCGGTCCACACATACATGCGTATTTCTGTTTGGTCACAGAAAACTTGGCTTTGGCAAAACGTCTTCCAGGGTGACATGTAGACAGGGAAAACACAACGTTTTTGGCTTGTTATTTGCTTGTTTTTGGCTAATACTTGCAAACAATTGTTAGCAACTATTAACTGGAACTGGTAATACATTTTTTTCAGGAGTCTGAATTGCCAACATGGCTTAAGGGTTATACCGCCCCCTGTTGGTCGCCTCCTGGCAGCGTGTGTTTGCGTTTTTATGTAGAGGGAGAACAGGGCTTGTGTGGACTAATGACACTGCGGATGATGATGGTGGTGGTGTGCATGTCACCCTCAGCTCAAAACGTGCCGTGGACGAGAGCGAGATGGAGGCGGCCGAGAGGCGGAGCCTTCGCTGCGTTTGGGTCAGCGGGGGGCGGGCCCTGACGGAGCGGGAAGCAGCCAATGAGATTGTGTCGGAGGCTAGGCTCCTCCTCCAGCAAGACCTGGCCGATTTAGGAGTGGAGTGGGACCCCGGGACCCTCCCCCTGGAGGCGGGCCTCGACAGCGATCCCGACGAAGACTCTCACAGCTCGCCCGAAACGCAACAGAACCGCGGCAAACCTCCGAGGGCGGACGGGAAGAATGAGGAGAAGAGAGAGGGAGACGGGAGAGGAGAGAGGAGGAGGGGGGATGGAAAAACTGAGGTGGAAGTGGTTGAGAGGGAAGGAGCGAAGCAGCCAGAAAAGACCGAGGCAAACAGAAAAGGGGGAGAGACGAAATCGAACGAGGGGGGAGGAGTCGGTGGGAAAAAGACGAAGGGAGAAGATGCAGGACGGAGGGACGGACAGAAGTCAAGGGTTGAGGAAAGAGAAGAGGATCAGGAACAGGCGAGAAGTACCGCAGGAAGTTCAGGGCAAGAAATGGGGACTGAAAAAAAGGTAGTACCAAAACAGGGACGTGACGAAAAGAACGTGTCAGAGCAAGCGGAGGAGGTTGAAAGCGCCGGGTCCACCTCTGCGCTTCCGGAAGGACCCGTCGCCATCACCACCCGTCCTGAGAGGAGTCTCACACAGGAGTTGGCCGAGCTGGTCTTCAGCCCCCTCCCCCCACCCCAGCCCTCTCCTTCTCCCATGCCTCCTCCTCGCTTCAGAGCCCCCATCTCCCGCGTGGGGGAACCTCCAGCAGTAGGTTGCGTTTCCTCTGGGACACTAGAGACGACAGCATCAGCTCAGACAGCTACATCACCAAGGCAGACAGGGAAAGGGCACCAGTCTAGAGCTCTGAGGAAAGTACTTCATTTCATCCATTCAGAGGCAGGGCAAGAGAGGGCAGAGAGGGACCCTGTCCGAACCACATCTCCACTCCCTTTGATTCCCAAACACGCACCCCCAACCCCGGCCACGCACCTCCTTCCAGCTCCACCCTCTCCCCCCTCACTCGACCCCGCCCTCCCTCAGAGAGCAGCACCCTGCCCGGCCTCGCCCCCCCAGCCCCTCTCACCGGCTCGGCCTCCAGCCCCGCCTCTCTCCCCTGTGGCCAAGCGCAGGAAGACGGACGACTTCTCGTCCCCGGAGCTGTATGTCGGAGAGGAGAGGCGGGAGGAGGAGAAGGAAGAGGCCCAGGAAGGAGAGGGCTTCGGGGACAGCTTTGAGCTGGACACCCAGACCGAGTTAATGATCCAGCTGCAGGAGAATCCACAGAGAGAAGTGAAAGAGGGCGGCAGAGGGGTAGAACGGAGGGAGGGAGCGCTGGGGAGCGCAGCGGAGGAGGAGGAAGAGAGGCGTGTTTTAGAAAGGGAGACGGGTTGGCCTGCGTCAGGGGAGGCGGGGAGAGGAGAAGGTCAGGGTGGCGAGAGTGCAGCTGAAAAAGAAGCCCTGCGTGGGTCTCCGAGCAACGGTGTCCATAGCGACGGTGATGGGGAGGTACTTGGTAGCTCCGTCACCATCGGCAACGGACACCCCAAACTCGGCACCTCTCTAACTGACAGTCAGATGGAAAACTTCCTCAACTTCAGTCAACAGGTAGGGGACCAATGCCCCTCCACACACACTTTACTGACCAAAACCCACAACGTGTCAGTGTGTGTGTGTGTGTATGAAATAATTGACTTTTAGACTCCAAATATTCTGCTTTTCCTCCCTTAGGTCTTAGTAGATGGTGTTGATGAAGATGATAAAGATGATGAACATCTTGGTAGAGGTGATCTGTCTCGTGTCTCAGTGTCAGATCACGTCACATCTGACAGTCTGAACGGCAGCAGTAGCTTTCTGTTTGACAGCCTATACGATAGCTCCCTTTTGGCTGCCCTGAGCCCAGAAGAGGAATCTAACCAATCAGAGAAGGAGGAAGAGCAGGGGGAGGGACCAGCCGCCACGGAGACCGCAGGCCGCCACGAGCTCCCCTCCACACAAGAGAAAAGACGAAGTGGGCTCCTGGCAAATCAGGAAGCAGAAGAGCAGGAGGCTATCCAATGGGGCGAGTCGTCCTTCAACCTATCAGAGTGGGGCGACTCGTTGTTGGTGGGTGAACATTTCCTGGCAAGGCGGAGCCTCCTGAGACACACAGAGAGAACTCAGCAGGAACATAATCCCAACCGGGGTCAAACGGAACATCCCGAACCAACGGACCAACAAGAACCAGAACCAAGCCACGGTCAGGATACTCGCCCCACAGAAGCACAACCGCACGACGGTCAGACAGACCCACTCGAACCCGACCAGTGCACGTTTCAGACAGACCGACCACAACCGCAACGTAACCCCGTTCAGACGAACGAACAACACAACACTGAAGACCAAAGCCCCAGCGGACCAACCTTGGGCCGAGAGGTTGGCGTCGAGGTGGAGAGGGAGACGAGGAGAGACATGGGGAGAGAACGGGAGAGAGCGGGCAGGGAGGCAGGGGCCCCGCCCGACCCAGGGGTGTTTAAACACCCGGCCCTGCCGAGTCAGCCGACTGACACCTGTCCTCAGTGCAGCCCCGGACTCCAGGACATCTTCGACCGTTGGCCGAGCATGTTTGACCAGCTGTCACCACACACCCTCCTGGGGGGGTCGACACACACTCACACACACACGGAGGCGCAGCCCGCCAGTGAGGGAGAGCGAGCATTCTCAGAGAGGCAGGCTGTTGGTGGAGAGACCACCACGAGCAGCAGTCGAGGAGATACAAGGGGGAGACTGGAGGAGAGACCTGGTTCTGGTGACCTCATCCCCCCCACACCAGAAACGAACCCTGTCACCCCCAGAGTCAAGCGAACCACCTCCTCGGTCCAGTCACCTCTCACCACACGGCCCCTCAACCAATCCACTCCCACTACCTCCCGCCCTGACCAACCAGGAGTCCCTGAGTGTCCCCAGTCCCGCCCACGGCCCGAAGTTGACCCAATCAGCAGTAAGCGACACAGACCTCTGCCAGTCAAGGCTGTATCAGGCACTGAAAAGCAAGAGTCTACCTCGCACACCCCAAACCCCAACACGCACTTTGGCATTGAGACAAAGCCCCCAGAAGAGGGTACACTCTCAAAGTTAGACCCCACGTCTGTCTCCCATCCCAAAACCCAGCCACGCCCTTGCATGGCCCCTAGACCTCCCCCGGCTGCGGCCCCAACCCCGGCTCCCTCACTTCTGCCCCCAGCCGAGGCTCCTTCCCCCCTGGACTCGTCTCTCATCGACGAGGGCTTCACCCTCCAGCTGTCCCAGGATGCCCCTCCCGGCAGCCCCGGGGCCTTCTCCATCGTGGACGTGGCGAGCGACAGGCGCCTGTTCAGCACCTTCCTGAGCGAGTGGAGGACGAAGAGCAGGTTCTCCCTCGCTCTGGCCTGCGAGAGGAAAGAACACACACAGCCGCCTGACGGAGGGATAGGAGCCAATCACAGAAGAGGTGAGGAAGAGTAACACACGTACACACAGTCAGACATGCACATAATACCACGCCCAAGCCAGAACATGTCTTCGTATGTGAGCTCGGTCATGCTCACCCCAGCGCTGGGCTCTGTCCAGTCTCGTGTCTTCAGCCCATCTCCGAGCCAGACGGGTTCTCCGTGAGGGGGGGCGAGGGGCTGCTGCTAACCGGCCTGTCTGTCTGCTGGGGGGGGCGCGACGCCTACTACATATCACTGCAACAGAAGCAGAGCACAGGTACACTCACACACACACTAACACAACCGTCATGCCTGCGTAGCTACACACAACCCACGCACAACCTCTCCGTCAATTCCTCTCTGTCCCCCACAGATATCAGTTCAAGTCTGGCCCCGCCTCCACTGGATGCTGATTTGCCGGTGGGTGAGAGGCTGGAGCAGGTAACGGCCTGCCTTAACCGGTCATTGGTTAAAGGTGCCGGGGGAGTGGTTATGACGTACGACATCATCAAGGTGTACAAGACCTTGGTGCTTAGCTGCGGCATCGGTCTAGACGGCAGTTGTGAAGACCCCAAGGTAATGCACGCACACACACAAACATACACGTGTACAACACACACACACACACACAAACGTGTACAACACACACACAGCATATGTTGTTCGTATTCTCTCTGGGTGAGTGTGCATGCATGCATAACCTCGGGGTCTGTCGAGCTCTCGTAATCCTCTGTGCGTCCTGTAGGTGGCGTGTTGGCTGTTGGACCCTGGCAGTGAGGAGAGGACCCTGGCCAGCATGGTGACCTGCTTCTGCCCCCAAGAGCTGGATCTGCTGGAGGGCCTGGGGGAGGGGAGACACGCACACACTCACTCCCCACGCCTGAGAGCCGCCACGGAGAGCGTGTTGGTGCACGCTGCCATGGAGCAGCTTAACACACTGCTGGAGAAAGATGGACTGCTAGGTGGGGAACACACACACACAAGGTCCTTTGCGAAACACTTTTTACAATCATCCTAATTGTTTTTCTTGTCTTCTGTATTTGTGCTGCTGTATACAAATGCTGTTGTGTCTCATTATGTCTTAGAGCTTTTTTTTCTTTCCTTTAAAAAAATGTGTGCCTAACACTTTTGCACAGTACTGTACGCACGCACACACCTGCATGATATTCCTCTTAATCCATTGTTCAGTTTCACCTTCGAACTCAAATTCACCATGTTAAGTCTTCAATGTATTCATGCTGTGTGTGTGTGTGTGTGTGTGTGTGTGCACGCCAGACGTGTTCCGCCGTGTGGAAATGCGTTCGCAGGTGTGTCTGGCTCTGCTGGAGCTGAACGGGGTGGGCTTCAGCGTGGAGGAGTGCGAGAGACAGAAGCACGTGATGCAGGCCAAGCTCTCCTCCCTGGAGGCCCAGGCCTACAGCCTGGCCGGGCACAGCTTCTCCCTGACCAGCATCGATGACATAGCCCAGGTCTGACCTGAAGCCAGCTCTGTCTGTCTGTCTGTCTCTCTGTCTGTCTGTCTGTCCGTCTGTCTGTCTGTCTGAAGATACACACGGGTGTGTGTGTGTGACTCTACCATGTCTGTCCATTTGACACTCTGTTAAAGGTGTGTGTGTGTGTGTGTTCAGATTATGTTTCTGGAACTGCGTCTGCCTCCTAATGGAGACGTGACTGGTCTGAAGAACAAGAGGACCCTGGGATACGCCAGGAGAGGAGCAGGGAAGGTACGCCTGGGCAAGCAGTTCAGCACCACCAAGGTAACTCACTCACTCACACACAGCCATGCAACAACATGCAGCTGGGAACTGAATGTTTCATCGGTCGCTTACCTGATGTCATCAGGACGTTCTGGAGAAGCTCCGCCCCCTGCACCCGTTCCCTGGGGTGATTCTGGAGTGGAGGAGGATCACCAACGCTATGACCAAGGTGGTGTTCCCTCTCCAAAGAGAGAGACAACACCACCCTCTGCTGGCCATGGACAGGATACACCCTGTGTCTCAGACACACACCGCCACAGGTAGATGAACGCAGCCACGCAGATGTCAACATAGCCCTACACAACAATAACCACATTTGTTACCCAGTTACCCATCTAGCTGAGTTAAGGTTATATGGGCTAGTCAACAAATACAGTGTATTCTAGAGCCCGACGGATAAAGGATTTTTAAGGCCGATACGGTACAAATATTTGGTGATTTACAAATCCGATATTCCGATATACCGGCCGATATAAAAAAAAAAATTACAAACCAGAAATGCGTAACAAACAAACTGATTTCCCTAATATTAGTTATTTGTAGTTTACTTTTAGTCATTTTTAGCAGACATTCTTATCCAGAGCAACTTACAGTAAGTACAGGGACATTCCTCGAGACAAGTAGGGTGAAGTGCCTTGCCCAAGGACACAACATAATTTGACGCACCGGGAATCATCCGTAAACCTTCTGATTTAATAGCCCAATTCTCTAACTGCTCAGCTGACTGAGCTGACTCCTGTTATTATTTCCTCACTAAAATAATATGATAATGCAGTTTAAAAACAAACTTGTTTGCTTTATTGTCACAACAGAACAGAGGAACAACAAAATATATTAAAGTTCTGATAAATAAAATGTATAAAAATACAAACTTAAGATATGTAACTCAAAGTCCTTTGATCCAATAATAATATTTAAAAAATAAACTTTAATATTCATTTATTGGCCATTATAAATGCCGATACCGATGGATCAGAAAATGCCTAATATCGGCCGATAATATCGGCCAGACGATATATCGGTTGGGCTGTTGTGTATTCTATAACATGTATTTGTTATGACATGTTATGCAATGTTTCTTGTTTCCCCGTGCCAGGCCGAGTGAGCTTCACTGAGCCCAACATCCAGAACGTTCCGAAAGACTTTGAAATCCAGATGGCCACCGTTGTGGGCGAGAGCCCCCCCTCACAAGATGGCCGCCAGGCTGCCACCCGGCCAGGGTACGTGGGGACGACAGGGAGAGACAGAGAGGGTGACCGTAGGGACACAGTGCTGGGGTGTATGGGGGGAGAGACAACAGGAAAAGGCATGCTGGAGAGAGGAGCTGAGAGGAGCTGAGTCAAAAGGGGCTCTGTGGAGATCTAATAGAAAGGCACAGAAAAGATTGTCTCCTTCCAGCTGTATGCTCCTAGGGTGACATTCATAATGATGACACGGTAGGTTTGTCCTCCCAGCAGGAGAGGGCGCTCCAGGCTGCCAGCCCCTCCTGAAGGCAGTCCAGAGAAGGATGTCGCCTTCTCCGTCAGCATGAGACACGCCTTCGTACCCTTCTCAGGTTAGGCCACGCCTTTGGTTTGGCGTGCACGTGCAGTCAAAATGAGTTTTGATTGGATTCATTGAAGGTGTGTCTCTCTCTCTCTTTACCTCCCTCTATCTCTCTCTCTCTGTGTAGGAGGGATGATCCTAGCTGCTGATTATTCCCAGTTAGAGCTGCGGGTGCTAGCTCACCTGTCTAAGGACCGGCGCCTCCTACAGGTCAGGAGACGCACGCACAGTCTGACAGGAATGCAGACAGGACACCTTGTGGACAGCAAAATGGTCCTTACCTGATGCATTGTCTTTGTCTCTCTCTCTCTCTGACACGTGTGTCTGAGCCAGGTGCTGAACGGAGGGGTGGATGTTTTCCGCTGCATCGCAGCAGAGTGGAAGAACATAACCCCAGACGCTGTGAAGGACGACCTCAGACAGCAGGCCAAGCAGGTGGGGTGGGGGGGGGGGGGGGCGGGTGCTAGCAAGTCAGCAAAGTCCCCAAATGTGACAAGTCATGAATGTGTGTTAAACATGTGTGCATGACGTGCTCAGATTTGCTATGGCATCATCTACGGGATGGGAGCCAAGTCTCTGGGGGAGCAGATGGGCGTGGATGAGAACGATGCTGCCTGTTACATAGAGAGCTTCAAAGCCAGATACACAGGTAGGCACATCAGTGTTTGTGTGATGTTCGGTTTTCTTTTAGCCTTGCAAAACAAAGGTACATTGCATTCAACTTGTGTTGTGTTCATGATTGGTTAAGAGTATGTTTCTGTGTATGTGTGTTTCTCTCTGTGTGTGTGTGTGTGTGTCCAGGGATCCAGTCCTTCCTGAGAGACACGGTGAAGAGCTGTGTAAAAAAGGGCTACGTTCAGACACTGCTGGGACGCAGGAGATACCTGCCTGGGATCACAAACGCCAACACCTACGCCAGGGCACATGTATGTGTGTGTGTGTGTGTGTGAGGGGGCGTTCGGCCCATCTGAAGTGTTATAATACATCTTATCTCTGATGTTTGACTGTAACAGAGTGTGTGTGGTTCTGCCTCTCAGGCAGAGCGCCAGGCGGTGAACACCACTGTTCAGGGTTCAGCTGCTGACATCGTTAAACTGGCCACTGTCAACATCCAGCAGAGACTACAGAAAACCTTCCCTACTGCCCCCCTGTCACATCAACACCCACACTCAGGTAACACACACACACACACACAAAAGCAAGTAGCTCACAACAACATTTACAAAAGGTACACACATCATGCGACCATTTCAAATGTCTGCATGGACACACACACTAAGTGTGGTACTGGTGCATCGATGGCTGTGCAGACAGGGGCCGTAGCAGGACATGGCCTCGAATCAGAGGGGCTTACTTCATCCTGCAGCTGCATGACGAGCTGATCTACGAGACCACAGAAGAAGACCTCATTCGGGTATGACTGAACCCGGAGCTTTAACCCCTGACCTTTAGCACCCTAACCTTGATAGACACCCCAGTGTCTAAGTGTGATAGACAGGCTCAGGCCTTAACCCTTCAAGGCTGCCTACAGTGTGATACAGGACAGTACTGTGTAAGGACAGAATTTCAGACCTGTTTTTCCTCCATCCCCCTTAGGTGGCTCAGATAGTGAAGAGAGAGATGGAGTCAGCAGTCAAGCTTTATGTGAAGCTCAGAGCCAAAGTCAAGGTGGGACCCAGCTGGGGTGACCTTCAGGACATGGATATATGAAGGGGGGTTGAAAGTGGCCCTAGACATACTGAAGTAGGACTTGACAAGTGTTGCTTTCTGTGTTTTTCTACATATATTTCTGTGTGATAGTCATTTATTCTCAACAATATACTGAATGGACTGAAATGTTTAACATATTTTAAAGTGTCAAGATAAGATTTTATCTCTGCTGTTTACCAATGAACTGAATGTAGTAATGCTATTTTTTAATCCTCTAAATTATGATCCTGTGTAAAAGTTATTTGTCGGGGTATCGTATTTGATCCCATGATTACATATTAATAATATTGTGTTTGAAACATACAGTAAATGTAATCCATGAATTTCTGAATGTAACCTCCATACGGTACTGTATGTTAGGATGATTTGTAAATAAAACAAATATATATGAGCTGAGCATCAACAGAGAGACCTTTATTAATGATTTAATAACTATTGAAGCATCTGGTGCTGGAACACCTCAATTCCTTCACGGACCCTCTCCTGGATCCCCGTGCAGTTTGCCTACAGAGCCAACAGGTCTGTACATACAGCTACAATTAAAACACGAACAAGGTGCTTGGACTGGGGCAGCTAGCTGAGCCAGTGGTTAGCTGATCAGGTCCATGCTGTTTTGGAGGGAAACTTGCTTATGAAAAGTAATGTGTGTATCTTACTTCGACTCGAATGCCGGAGGAGTTCCCGAACAGCCGTACACTACTACAATAATTATAGACAGGAAAGAATGTAATCCCAGCCAAGTACTGCTTTGGATTTCAAAATAAAATATTCACTACATGACAACGTGTGGCGCAAATAATGAGCGAAATAAGAATAATTAGTTTCAGATAATTGATTTGAAGGATTTTAATGATGAGAAATATTGACATAGGCCTATGTATATTTATATCAATACGTTCCATTTTCATGAAAAATGCATCCGAATGCTACATATAATGACGTACAAAAAATCGTCATAATTTGTTATCTGCATACTTTATTGTAACATTACAGAACTTGCTCCTATTTCTTCTGAACAAGCAGGTGAACAGTACAGCTTTCTCAGGAATTTTTTCAGTCAGGCTAATCAGCCAATTTTGTGTTTTTGGTGAGTAATTCTTATTTACTTATTAATATTTACTTTGTATAATATTAGTCGTAACATTGTATTTTATTACTTTGTTCTATCCACATTGCCTGGTGAATGTTTGGAACGGTTGGGAAAAGGTGGCGTTTGTTTCTGTAATTAGTTATTGCCTAGAGAATTGTTCAATTCTGTGAATATATTTCCAACTTGCTATACAACCAGTAATTAATCAATAAGGCAGAGATAATAATATGTAGAGAACCAGCCTTTTATTGCCAAATTGTATTTTAGTGCTGGCTATATTCATAATGGGAACTGTGTTCTATTCTGATTATTTAAAAACTGAAAAAACTGAAAGTATCATTCATGCAATTCACGTATAACAGAAAGCACAATCGGAATGACCAAATGAGGAATATTGACGTAGCCTATTTATTTAAAATGATATAGGCTACTGTATAAGCTCATGTTCAAATGCTACACATTATGACGTAGGCTACAACGACGTAATAATTGTGTACATTCATACTTTAATCTAACATTACAGAACAACATCACATTTCTTCTGAAAAAGTGAACGGTATTTACTGTCTAGCTTTCTCTGAAGATTTTATTCAAGCTAATCAGACAATTTGGTGCGTTTCGGTGAGTAAGTCTTCTTAACACATTCATATTTAGTGTAATCTACATGCAACTGAATTTAATGCTCAATTTAATCCACACTTGTGTAATGCAGTTACCGTCAATAACATGGGCAGCTTGTTATACTCTGATGTCTCAACTGACTCAGACACTGATGCTGAATCTCTGGTGAGAGCGCTTTACCTGATGCTGACATTGGGTTATATATTGTTTTCTGTAACGGAGAGTAACCATGGTTGGTGAAGACTAACAACGTATCTTTCACAGAGTGATGATGTTGATGACCATCCTTGGACCAAAAGAAGTGGCAAGGATTCAAACAAGGGGGATGACCTGTCAATACACTCATTTGATGAGGCAGATTTTCTGGTCAGTATGTGCATAGTCATATGTGAAATGGAGTCTTGCATCAATTTACATTTAAATACACAAACACCAAACACAGTCAAATCCCAGTAACTGTGTCTCTAATGTAGGGAGATGAACGCGATGGAATCAGTTCCCAATTGAATGTCAAGTATTCAAAAAATGGGGATGACCTCTCTATCCATTCATTCGATGAGGCAGATTTTCTGGTCAGTTTGTGCATCAAAAGCATCAAGGTACATTACATTTTTGAACATAGACTAAGTGAACAATATGTTACCATCTGACCCACAGTCTGATGAGGACTGTGACCATGGGGTGAAACCCGTTCAGGACAAACGCCTGGTATGTGTGTGACAAAAGGTTCATGAATTGGCCTGTTTTTCTCTTCAGATTTTCACAATTTCCCCTCTGCCCTGTTTCTGCACATTGTCCTTTACTCCTGGTCTCTCTAGAATCGTCATACGGATGGCGAAGTCCAGGACATTCTCTCTCCCTCTGTGAGTATACAGGAAGAAATCAGAGCTAATCTGCGGAAGAAAGGAAGGCAGGCCCGTGCCGAGAGACGCCAATACATGAAAGTATTTTACAAAATCCTGCGAGGCCTGGAACGTGACGTAAACATGGCGGAGATCAACCAGAACCTCAAAGACGTGTCTGCTGTGAAAATCCAGACTCAAGGCCAGGTGGGTGCAGGCCTGATAAGATACATGAACAAGAACATATTTATGGCTTCAACTATTGGTTGATTCGAGGTATCGAATGACACTATCCTGATTAAGTTGGTCGATTATCATCCTAAAGCGCCATGGAAAGATCCCAGGTCCCACATGCCAAAAGGTTATGTCTTATCTCGTCTCCCCAGGATCTATCTGTGACAGAGACCACTCCTGTGGTCTCCTTCTCCATTGAGGATGCCACGGACTCACCCCCGCTGACTCCTCCTACTCCCGAGGTCCTCCTCTTGAATCAGCAGGTCCCCCAGGCTCCTCTCAACAGTGTCACCGTTGGGGTTGTGACTCCTAGCAGGCCTGAGACTCCGCCTGCTGTGGGGTGTTTGCCCCACTCTCGTCTGCCACCAGTCACTAACCTGAGCGCTGATGCAAAGAAGCTGCTCCAAGGAGGACTGGAGCAGCTCCAGCAGGTGAGTCATCATCATCACAGGCTCATATATGCTGATGTTCACTGGTTAAGCATAAATCACAATATGCACAATAACTGACTGTATAAATTGTGGACTAATGAGGCTTGGTTCACGATTGGTTCACTGTCATCCATGTAAGCGTGTGTTCTGTTTTCAGGATACGACGAAGCAGACCACGGGGAAAAAGAAGGCCAGAGCCCAGTCACACATCCAACCACTGACTGTGGAGGAAGATTCCATTAACAACGGGAAGGAGAAGAAAAAGAAAAATGTGGGAAAGAGGTGAGGGCAGATAGCAGAAAAGCTAAATGAAAGGGTCGTATGAAGACAACAAGACCCTCAGTGTAAGGATGATAGAATGCATACTGGTGTGGCAGATTTACTTTTATTTGTATTCTTATGATTGACAGGTTTTTCCAGTGGCTGTCACGCAAACTCATGTGTTGCAGATGTTTAGATGTTTAACAAACATCACACACCTACTCATGCATACACACACATACACACACACTCTCTTTCTCGCTTTCTCTCCTTCTCTCTCTCTCTCTCTTTCTATTTGTCTCTCTCTCTCTCTCTCTCTCTATCTCTTTCTCTTTTTCTCTCTTTCTCTCTGTGAGAAAGAAAAAAAAGAGAGCATACACACTTATACACTTATATATAGATAACCCCTCAACATAAGAAGACTGAACACGGCTCAATTACACATCAGACACGGAAGACTTCAGTTAACTTCTCAGGACTGGTAAATTAGAGGTGAGAGCCTAAATTAATTTTGAATGTATTTTTTCACTACATACACATTTTTTATTTAAAGTGCTGGTGAATTGAACAATCTTCTCAATGTTTTTCTCATTATATAATCCCAACTAGTTATCATTTTATTCCAGCTCTAGTTCTAGTCAATCTGTCACAATCCCACCCCCTTGAGCTTGTTTTCCCTGTCTGTCTGGTTTGTTCTGTGTTTTGTGTTGCGTTCCTGTACATACCCCATTTGGCAACGAACCTGCACTCACCTTTTCCTCTTCAGCAAAAAACACACCTGGTCCTGATCATCATCACTACACTACTTAAGCTATGGCCTGACATCCAGTCCCTGCAGGATTGTTACACGTACTTGTACGTTGTACTAGCGTGCCAACCTATATGAGTACATCAACTTGTTCTTGTTTTTTCAGTCTCTTCACCCTGGAATCCCTTCACTCCCGCCTGGCCAGCTGGAATCTCCAACCTGCACGTGCCTCACCACCATCCGCCTCTCTTCACCTGTGCTCACGTGTCTTCACGTCTGGCAATACCCTTCTGTTTCGCATCACCAATAAACATCACCTTTTTCACCACCTACCAGTCCGGGTCTGCGTTTGGGTTCAATCACTGGGAACTGTGACACAATCAGTCATTTGTTTCCTCTCTGACATGTTGTGCCTCCCATTGTTTCAAACCTTTATCAGTGCAAACTGTATTGTGTGTGTACAACATGTTGATAATGGATGGCCTTAAAATCATAAATGAGCGAATCAGGTTCAGGCATGGCACTCGGGCAGCGTGCATCATATCACCCACACGCATCCTCGATTACCTTTGTATTTTGCGCTGCTGCCACCCTCCACCGTCCCCTTCTCCCCCATGTTGTCTGTCTGTGCTCCCCATGGGAGATTGAACTTGTTTCTTCCTGCCTCATGTCATGCATGCTGCAGTGAAGGCAGGGAGCGCTTCCCCATGTACATCCATTCCACCAATGTAAAACCATTTGTCACGTGTATGAATAAATGGTGAAATTAATCACGTGAGTGTCTTGACTGAACAGTTGAAATGCGGTCAACAAAGTGCGTGATTCAGTGTGTGGTTAAAACATTTTCAGTTCTCCTTCCCCTTGACTCTCCATTCAGCTCCAGTATGGCACCAGCTTCCTCAACTCTGACAGACCACCTCCTCTGCTCCATCTGCACTGAGGTCTTCACTGACTCAGTGTCTCTCAGCTGCCAACACACATTCTGTATGAGATGTATCCAACAATGTCTGGATGCTGCTCACCAGCACTGCCCAGAGTGCAGACAGCCTGTCAGGGACAGAAACTTCCAGTTCAACGAGCTGATAAAGAACATGGCCGATCAGCTGAGATTGGAGGAGAGCAGGAAGGGGAAAGGAGGAGTGGAAAGAGAAGATGTGTGTCCAGAACATGGAGAGTCTGAAGCTGTTCTGTGAGACAGACAACCAGCTGATCTGTCTGATCTGCAGAGATGGAAGAGAGCACAGAGGTCACACGTTCAGACCTCTCAAAGAGGCCCAGGAGGATCTGAGAGGAAAGTTGGTGTCAGTTATACTTGGTAGCTCTGAGGGGGACATTGATGAGGCAAGCAAATTAATACATGAGCAACAACAAGTCCTCTCTGATCAAAGACAGCGATGCGATGACATCCAAAGCAAGATTAAGGCCCGATTTGAGGAGGTCATGGCCAAGTTGAGGGAAAAAAAGAAGGAAGTAATGATAAGAATTGACATTCAGCATTGTCTGGCTAACATGAGAAGGTTGGCGGTAGTGGGGGCCACGGCCCCCCTGAGAAAATTGTCGGCCCCCCACTGGCCCCCCCCTCGCGAGTCACATATTTTCCGTCACCCAGATTTATAAAAAAATAATAATTAATGGAAAACGGGACTTCAACGTCACTGTAGGACAAATCAACCTCCCAAAAATATTTTAAGACATATTTGAGCCAATAGAAACCACAGTCTACGATTGAAACATTTTGTCAGTGCTTTGTGTTATACATCACCCAAATGTCCAGAAGTCTACAGATCAAAAGTGCGCCGTCTTCAACAACTGGAAGATATGGATTATGACGACTTTGCGGGTTGCATTCTTTGGGGGGACATTGATAAAACCCTAATCCTTGTTTGCATTTTTTTTATCCTTATTTTTACAGCAAAAATATATATTTTCAAAGATGATCACAGGGGAGCACAAAGGAGTGTCCCCAACAAGTCGGACACAAGGACAACACATGCAAACGGAAATGTAATGACATGCATCTGTATCTGTACTCTTACAAAGTATGCAAGAACCTGCTTGGAATATATCAGGTCAGGATGAGGTGCACGGAGAGGAACAGCTGCCCACAGCATGTGATCCTGGTGAGACACAGGATGCTTCAGAGAGGTTTGGCTACGTCGAGAGAGGCAACTCCACAAACGTTTTAGAGTGTATACAGTAACGTGTTTCTCGGGTACAAGTTACAGCTTAATCCAGTCTTTTCCTCAAATGGTATCATAAACTGTATTCTCTCTCTGACACGTGTGTCTGAACCAGGTGCTGAACGGAGGGGTGGATGTTTTCCGCTGCATCGCGGCAGAGTGGAAGAACATAACCCCAGACGCTGTGAAGGACGGCCTCAGACTGCAGGCCAAGCAGGTGACTTAAATGTCAAATCATTAAATACTACACAGCCAAAGACCATGGAGCCCACCTAATGTGGCTGGGTTATTTGAGCCCTGCTTAGTCAACTGTGTTAAATGCTTATTTCGACACTGACAAGGTAATCAGAGTTGATACAAGCACTTATTTTTTGGTTGTTCACAATGTGTGCTTCTTGTTTTGGCTACCCGCAATGCTTTGGGGCTATCTTGTTGTTATTTTCGGTGACCGATGCACTTTGTAAAGCTCTCTCTTGGAAGTCGCTTTGGATAAAAGCGTCTGCTAAATGAATAAATGTAAACGTAAATGTAAATTCAATCTGGGGTGAAACAATAGTTTCTCCAGACTTAAGCCTCTTCCCCCCAGCTAATACTGGAGGTCTCTTTCAAGTCAATGAGTCATAAATCCCCTTGGTATCTCCCCAAATGGTCAACTATGTTATTCAGGATAGGTTGTATCTCATTTACATCTCTTTAGAATGTTGTGGCCAAAAACTGTATGTAACTTACTAGCACTGAACTATCATCAGACAGGATGACCTCACCACTAAGAACTGAAGGAAAGTAACAGCTGACATGTAAACAACCAGGGACAATGACTGAACAACTTTAGTTAGACTCTAGAACTTGTAGAACACTCCCTGCCCTAAAACTATGAACAAATATGCGATAACAAGGTATTTCTGTCTACTCAGGATTAGGTAGGGGCAGGTTGTCTGAAGTGTATAAAACGATATTGTCTCTATTGCTCTGGGCACTCTCTGCCATGCACACTATGCCAGGGCTTTTCACCATGGAAAAGCCGACTGTCTGGATCTATGATCAGAGAAAAATAAACAAACTTGCTTATTGAACCAGAAATGAACCAGACTCCCATCTCCTCCTTTGACCAGCAACCAGGCTAAGAAAAAGCTACAACAAGAACTCAACTTAATTGTCCCTCCTTCCTGCGAGCAACAAAAGTTGTTCCAGCATACTTCTTATCAATGCTTACAATTCAAAGCACATTTAAAACACATTCATTTGATATACAACCTGCATTTCTATTACATTTATTCTTTGATGTTTATTCTGTCATATGTGGATCTAAGATTAGACCAATGTTATAAAGTCACTCTAGTTTTGTAGATGAGTTCCCTTGAGACTTACAGTTGTTTCTTTGGCACTGTTTGTTTAACTGTAGACATTGTTGTGTCTCATTTTTTAATTGACAGTTGAACAAGGTGTTATTTTGCGGAACACCAGGAAATTGTAGAGGGATATCTACTAAGGAGCTAAATATCAAAACATTCTTCTATGGTGGTACATGAACATAAGATTTTGTCACCCTCAGAAAGTACCCATTGTGCAATCCCTTAGGAGCCAACAAGATGTAAACAGCAAAGTCTCCCCAATGTTCTGTTCCAGGTTGTTCTGACCATTTCAACCTTGCTTTTCCAAACAGGTGGTGTGTCTGTGCCAGAACACAAAAGTGACTCTGAAGAACAGTCCTCCCTACATCCTGGATCTCTTGCCAGACCAACCAGCACCTGCGTACCATCCTTTTCCGCTACGAGGGCAAGATGGAGACCCTGGGGGAGAACGAGTACTTCAGGGTGGTGATGGAGATTGATTGCATCCAGGAACGTCTATGGATGTGGACTTTTGGTCAATTCAGAGGCGAGGAGAGGAGAAACTGCAGGGAAATGTGTGGGAGGAAGGGGGGGAGGCAGGGTGTGTAAGTGTAGTGACTTGTTATCTCAAGCTCCTCTTGTTTCTCGTTCACTCCTGTCTGATGTAAACGCAGAGAGCAGACTAGTGCTGAAGGTGTATTGATACAGAGAGACAGGGGCGGTTTTAGGCACGGGCAGACTGGGCAGCCTCCCGGGGGCAGCATTTTTTCATGTCACGTGGGGGGCACACGAGCATAAAAAAAAGAAGAAATATCTGCTGGTTATTATCTCTTATCGATCATTTAAGTTAGTGGGGAATTGGCATATTGGCGCCCCCTTCAGGCAGCTGCAGGCACCCCTGCTTGCCGTGCAGCAGTTTCGTTTTCGTTTGTCCCCGGAGGGGGGGGGGGGGGGGGGGGCTGATAAACTCGCCCTGGGCGCACAATGTGCCAGAACCGCCACTGCAGAGAGAGCAAAGTTTACACTCCTCAACAAAAGCTGACTGAACACGCCTCAATTACACTTCAGACACGGACGACTTCAGATAACTTCTCAGGAACGGTAATCTCATATAAAGGTGAGAACGGATAAATTACTTTTGAATGTAACACTCAGCCAAATGTTAAATGTTTATCTAAAATGTTATCTAGTTTGAATCAATCTCGCACTCACAGATATGAAAATGTATTCTGCAGCAAGCGTTCCTGCAAGTGTGGGATTATTTTGTGTGGGTCTATTTACCAGCCAGTGTCCGATAAATGTATGTGTCATGTTGTCGAAGTTACCGTTCAATTTACCATAGCCTATAAAGGCCCACATCAACTACAAACGTAACATAGTTACAGTTATGTTTTTTCCTCAAACAAATATAGAAAATAAAAACTAAAAGTAAGTCAAAAGTCAAAATAGAAACGAATTAATTACAAAACGAAACTGAAACTTTTAAATATAGGCCTACTGACAAACAACTTACAACAACTATCACTTATTATAATGGATGGGCTTAAAATCATAACAGTTGTAATTACTGTTAACAAAGTTTGTAACTAGGTTAACATAGGTCAACTTGTATGTGCTTAAAACATTTTCACTTCTTCTCTCCCATTGATCAGTCCATTCAGCTCCAGTATGGCAGCAGCTTCCTCAACTCTGAAAGACGAGCTCCTCTGCTCCATCTGCACTGATGTCTACACTGACCCAGTGTCTCTCAGCTGCCAACACACATTCTGTATGAGATGTATCCAACAATGTCTAGATGCTGGTCACCAGCACTGCCCAGAGTGCAGACAGCCTGTCAGGGACAGAAACTTCCAGATCAACAGGCTGATAAAGAACATAGCTGACAAGCTGAGACTGGAGATCAAGAAGGGGAGAGGTAGAGTGGAGAGAGAAGATGTGTGTCCAGAACATGGAGAGAGTCTGAAGCTGTTCTGTGAGACAGACAACCAGCTGATCTGTCTGATCTGCAGAGATGGAAGAGAGCACAGAGGTCACACGTTCAGACCTATCAAAGAGGCCCTGGAGGATCTGAGAGGAAAGTTGGTGTCAGTTATACTTGGTAGCTCTGAGGGGGACATTGATGAGGCAAGCAAAGCAATACATGAGCAACAACAAGTCCTCTTTGATCAAAGACAGAGATGTGATGAAGTCAAAAGAAAGCTTCAGGCCCAGTTTGAGGAGACTATCACCAAGCTGAGGGAAAAAGAAGAGGAGGCAATGAGAGAAATTGACGAAGAGCCGGCCACAATGGGAGTGCGTCTGACTGAGCTGGAGAGACACTTGGCTACAGTCAAAGAAAGAAAAAACACACTGCAGTCTGGGCTGGAGATCACTGATCCCACAAAATTCCTTAGGTGGTGGAGAGAGAAGGGCAGTGCTTTGTGTGATACATCACCCAAATGTCTACCGGTCTACAGATCCATGGCGCGTATGCCTAGGAAAATGGAAGATGTCAATATAAATTGCAAACTTACGGGTTGCATTCTTTGGGAGAAAATTGATCAAATTGTTAATTTACATGTTAGTACAGTAAAATATGACCTGTGCTGCATAGCATAACCGGCAGGGAGAGGGGGAGAGGAAGGGGGAGGGGGGACATAAAAAATACATAACATCAGAACTAACCAAGTGTATAAGACTGCACTGAGTACTGGTTAATAGTGTAAATCGTTTTTCAATCATATTCATAGAGGTGTCTGTGTAAAAAATGTTATTCTCTTTATTTAGATTTTATATAAAATTGAAATTTTATTGAAAAGGATTTTAAAATGTATAAATGTTCTTTTTCTTCTTTTTCCTTATCCACTAATTGACATTGACCACTGACATGCTTAGCTAAAGATATGTATTTGTTTTAATGACAAAGCATCCAAAAATTTAATAAATATATTTTATTTGTATCCATCTCAGTCCACATCTTGGAAGACTTGCCATACTGACCGTTGACTATTATACAGAATTGTGTTTCTAATTATATAGGAATAAGTGTGTCTGAAAAACTTTTTCAGGGGGGGGGGGGGGTTGGGGGGAATACTGATAGAGAAATGGGTTAAGATATAAGGGTGTGTAAAAATCTATATACCCATTTTCTCACCATCTTCTATCCTTTTCTTGTCTTACAAGGATATATTTCAACAGTTCACTACTGACTAATGTAAATGCAGGGAGCAGACTAGTGCTGAAGATTTATTAAGACAGACAGAGAAAGGTTCACACTCCTCTACATAATCAGAAATGAATCAGAAATGATTCCCCAACAAGATGGACACAAGGACAACACAAGCAAACAGAAATGTAATGACATGACTCCTTTCAACTGTGTCACTCTTGGGGTTGTGACTCCTAGCAGGCCTGACACTCCGCCTGCTGTGGGGTGTTTGCCCCACTCTCGTCTGCCACCAGTCACTAACTTGAGCGCTGATGCAAAGAAGCTGCTCCAAGGAGGACTGGAGCAGCTCCAGCAGGTGAGTCATCATCATCACAGGCACATATATGCTGATGTTCACTGGTTAAGCATAAATCACAATGTGCAGAATAACTGACTGTATAAATTGAGGACTAATGAGGCTTGGTTCACGATTGGTTCATTAGTTCATTGTCATCCATTTAAGTGTGTGTTCTGTTTTCAGGATACGACAAAGCAGACGACGGGGAAAAAGAAGGCCAGAGCCCAGTCACACATCCAACCACTGACTGTGGAGGAAGATTCCATTAACAACGGGAAGGAGAAGAAAAAGAAAAATGTGGGAAAGAGGTGAGGGCAGATAGCAGAAAAGCTAAATGAAAGGGTCGTATGAAGACAACAAGACCCTCAGTGTAAGGAGGTATTGTATTCTTATGATTGACAGGTTTTTCCAGTGGCCGTCACGCAAACTCATGTGTTGCAGATGTTTAGATGTTTAACAAACATCACACACATACTCATGCATACACACAGATACACACATTCTCGCTTTCTCTCTTCCTCTATTCTTCTCTATCTCTCTCTCTTTCTCTGTCTCTCTTTCTCTCTGCCCTTCTCTCTCTCTCCTTTTCTCGCTCTCTCTTTCTGTCTCTCTCTCTCTTTTTCTGTCTGTCCGTCTTTCTCTCTCTCTCCCCATCTCTTTCTCTCTCCCCATCTCTTTCTCTCTGTCTCTCTCTTTTTCTCTAGAAAGAGAGACAGAGAAAGAGAGACAACGCAAGCACCTGGAAATACATAACATAACATGTAAGTACACAGAACATAATTTGCATCTATGCTAAGCTTAAATAAGTGAAACTTCCTAAATATACAGATAGCAATAAATAATAACAGAATTTGAATCACTGACCCCAGAAAATTCTTTACGTGGAGGAGAGAGAAGGGCAGTGCCAGTGGCGGCTGGTCAATAGAGGGCGCTAGGGCGCCGCCCTTCCTTCGATTTATGAAAACTAACAACCCCCTGACACATAGTTAGATGATCCTGATCACCATCATTGGGACAGTGGGACAGGATCCAAACAGATACTGGTTAGAGAAATGGATGAGGCCGAAATGGTAAGAGCCTTATATCAACTTAGATGTAAATGTTTCAACAGCAAACATGGTCAAATACCTCTCCGAGTGACTGTCTATAATGTAGGAAGTTGACCATGATGGGACCACAATCCAAAAAAAGGAATAGGATTGGAAAAGTAGGGATGATCTTTCTCTCTGTTCACTTAATGAGGCAGATTTTCTGGTCAGTAGTTTATACATAGCGATAGGTGAAAGGGATGACACCGATTTGGTAATCCTTATTTTACCTTAAACTTAAATGGTTAATCATCATACATGGTCAAATACCTCTGAGTGACTGTGTCTCTAATGTAGGAAGTTGAGAATGATGGGACCACTATCCAGCCCAATGAAAAGGATTGGAAAAATGGGGACCATCTTTCTCTCCATTCATTTGATGATGAAGATTTTCTGTTAAGTCTTTGCATAGTGATAAGTGAAATGGATGAAACAGATGATAAGAGTTTGTATGAACTTAAACTTAAACGGTTAAACAGCAAACATGGTAAAATACCTCAGAGTGACTGTTTCTCTAATATAGGGAGTTGAATGTGGTGGGAACACAATTTCTCTTTTTCCACTCTGCCCTGTTCCTGCACATTGTCCTTTACTCTTAGTCTCCCTAGAATCCTGTTCTGGATTGTTAAGTCCAGGTCATTCCCCCTGGCTCTGTGAGACCAGACCAGTAGACCAGACCCCTGTGGAAGAGACTCAACAGGCAGGCCATCAAGGCATCCCTGGAACTTCTGCAACTTGGAAGTCACCCAGGATGTCATCATGAACACCGACGCTTACCTGAAAGAGGTGCCTGTTGCGAAGAGCCAAAGGCAAGGCCAAGTGGGTGTTGCCCTGAAACGGTGTGCGAATGAGTTCAGGGGTAGAAGGCTCCAGAAGATCCAGAAAGACATGTTGGAACGGATCTTGACAGAGTTTGAAGGACTTTATGAAGTCATGGACTCGAACCACGCTGATCACAGTGATGTGGACCTGCATGAGATATGGCAGAGAGAGATTCAGAATCTGCACATGGCGTGCAGGGCCCTCACTGAGAAGATTGACCAAGTGTGTAGTTCAACACCAAAGATCAACCCCTCTCAGGAAGAGAAGTGCACCATCCAACGCTATATAAGTCATCAATACAGAAACAGCACATATTCATTGATTCAGCTATTGTTTGATTCAAGGTATAGAATGACACTATCCTCATTACGTTTGTTGATTATCATCCCAAAGAGCCATGGAAAGATCCCAGGTCCCACATGCCAAAAGGTGATGTCTTCTCTTGTGACTGTGTGTCCCAAGGATCTATCTGGGACAGAGATCACTCCTGTTGTCCCCTTCTGCATTGAGGATGCCATGGAATCACCCCTGCTGACTCCTCCTACTCCCGAGGCCATTCTCTTCAATCAGAAGCTTCCCCGGGCTTTGACCCCTCTTAACTGTGTCACCGTTGGGGTTGTGAGTCCAAGCAGGCCTGAGACTACGCCTGCAAGTGGGGTATTTACCACACTCTCGTCTGGGACCAATCACCAACTTGAGCGCTGATGCAACGAAGCTGCTCCAAGGAGGATTGGGAGTGCTCCAGCAGGTGAGTCATCATCATCATCACAGGTGTCATCACATATGATGACACTGTTAAAGCAGAAATCACAATATGCACAATAATAACAAATGAGGCTTGAAAAGAATCAGGATTTATCGCATGAAAGCACGTGTTCCGCTTTAGGATATGACAGAAGAGACAACTGGCAAAGGGGAAAAGAAGGCCAAAGCGATGTTGTACGTCCAAATGCGTGAATTCATATGCGGCTGTTCTTCAGATGTTTAACACACATCATGCATGCATATGCTCTTTCTCTCTGTCTTTCACTACACAGAGATCATGTAGACAAACACACGTGTTAGCAGTTGCACACCACCCTTTCCGCAGACCTTATCACAGATGCTTGACTTAATGTTGTTCTCAATAAAGTTATCATTTTATGTTTCATTTGGTATTTCTTTTTGATGGTTTCTACTTGATGATTATTACTGCACTGCATCACGTGGGCTTGCTGTAGTGGAGATGTACTACCAGCGTTTTCTTCTGAGAGTCTGATAAAGGAAAGAATAGAAATATGGTCACGCACAGAATATACACAGAAAAACTCCTTCAAATATTGGTACAATGTAAACCTGACAAAATGTGTAGTCTAAACTGGTCTTTGAGCCGTAGTGGACTTGATGGACAATCTGATGTGGCCGCCACCTAGAAATCACAGAAACTCACAATCATCAGTAGGCTACGACTAAATACTTTTTCCCTACCTTGTATTAACTTTCTGCAGCCTGCGTTTCTGGAAATTAACGATGGTAAAACCTTCTGAAGACCTGACTAAATGAAATTTAAGACGTTTTTAAGACGTTGTAAGGCCTTAAATATAAAGATCAAAATTTAAGACTTTTTAAGACCCCGTGGGAACCCTGCATGTCGCTCAATCTTCTGCCACATTTTATATTAAAAGGCTAGTCATATTTATAAAATGTATTAAGTTATAAAGCAAGCGGCCCTCCGGCCTAGAGGTGCTTTAGTGAATTCTCCCGGTGCTCCCAATGGCCAGTCTGCTACTGTAGAACGGTGGAACACTTCACTTTCAGCCTTGTCAGTCCCCTCACCTCAAAATCAACCTCTTCAAAAACGTTATTAGCTAATATGTTTCCACCCAGCTAGCTGGCTAACGTTGCATTCTCTACTGCTGTGTTCAATGTCTCAATTCATCAACCTGTGGCTAATGGAGTTACCTAAGTCTATGTCAACAGACATCCTGGGTAACTTAACTTGAATTATGCCAGAAAATTTAAAAATCATTGAAACCATAATTCATCAAATGCAGTCAGGTCAAGGCCTCACTCTCGGTTAGTCAGTAGTTAGTACTAGTGACTTTGTCGCTAGATATAGCAACATCTTTTTATTTTTTAAGGACCTAGCGACAAATCTAGCGATATTTTGGACAAACCTTAGCTACTTTCCTTGGAAGAATCTTTCTTTAATAGAGTTGCAAGTATGTCTACCGCTCAGCGATGGCGTGGTCTTGTTTTTCTGCTCGCGAAATGTGGCCATTTGGTTGCAGTCTAGAGCCCTGTATGGCCCAAGGGTCAATAATGTTGCTTCCTCCCACTGAAGCCAAAAAATCTCAGATATGGGTGCTGCCACCTTGCACTAACTTCCTCCACCGTCAGTGGTTTGATTTATGACTGGGTCGATGTATGACTGTCATCTGGTTGTTCAGGTTTTCTATATTCCTCCTCCCGTTCCTGTCCTTTCCTCCAACTGTTTGTCACTTGAAACCTGCCACTCAGGCACAGGGTGTGAAGTGTCTTTATCAAGAGACGCCTGGGACAGAGACTTCTCAGCCCTCCCCTGGATCTTCTCCTTATAGGAGGTCTTGCTCCTCATATCATCAGGTCAGTTGGCTGGCCGTGTGACTCCACCTGTGCCTCCCTCCATGGCCACTATGCTGGTCAGGGTTACAGCCAGAGCTTCTTCAGCTTGAGAGTGTGCCTGGAGACAGTCTGGACTTGTCTTCCTCTTTGGACAATCTCTCCAAATGAGATGGGGGTTGTCTTCACCGTAACTTCTAAAAGTCCTAAAGAACCAAAGGCAGAATCCCGTAACATCAGTTATGGTTCTCAACATTACTCAAGAACATTCAAATTGAGTTACGGTTTCACTTTACCTAGTAGGTAACCTAGCAACAAACAGAAAAAAAAAATCATAGCGACAAGCAACAAAACTGGCGACTTTCTGCTACTTAGACAATGTCCATTGTAGTTGTTGAGCAGCAGTAAAACAATCAATTTGATGGCCTGCCTTTTCCTGTGACATGTTTTTAGAAAATCCACTGCAAACATCCTCTGAGAAGTTAAATCCACAGATACATTTTTGAGCATTAAGCAGTTTGCACACTGCCTCAAAAAACTCAAAAAACAAATCCCAACATTTTAAAGTTGGCAGTTGTTGGGATCTGGCAGGTCCAGTAAACCAACTGCCAGCTCAACACTGCTCAGACAGTAACATACTTTTTTCAGCTAGTTTATTACTTTTCAGTGTTGTAGTATCATTTTAAGATGAATGAGGTTGATACCTTGGTAAATGTAGCCAGAGTCATGTTGGTCTACCTGGCCTACAAAGCTTCAAGGAGGATTCTGGAGAGGCAACGAAGACGGATGGGGAAGAGACTATGGTGTAAACCCTGGATACTGCGTTGTGCAGAGCAGGGAGCCTATCCAAATTTATGTAAGGAGCTAATGTTATTAGACGTCTAAACTCCAGACTCCCAGTCAGGTCAGCTCCTTTCTAATAACACTTTCCCATAATCACTGTTATTGGCCATAGGCTAATGCAGTGGTTTTTAGAGATTAATTTATGAAAACTGTACCCTGACTTAACAATTTTGATGATCCTTCACAGTCTGGCAGTGTGACAGCATTGCTGAAGAGAAGGGATGAGTGTCCTCTTTCCTCCATCAGCATGTCATACTCTGATGTCACAATTGAGCCTAAAACTGATGGTAAATCTCAGGTGAGAAAGCTGTAGATGACCCTGGCATTGGGTTATTTAAGCAATAAGCCCCAAGAGGCCGTGGTTTACACTGATTTTAGAACAGGTAAGGGGAGTTGTTACCCGAAAACCCCCTTACCTGTTCTAAAATCAGCGTAAACCACGGACTCGCGGGGCTTATTGCTTTTCTAAAACTGTTACTACAAATATTTGATATGGTTTCATCAATAAAAACTATTAGAAACAAAATACTTTAATAATAAACCGTCATTCTTCCGCTACTACAAAGTATAGTTCCTACATATATCGTTGCCACGCAACAGCCAGATGGACATCTTTGCCGTCTTTTTCAATTTGAAATATTCGATGCGCAGTAATATGCGCAGAATGTTAAAGAATGTTATGAGGACAACCTGTGAGGTTATGCTGGATTTTACAACGGCATGGAACGCGATCACAATCAAGGATGGGAACAACCAGTTTTAGAAATATTGTTTTCTGTAACGGCGAGTAACCATCGTTGGTGAAGACAAACAACGTATCTTTCACAGAGTGACAATCCTGATTACCATCCTTGGACCAAAAGAAGTGGAACTAGGTCAAAATGGATTGTGATTAAGGAAACGGATGACACCCAAATGGTAAGAGCCTTTTATCAACTTCAACTTAGATGGTTGCAAAGCACACATGGTCAAATGTCTCTGAGTGACTGTGTCTCTAATGTAGGGAGATGAACACGATGGGATGATTTGGACCCAGAGTACCCGACAGAGTATCAAGGATTCAAACAAGGGGGATGACCCATCTATATATTAATTTGATAGAATGCCGGTCAAGTCTATGACTCTTTCGAGCACAGAGTCAAAGGAACCAAATTGGAGTCAATATCCGACACGAGAAGCAAGACTCCAGAGATATCTTATTATACCCATTTATATCGTCTGTGTTGGTGAGACATGGTGAATATAATTAATGTCCTTCTGTTTGTAATGGTTTGTGTTTGACATGACTTGTACTTTAAATCTCAGATGAAGAAGAATTACTGAAGACGAGGGCATGAACAGTTAATAAGTATAAAGGCAACAAGCGCTTTCTGGCTCTACCAAACTGCCACCTATAATCCAACAGCCGGATTATGTGACCTGTCCTCAATGTGGCTGACAGTTCGCTCCGGGGCCAGCAGAGCAACATGTCCCCAAATGTCAGAACATTAGGAGTCGGCCTCCACCTGGCGCTGATGAGACTGCGTTCATTGTATCTGGGGACTGCAAGTATGTCTACCGCTCAGCGACAGCGTTGCTTCATTCAACATTAGGAGTTTTGGTATAGATTTTTCTTGTGTACTTTTAGTCACGTGACTTTTTTGTTGCGGCCGCCACCTTAGGGACCAATTTGAAGCCTCTCCCTGGGTCTCTTCAGTGAGAATGAATGATGTTGCACACTAAATAGCACACCTTACCACCGACGAAAAGCAACAATATATTTTACAAGATAGATACTTAAGGTTTTGATCCTTATTTACTGACAAGTGAACTGCTTACTCCACTAAAGTAAAGTAAAAACCAGCCAAATTTGACGTTTGCTGACATCTATATTTACCTCAACCACAATCCCTCTCCATACACAGGGGAAACCCTTAAGGCATTTAAAAGCACCAAAGCTTACCGCTAATTCTCATCAGGATGGGTTAATGATCCCAAAATGTATCATTATGGAGATAAAGAAAATGTTATTGACCATAGGAAGGGTCGGTGGGAGTCTGTTAATCAAGCAATATTACTATACACAAAAAGCGTATATATCACTGAACTGAATTGCCATCAGATTCTGTTGTAATATTAGTCATATCAGGACATCAAATGAAAAGTAGTTTAGCATACTAACGCCACTCCAACAAGTAGCAACATAACATAATTCAACCATAGAACTATAGCCGACAGTTTTCTATAAACATGCTAAACCTAAGGACTAAGGCTTCCAAGACTGCATTGCACGTCTCACTTTATTTAACTCACTCCGCCAGACTGTCATAACAATGACTCCCCTTGTCACAATGACAAATCATAATAAAATACCTTACATAACTAACATTACTAATGTAAATTGATATTAACGTTGCTCTGGACAGCTAGCATTATATATATATATATATAATTCTTTATTTCAGACCCAGGGGGATCCATATCAATACAAACAACATAAACAAATACACAAACACAGATTAGATCTAGCTAACGCTAGCATCTTGTGCTAGCTGTCCAGAATAACGTTATACATCCTCACATTTGAAATTATGATCTGTAGGAGTCCAGTGATCCCTCTTGATAGCAGCAATCCATTTTGAATGGTGCTCAGGGTTTTTTGGGACATTGTAAAAGGTAATTTGTGTATTTAAGACGGCATCTTGCAATTCGGTCCCCAAGATGGCGTCTCAACCACTGTGTGACGTCACATGAAACCCATGAATTGATGGATTCAAGATTTGCCCAGTGGGCTATTAATGTGACTCCTTGCTTAGATTATAATTAACTTGATTGTAAATACATTTACGACCACATAGATATACAGCTAAACGATCGTCGATGCCTTTCTGAAGTATACTGAAAACATTTGAATGCATAGAGGAGGACTGAAAAGATGGCTGCATAGTGATAACATTTTAACAACACATTTAAATTAACCTCAAGCAGTTTAACAGAATTAATCAGACAGCAATGGTGATTTTGTGTTTTATTATTTACACTAAGCATTAAGTAAAGGTGCCATTTCAAAGCATAGAGAAGGACTGAAAAGAAATGGCTGCATAATGATAACATTTTAACAACACATTTAAATCAACCTTAAGTAGATTCACAGAAGTAATCAGACAGCAATGGTGGTTTGGGATTTATTATTTACGCAAAGCATAAAGTAAAGGTGCATCTATGCATGGTAGCAAATAAGTAATTGTACTAGTGACTTTGTCTCTATATTTAGCCATTTATTTTCAAAAAAGCATCTAGCGATAAATCTAGCAACATATGGACAAACCTTAGCTACTTTTCATAGAAGAAAGTCGCTGGTCCGTGTGGCCTTGTTTTCCTGCTCCCTAAATGTGAGACCATTTGGTTGCAGTCTACAGCCCTGTATGGCCCAAGGGTCAACAACTTCACTTCCTCACACTCTACGAAAATGAAGCCAAAATATCCCAGATATGGGTGCTGCCATCTTCCGCTTCTCCTTTACATTGTTTTCTGAATCTTCCTCTTGCTTTATCTCACTGACTTCCTCCAGTCAGTGGTTTGATGTATGACTGGGTCGATGTATGACTGTCATCTGGATGTTCAGGTTTTCTATATTCCTCCTCCCGTTCCTGTCCTTCCTCTCCAACTGTTTGTCACTCGACACCTGCCACTGCAGGCAGTGTGTTAAGTGTCTTTATTGAGAGACGCATGGGACAGAGACTTCTCAGCCCTCCCCTGGATCTTTCACCTTTTAAGAGGTCTTGCTCCTTATCTCATCAGGTCAGTCGGCTGGCTGTGTGACTCCATGGCCACTATGCTGGTCTGGGTTACAGCCAGAGCTTCTTCAGCTTGGGAGTGTGCCTGGAGAGACAGTCTGAACTTGTCTTGCTCTTTGGACAATCTCTCCAGAAGAAATAGGGGGATGTCTTCACCGTAACTTCCAAAAGCCCTAGAGAAGCAAAAGCAGAATCCCGTAACATCAGTTATAGTTGTCAACATTACTCAAGAACATTCAAGCCTTGCTTGGACCAATCAATACCTCCCATGGCTTCTCCTACCACTGCTATGCTGACAACACGCAGCTGTACCTGTCGTTCCCCCTGACTGATCTGGGAATATCAGCTTAACAACATGAGTAGAGAGGAGGAGAGAAAAAGGCAGAAATGTAAATGTAAACTAGCTGGGTTTGCCATTGGGCTAAGACAATTTTGGTTAGCACAGCAGTGGAAGTGGTGAGACATGTTATCCGGTTTAGTCATGTAGCTTTGACATATAGCCTACCCTATTAAGCAAACGTACATTTAATCCGATTACTCAATTACAAAAATATTTGATATCGGTCCTAAATTACATGCATATGATCTGTCCTTACAAGTACCAGTCAGAAATTGATACAAAGTTTCAAAAGCTAGAAAATACAGATGAATTGTACACAGTAATATAAACTATTGTTGCTATTAATCTTTTAACTGAAGCACACTACATTTGTATAGTGCTTTATTAGTGACGTGAATCTTACTGTAGGGATGCATCAGATTTGCGTGTAGGGGGAAAGCAGCATCTCCCAAAAAGGGGTGTGGGATGGGCACTGCACTTCCAGGAAGATCGGCTGGCGGAGGATGATCAAGTGTCCCCTGGAGAAGCCCCTGCCCAAACCGACTGGCCTGAAAAAAAACCCCGTCGCTCTGCCTCCCGTAGGCATCAACGTCCAGCATGGTGAATCGGAACTGGGCATTGCAAACTGCCATCAACACCACGGAGTGCATTCCCTTGTAGTTGAAATATTCGCTGCCAGCGGATGGAGGAGCTTTGATCTGCACATGTTTCCTGTCAATGCAACCACTGCAGTAGGTAGGGGAAGTTCCACATCTGCCTGAAATCCCTAGCTATTTCTATGAACCCAGCTCTGGATGGGTAGGGGATAAACTCCTCTCAGTGCCTCATAGTGTATGGCCTGGCAAACTTCGGACACAATGTTAGAGACTGTGGCCGACCCAAGTCTGTAGCTAGCAGCCACACACTGTTGTGAGCCCCCACTGGCCAGGATCCGGAGTGTGACGGCCAACCTCTCTGCTACCTCTCTCTCCCCAACCCTCTCTCCCTAAACCTCTCTCTCCCTTGCCCCAACCCTCCTCCTCTACTCACTATCTCCATCTCAAAATTTGCTACAGCCATTTTCTCCAATCGATCACCTACAAAGCGTTAACAATGTAACGGTAAAATAATTCAGTTGACGTTGTTAGCCTACGTCAGTACGTCGAGTTCAGGGGCGGTTTTAGCTTATTGGAGGCCCTGGGTAAAGTACAATTTTGAGGCCCTCCATAAGTTGTTGCAAGAGCAATGCTCATTGTGTAACACACTTCGGTTGTGGATAGTATGTCCAGAAACAAAGCCAAGTCACTCATTTAGTGGCAGAATCCATTGTTGTCTACACATTTTTTTTAGATATAGTATAAGTTTAGCTAGCTTGCAAATCCTGAGGATAGCCTACTGTAGCAGACCTTTCTATGTGACAACGGACATGGGTGTTTTGTGCCTCGGGAGTTGCTGTAGGCTTGATACTGAAAGCATTACGTGAAATCAGTTAGGGCTGTTCAAATGGGGATGTCAAGAAGAGCAGTGGTAAAATACAAGTTATGAAAAGAGACAGCGTTCGTGTCTTATTGTCCACACTATCATATACAAATTGTATTACAATTATATCTAAAACAAACTTACAAAGAGCTGGGTTACACTACCAAAGTTGAATTAGTAATGTTGTTAGCGATGCTAGCGTTATTTTGCTAGCTAGCCTCTAACATTTCACTGGGTCTTGCAGCTGTTTAACGAATTAACTGAAATTATTATGAAATGTTATGTTATGTTCTACTAGCCATTTGCCTACTTTAGCAAATCACTGTATTTCCAAGCCCTTATAGTGTAACTGAGACGACACAGTAAATAATTCCTCTTTCAAGTAATGAGCCCCCGTTCAAGCGTGAGCATTAAATTAGCTGCACGGTCTGTAAAGATCTTGAGACGGTGGCAAAGCCACTTTTTTGTTCTAAAACCGTAATATAAACCGCTTCGAAATATAAGCCGCACAAGAAACGGTAAAATCGGAGTAGCTACAAGTCGCGGCTTATTTTCCGTAAAATAAGAGAGTTGGTGTTGAAGTGGCTGTTTGTCTGCTACTGCTAGCAATAGCTAAACTTGGCTCAGCAGCACTTGAAATATTATCAGAAATGTCTTCATCTTCCACTGACGCATACTTTGATTGGAAAAACTGCGTTAGCTTAGGTAATTTCTCCCTTAACTTCTCCCTTTTCTTATTTCTTTTTTCACTGCCACTTTGAAATCGTTTCATTTTTCCGCGATCATACACACTCCACCACATGACAAATTTTCCTGACAGAAACGTCATGACCTGAATCAAATGTTCCATGTTGGATTTAAGATAACATTTAGCTATAAATAATAGAATTAATTATTGTGATATCATGCTTAATAAACCAAACTTGTCTACCAACACAGACAGATGCCTGGGCTGGTTGCTGCAGGTGTACATGTTGCGGTCGTCCATGGGCACCAGGTCCACGTCGTTGAAGATGAAGCAGTTGTACGTCTTTTAAGGCCTCCGTGTAGCCGATGTTCATCAGCTTAGCCTTGTTGAACTTCCCCTCTCCAGCCTGGCAAGCAGAGGAGACCTGTCACACGCTGGTGTGTTTGTGTGTGTGTGTGGGGGGGGGGGGGTCATGCACGTGTGTGTACCTGGTTGATGACATACACTCTGTAGTGTTGTCTCTGGCGCAGCAGGAGGGGATGCAGGTAGAGCAGGAAGAACTTCAGGTGTTCCTCCCGGTTGCTGAACGGCACGATGACCGCAATGCGCTGCTCCGACAGGCAGTCCCGCGGACGCCACCAGCCCCCCTCCCACACCCTTGGGTTCTGCTGCTCCACCCATGCCAGCGTCACGTTCCTGGAGAAGTCCACCCTGGATGGACCCTCTGCAATCAGCAGAGTAGAGGTCAGTACAGGACAGTAGACTATAATACAGTTGAATATAGTTCAATAGAATAGAATATAGAGCACCTGAAGACCAAGAGTTGAAACAAATGTGTCTTAGGGTGCCCTTACAAAAAAGAAGTATACTTCAAGTTTATTTTGTAAGTATACTTGGTATAAAAAGTATACTATTATCATGTTACTTAAAGTATACTAGCAGTGTACTTATTTATATATTATTTTGTACTAAGTAAACTGAATTGGCCCACTTTTTAGGTCATTTAGTACACTTTAAAGTACACTTATAGTGTATTTCAAGGTTTACTTTTGAATACTGTAAAGTAGCCTGTGTAGTACACTTTCATTTCATCAAGTATACTTCCTAAAGTACTTCAAAGTATACTTTGGAATACTCTGAAGTAACCTGTGTAGTGCACTTTCAGTTCATAAAGTATACTTCCTGTAGCGACTGCTCTCCAATAAAGGCCGCTTAATGGGCTCCAGGCAGTTATGCGTCCAAACAATCTCCAACTCCGGTGATGGGTATAGTTTAAGAGTTTAATGAATTACAGAAGTACAACGGATGAATGAGAACATGTAGATAGTGTTGAAAATAAACAAATAAAATATAAACTGCTGTAATTGATGGTTATTTGACGTTGTTGACGATAAGTTGACGGTAAACAGAAAATAAAACAGGTGCTCCACCAACCCCCTTTGTATCCCAACCCCCTCCCGCCACAAGTGCCCCGGTATATACACCACACCCACACCCACGTGTGTCAATCAAAAACGGAAGTGTTTGAAACTTTTCAACATAAACAATTTTGGCCCCTACACTTCCCAAAGTACTTAAAAGTATACCTTGGAATACTCTAAATAACCTGTGTAATGCACTTTCAATTCATGAAGTATACTTCATAAAGAGCCTCAAAGTATACTTTGCAATACTTTCAAGTGCACTTTAAATTAATGTACGTACCTCAAGAAGTAAACTTAAAGTAATGTAACTATGACTTACTACTAAATTAAAATGTTTAGGGGACGCCTCAGATCAGATCTTACGTCACATGGTGAGAACGGGGCCCTCACAAAGTCACACTGCAGATTCTGAAGGAAACTACTTACTGCATACGCATTAACGTATTTTGAATCCAGCTTTTTTTATAAAACGTAACAGTCATTTCACTCATGGTTACAATGGTAAACCAGCACAACAATGACAATTACCACGCAACAAAACACTACATTCTAAGCAGACACATTTAAAAAACGAAATTCCTGAAGTTACATTTGTATTTCGAACAAACTGCAAACTTGCCAGCAACTACTAGCTAATGAGCCACACTATCTTCATTATTTCACGTTGTTATTTCGTTCTTCAGTCAGTTTGACAGTATAACCTTCAAATTCTCAAGTAGCTTTTTCTTTTTTTTTTCATTAATACTCCAATTGATAATTATTAGTATAAGAGTATAGGGCTTCAGAATGTTTTGGCAGTAATTAAGGTTACAGCTTCAGTAATAAAAAAGATTCAATGTGCAATGCATAAAACATTTTCATAGACATGAATAATTAGAATGCGATGGATCTAAAAAATGTAACCTGTAATGTACTTTAAAATTATTTTGACTGATTTTGCTGTATACTAATAGAAAACGTACATCTTACTCCAGAAGAAATCATTTTCTGTTTCTAAGCAAACTTCTTAAAAGTATATCAAAAGTGAACTATTTTCAAAAAAACAATGACAGGCGGTCATACTGGTTGTTAATATATTGGACAGAAAATGTGTGAGGGAAAATCACTTCCTTGTCACAAACAATAATGGAGCAACAGCAGCGTATTGCGATTGCAAACCAGAGCCCGTCTACAGAGGGCCTGTCTACTTCCTGTCGAAGCCCCATTTTGTCCGACGAGCTACCACTTTTACACAGAACATCACACACTTTTATGTATTGCTGCCTCAGTTTTTTAAACATCAACCGACATTGGTCCACTGTGCAATAATGACCCTTTATAATACGGGTGGATGAAATCAAGGATTCTGATAGGTTGAGAGGGAGTTCCGGGGTGTGCATTATTTAAGCAATAAGGTACGAGAGGCAGTATACTGCAACACCCGTTAACACTTTATCGCCAATGAAGTACGTGTTCATGGGTGTTGTTAGAAAAATTATAAAAATTATAAATAGTAAATAAATAGTAAGATGCCTTTCAGCACCAAATAGGTATAGCCAACAAACGTCTATCGCATTTCAATAGCCGAAAGAAAATAGTCCCATACGTGTGGTTGTTGCTATGCAACGGACACACAATATTGTGAACTTCACGTTTGTTAGACTAGCTAGATCTTGCACCATTTCATTCATTCTCAATGCTCATTTTTATAAAAGTTGCCTTTAAACTAACAACGACAATGGGACACTTTCAATAAAATAATATTTAATTTAAACATTAGGCCTAAACATTCTAAATCAATCATAAATGTTTTGTAGGCACTGGATATATATGCTAGCTAGCTAGCCTAGCTACATATGATGTAAACTATTTACGAGTGACTTGGGACTCGATAGACTAACATCAGGCTGTTGTTAAGGTTAGCTTATGTTGATTTGGATATCTCCATTAATTGTGCATCAGTGGAAAATGTCGTTTTATTAAAGCAATTGCGTGGCTACGAAGCTAAAATTAATTAAGTGGATATCTAGTTAGCAACTAATGGCTAAACCTGAGCTTCCGTCCAACGTTTCAGCAGCTAAACCAGCTAGTTATCACTGATAGCACGGGACAGTGCAATATTATTGCTCAAAAATGTACAAATGTTGCTAGTCTTGTTTGCTAACCAATAAACTGCTGAACACCAGTACTTCTACACTGTCTTTTTCTTCGGCAACCTCCCAGTTGTTTTTGAGCGCGCACTAATATGGAATGCTCCCCTTTTAAGGTAAATGTAAAAAGGTGTACAGTACTTTATCGCTCAATAATGCACACCCCGGAACTCCCTCTCAACCAATCAGAATGCTTGATTTCATCCACCCGTATTATAAAAAAGCAATAAGGTACGAGACGCAGTACTTTGTCGTCAATAATGTACGGGTTCCAGGGTTTGCTAACAACACCCTGGAACCCGTACATTATTGACGATAAAGTACTGACTCTCGTACCTTATGCTTAAATACCACTAAATGTGTTAGCCTGGCTGCCAGCCCAACTTCTCCCTGCCCACAAAAACATTTGGTCGGGAAGTTGGGTCTGGAGGGTCTCGTATCGGGAACAACTACATAAAACCAGGATCTGGGCGGACCAATGAAATCGCCAGGGCGGGCTTTATACGATGATGGACAGATGATCAACAGTAACGTAATAACCCACGTCACGAAAGAACCCTTGGGTTGAATTTGTTTTCAACAAACAACATATTACGTTGCTCTGATTGGTTGTAGGTCTATCCAATTGGTAGAGGCATTTGTTTTACAAGTTCGGTTGAAACACGCCCCATAGGCACAGCCTAACAGGGAGTTTTCAGACTCATATTCTGACTAGAATTATGAGTATGACAACGTCAGGCTATGAATGTGTCACTTGTCTCTGCCAAATGTCAACATTCTTTTTCAACCCACAACCCACGCACTACATTTTGGTTTGCTTCCTGGAATAGGTCAATATTAGGCTATGTGCGATTACGTTCACACCTAAAGCGAACCGAACCATGGTTCACTTGGAACCAGACCGAGTCCCGTCTTTTTACGGGGACCATGGTTCGGTTGTTTGGTCCGCACTAGAGTTCGAATGCGTGTTTTCACCTCTCCAAACGAACCGGACTTACAAAGAAAACGAACCATGGTCCGATTGAAACGGATCAAACATGTCAGGTGTGAAAGCACCCTTAGGGTGTTTTCACACCTATTAGTCCGTTTGCTTGGTCCGAATCAGTGGATGAGTTGCTACTTTGTTGCATTTTTCATTAGGTCCGGTTAGTGTTCACACGGTCCCGTTTTAAGCGAACCAACGTTTGAAAAAAAACTGACATTTCAAAAAAAACAATGACACGCGGTCATACAGGTTGTTAATCTATTGGACAGAAAATGTGTGAGGGAAAATCACTTCCTTTTCACGAACAACAATGGACAGCAGCGATCACAATAGCCTACTATCTTTAAACGCTTTACTTCCGCATTCCTATTAAGGGTGTTGAGAGAGCTGAGGAGCTGGAAGAGGGAGAGCCAGAGCTGTTTGTATAATTTTAATGTAAAGCAAAATTAAAGTATTTAATGTTTAAATATTATTTGTTTCAGCCTGTCACTGCACACTGTAAAATGTGTCTAGAACCACCACTGGTGAAACCTGAGTGAAACTCAAGGATTGCATTGAAAGGTTACGCACACACAGTCCGTAAAAATATCCATGATCGTCTTGTGGCCTGGAGGATGCAGTTTCAATAGACTAAATGGGCTGGGGTCTGACTAAAACAAGTTCTTCTTCTTCTTCTACAAATCTTGATGACAGATTGGGTTCCTATTGTTGGTGTACCCCTTGGTGCCTCCCTTGCAGACTTGTCACTGTGTGTGGGTGGGATTGTGACAGCAGAACGCATCCCATTTCCCTTCTTTTCTTATAAATAAGCGATGTTCCCCTCACGCCTCCATTAGTTTCGAACCCACACATCATGAGATTTCTCACTCTAGCAGGTAGGCTATCTCTAATTATTTAGATTGCCATAATTTATGTTTTGTTTGCTTTATTATTTAATGACTTTTGACTTTGTTTTCGAAGGTTTGTTCCTGACCTTGATCCACATAGGTAGGTTTACTCTCTTGCCAAATTACTTTAGCTCGAACAACATCTGTAGTTTTTAACTTGATGTGTTGTGTGTTGATCGATTAAGTGTCACAGTCACTCCCCTTGAGTGATGTTTTGAATGGATGAGCGGTGCAACTAAATCCTGACAATAATATGTTACAAATGTTACGAATCTGGGAAACCCGGCCAATAGCTGTTCCATAATGTTAATACATTTTTTCTGTGTCTAGGTACTTCCTCTCAACTTGTGTGCTACTTTACCAACTGGTCCCAGTACAGACCTGGTACAGGAAAGTACACGCCTGATAATGTTGACCCACACCTGTGCACACACCTGATTTATGCTTTTTCTGTCATCAACCCGGCTAACGAGCTTGTCACTTACGAATGGAACGACGAGACTCTCTACAAATCTTTCAATGGACTCAAAGACAGGTTAGCATCTTCTTTCACATACAGATAATTTAAATTAGGCTCATAATAAGATGCATTGTGTGGAGTTAGAGTTGTTTGTTTTCTTATCACTTAATTGGTTTAGCAAACCAAATGAACCAGACCCAAATAAAAATAACTGTAATTGTGTGGTCCAACAGAAATGCTGGTCTTAAAACACTTCTGGCAGTTGGTGGATGGAACTTCGGCACTCAACAGTGAGAAATGTCACTTTCTCGTTTACATAAATAACAAACAACAATAGGTTCAACTTTTCTACTCCTTTTTAACGTCATTTGTACTTTTTCTATTTTAATGACAACTTTTCCAATTAGATTCACTACGATGGTGTCGACCCCAGCCAACAGACAGAAGTTCATCCAGTCCTCCATCAGCTTCCTGAGGAAACATGGTTTTGATGGTTTGGATCTGGACTGGGAGTACCCTGGAGCTCGAGGGAGCCCCCCAGAAGACAAGCAGAGATTCACACTGCTGTGTCAGGTCTGAAATACAGCAGAATAGAATATTCTATTAGAATAACAAACTAGCTATACATGTAATACAATGTGGCCACTCCTCTTGGTTGTGTAGGAGCTCCTAAAGGCCTATGAGGCAGAGGGCACTATGACTGGACGGCCCAGACTGATGGTCACCGCAGCAGTGGCTGCTGGAAAAGGAACCATTGATGGTGGTTATGAAATAGCAGAACTTGCAAAGTAAGTGTGATTCATCAAAAAATATATACATTTGACTTGAAAGGGCCAGTGAAAAGTGTGATCTTTTTAAAACAGGTGTCTAGACTTCATTAGTGTGATGACCTATGATTTTCACGGCAACTGGGAGGGTGTAACAGGACACAACAGCCCCCTATACCAAGGTCCCCATGACACAGGAGATCTAATCTTCTTTAACACAGTGAGAACCAAGATTTATGTTCATATATTTTCATGAATGCTTGTTTAATGGAAGAAAAAAAACACTATTTCTCTTTATCTTCTCAGGATTTTGCCATGAAGTACTGGCGAGACCAAGGAGTCCCTGTGGAAAAGCTGAGAATGGGCTTTGCTACCTACGGACGGACATTTAGCCTTGCTTCTGGAGCCAGTGGCGTTGGAGTCCCAACCAGCGGTCCTGCTGCTGCTGGGACGTTCACCAGGGAGGCTGGCTTCTGGTCCTACTATGAGGTTCACATCAATACCATGTCTTAAGTCACTGGCTCTGGAAATGTTTACTGCTCACAGATACACTTCTCATTAAGAAAACTCTAACTAAAAGGGTGACCCGTTTTTTGGTGAAATATAATAGCAAGTGACCTGACTTCTTTGTGTTTCAGATCTGCACGTTCCTTCCAGGAAGCACTATCCAGTGGATTGATAGCCAGAAGGTTCCCTATGCTACCAAAAGAAATGAGTGGGTGGGATTTGACAACAAAGAGAGCTTTGAGACCAAGGTATTATATGTTGTCCCGTAACAGCAGTATGAAGGGTAAAGTTATACTACAAGTAACCAGAGCTGTACAGTACATTAATCAGTCTTCCCTCCTGTTTTTGCTTATTTTCTCTGAAGGTTCGTTACATGAAAGACAACAAGTTTGGAGGAGCTTTTGTCTGGGCTCTTGACCTTGATGACTTTACTGGACAGTTCTGTGGACAGGGGAACTATCCCCTCATCAGGCATCTCAAGGGACTCCTTGATACTGGTAAAGCACATTCTGTAGAACATTCATATCTTGAACGATGAGCAGAATACTCTTGGTATCTTGAATAATAATAATAATTTAATAACATTTATAAATACAACTTTTTACAATTGTTTTCATAGGAGTCACTCCACTGCAATCTACAACCACCCTAAAGCCAGGGGCACAGACTCCAGACAAGGAAACTACTACCAGTAAGCCAGGGACACAGACTCCAGACAAGGAAACTACTACCAGTAAGCCAGGGGCACAGACTCCAGACAAGGAAACTACTACCAGTAAGCCAGGGGCACAGACTCCAGACAAGGCAACTACTACCACTAAGCCAGGGACACAGACTCCAGACAAGGAAACTACTACCACTATGCCCGCGGCACAGACTCCAGACAAGGAAACTACTACCACTATGCCCGCGGCACAGACTCCAGACAAGGAAACTACTACCACTAAGCCAGGGACACAGACTCCAGACAAGGCATTAAGCAGGGAATTCTGTGTGGGCCGGCCTGGGGGGCTGTATCCAAAGCCTGATGCTCCAGGGTCTTTTTACCAATGTGCCAACGACATCACCTGGGTTCAAAACTGCCAGGCTGGTCTTGTCTTTGATGACAGCTGTAAGTGTTGCAATTGGCCTCCAGACAAGGCATTAAGTGGGGAATTCTGTGTGGGCCGGCCTGGTGGGCTGTATCCAAAGCCTGATGCTCCAGGGTCTTTTTACCAATGTGCCAACGACATCACCTGGGTTCAAAACTGCCAGGCTGGCCTTGTCTTTGAAGACAGCTGTAAGTGTTGCAATTGGCCTTAAACTTGAACACAATTTATTATACAACATGGAGCCTCAGCCACAATCGTCAGCATTGTTCTACCAATCTGTATTTGTCTTATGCTTTTTAAAATGGTTACTTTTGCTACTATTGATTATACAACAGCTTTATTTTTACTTTTTTAGCTTTATATTACTCCTGAATCAATTACATATTTGTATTTGATTGGCATTCAAATAAAATAAAAACATAGTTCTTTGCTTCAAAATGGTAAATGGTCAATACCGTTTCTACAACCAAGAATTCAACCAGCCAAACAATGACATAGATAATTGTTGTTTGATTGTCCAGCACATCCACTTCAATACGATTGCAAAGGCAGTCTTATCACAATTCAAGTGATTCCTTTAAAACCAAATCATCCATTATTACATAGCAAGTCATGTCTGTGAGACACTAAGACAAGCACTATTCTATAGAGAGATATGTCTCAGTATTAGTAGAAGTCATCCGTGTGAGCATGTTTGCCAGGTCCAGCAATTATTTCCAGCACAACGAATGCTCAAAACCAGCCTCAAATTCCTGACAAATAGCACAATATTTGTGGGGTAAACTACAGAAGAGTGAACTCCGTTACCCAATAGGTTCCTCCATAGCTGAAATGTCAAAAGGACAAGGGGAATAATATTTTCCTGTCTTTCTCCAATTCCCACGTTTCATGTTATCATGCCACATGACAAACATTTTTATAACCTTCTTCACATGACCCTTGACAGACAAAAAAAAGTCTGTAGGCTCCATCAAATGAAATTTTGTTTTACTCATTTTGTATATGTTATCAAAAATATATACAAAACACAAATATTAAATTGAGATTATTGGGCTCTTACAGTCGTGTCATGGTAGCCAAGACCCAACCCAGACCCAACTTCCCGACCAAATTTTTTGGTTGGCGGGGATAAGTTGGGCTGGCAGCCGGGCTAGTGTAATGGGGCATTTTAGTGAAGATAGATGGAGTCAGCAGTCAAGCTTTAAGTGAAGCTCAACCCCCAAGTCATGGTGGGACCCAGCAAGGGTAACATCCAGAGTATGTGTTTGTTTGTGGAATTGAATATTCTCCTAAACATATTGAATTCATGCATGCTTTGTCATCAAAACAAATACAAATACTTTAGCTAAGCATGTCAGCTGTCTGATCAATTTGCGAGAAGAAGTGAAAATGTTTTAAGAACATACAAGTTAAACTTTGTTAAACAATTTACACCGATTTATTGAGTTCTTTCATAAAAAGTCCATGAAGTATATTGGAAAAGACTGCAACATTGGTTGCAAAGCAAACAGAACAGTGTCCTCATATACAAGTCAGTCTGTCTCGTCCTCTCATCTGCCCACGACTGGCACCATGATAGGTCCATACTCTCAACCAGCTTGTCCATTCTCTGCCGTGGCTTTCATTCCCTTTTTCCTGTGAGGAAATACGAAAAGTCCGTCTGTAAATTGCTTGAACAGTCTTACAACACAAACATAAAACAATCACATTTCGAAATATTAGTCTTATTTAAAGTCTTTCATCATTTTTAGGGATACAGTGACCAAGACTGCTGCATCTCATGGTTTTAAGCTCTTAAACAAACCTCTTCTCCTTGACTCCAGCAGAGGGCGCCAGGACGTTTTTCAGCTTTTTGCCGACTGTTTCTCCCCCTGCTCCTCCTCCATTCTTCTGCACTTTCTTTCCTTTTTTCCGTCCATCACCCTTCTTTTTGACTTTTTCTTCACTTCTCTGCCCGTGTTTCTTCTGCTGACGTCCTCCTTTCTTTGTTTGGGCCTTCTCTCCTGGCCTCTCTCCCTTCTTTAGGAGGAAGCTTGGCGTGGTGCGGATGGTGCTCCTCTTGGGAGGCCTCTTCTGCAGCTGACGCTTCACCTTACTGCACACACACGCACAAACATCACAACTGGTTAATACATGTGTAATCATGTTCAAACTAGGGCCGGCAAGCGTTTATTTGTATTTCTAATCACATTATTGTCCATAGTTAATCTTAAATGAGTCTCATTTTTAATCAGTTCAAAATTTTACGTACTGGGAAATATTTCACGTTTTTAATACCTCACACAATGTACTTTGTCCAACCTTTAAGAATGAACACAAACCAATGGACTGAAACAATCCAGGGACATTGTTTATGCAGACAATATTGTTTTCCAGACAATCCAAAAAGATATTATACAGTATCTGCTACTAGTTCCTCTACCATCACTTAGATAGCAGAGTGAACAAAAGTGTTCCTGTCTAAAGGTCACCTGTGGATTTTCTTGAAGCCGACCATGTAGTCTGGTACAGGACAGCCGGCCTGCTTAATCACGTTGGCAATGCTTCAGGTAGGGAGGGAGAGAGGGAGGAGAAAATTAGAAAGGGGAAAAAAGGAGCTGTCTGTGTTGATGGCGATACAATCCCTTTTGTGCTGTACCTGCGCAACAGCGGCTTGTCGTTCTCCGTGAAGAAGGTGACTGCCTTCCCTGTGTGGCCGGCCCTGCCCGTTCGCCCTGAGAGAATGAGAAGAGAGATGAGGAGAGGAGTTTGAAGGGCACACGAAGGTGTCATGGGTAATGTACACACACAGGAGCCCAAACTAGACCGGACGTTGAGGCCGCACAGGGGGACTAACCGATGCGGTGGATGTATTCCACGGCGCTGGTGGGGAAGTCGTAGTTCAGCACCAGGTTGACGCCCTTGAAGTCGATCCCTCTGGCCAGCAGGGCTGTGCAGATCAACACCCAGATCTTTCCTGAGCGGAAACTACTCACGACGTTCTCTCTCTGAGAGGGAGAAGGAGAAAAATAAAGATATGAGACTACCACTCGGTAGTAAATGTTTTACAATGGCTCAACCCTAAACAGGTGTGCGGGCGTGGTCCTTCATGAGTGCGTACCTGCTGCTGTGTACGGTCGGCGTGTATGATGTCCACGTTGATGCCCTCGTACACTAGCTCGTGGAAGAGCTCTCGTGCTCGCTCTATTGACTGCACAAACACCAGCATGGGGGGCAAAAACCCCTGTTCCAAGAACAAGAAGGAGGGAAAGAAAGTGCAACAGCACAAAAGACAGAGGGAGAATGAGGAAATGCTCCTTTTGCAACATCACATCCTCTCCTCAACCTATTGCGTCGAAAACATTGTTCCTCCAAGCTGAAGGAACTTTCTTCCCTCGCTCATGTTTCGGCTCCATCTTCTGCTTGGCGCTGCCTACCTTCTTGATGATGTCCCTCATGGCCAGTAGTTTTCCATTTTCTGTCCCCACAAAAAGAAGCTCCTGTTCTACCGTCTCCACCGCCGTGTTCCTGTAGGGAAACAAAATGGCCGAAAGGGGTGTTAATGACTCAGCTTTTTTCAACTTGGTAGCCTTGAGGTCTTCTACTCCCAGAGCCTGAGTGCTTAACAAGCGGTAGTCCTGATAGGACGAGAGTTGTAGGTAGCGTACCTGTGCCCGATGTTGACCGAGACCAGGTTGTCGAGGTTGAGCCGGCACCACTGTTCCACGTCCGCGGCGCAGGTGGCGCTGTAGAGCGCCCGGCGGACACGGGGACCAGAGCACGCCAGGAACACGGCCGCCAGCTGCTCCCTGAAGCCACTCTTGCCGTCTTCGAACAGCTTGTCGGACTCGTCCACCACCAGCCACTCCACACTGACACACACACATACATATGACTTCAAGGTGCAAGAGCTTGCGAGGCGCTGAAAGACAGCTTGTTTGGGACACACACACACATGTTGAAGTGGTTAATTACCTGCTAAGGTCCAGTGCTGGAGGATCTTGTTTCAGGAGGAAGACAACCCTGTTAGGAGTACTGACCAGGATATCTATGGAAAGAAGGAGGTAGGGAGTGAGGGAGACAGTGCGAAAGAGAAAGCCTGCAATAGAGAGTGTGTGAGTGTGACAGTGTAATGGCGTACCATATTTCTTGCGCGACTGAGGTCCGTATTTCTTGGCGGCCATGGAAGCCTTGTCGATGATGTGGACCCTGAAGCCTGTCCCTTCCGACAGACGAACCAGCTCTCTGTGGGTCTGAATACAACAGTTAGTCAGTCGTACACCACTGACCACCTAGCAACACAGGACCTTTGCAGTGTGTGGATGTTTGTGGGTATGTCTGTGTTGGTGTGTCTGAGTTTATGTTGGAGTGTCAGCGAGCATGTTTGTGCGTCAGCGGGCATAATTATGTGCGTGTACGTGCACGTCAGTGTTTGGGTGTGTGCAGGTGTGTACCTGGCTGGCCAGCTCTCTGGTGGGGGAGATGATGACAGCCCTGAAGCCCAGATTGGCTGGCTGCTGGAGGTGGGCCAGCAGGGGGAGACAGAAGGCCAGGGTCTTCCCTGAACCTGTAGGGGCGCACGCCAGGATCTCACGACCCTGAGACAAGCACACCGTCACAGTCAAGAAGCAGTGGTTTAGGCTTCCATATTCTATGCAATGTTATTCCAACAGACTGTTACCATATCTCATGCAACAATGTTAACTTGGTCGGCAGATTTGAACATTGATGTCACACATAAAGAGTGGGATCGTATTTGTGAAAACATCAAGAGGGTGTCAAGAGACATTAAAATTAGATTAATCCAGTTTAAGATTCTGAACCGCTTTTATTGGACTCCAAGCCGACTGTTCAGGCTGAAGTTGCGGGATAATGCAGACTGCTGGAAGTGCTGCAGCTCAGAAGGGACTCTTCTTCATCTGATCTGGGAATGTCCCATGATTCAGAGCTACTGGCAAAAGATTCACGATCGCATTGAAAACATTATACGGACTACCTTGGAGTTCTGCCCTAGGCTATATGTTTTAAATGATCCACAAATAACATCCAACTGTGGGGCAGCGGACTTTATTCAGACCAGTATAATGGTTGGAAAACAAATCATAATGAGAAACTGGAAGAACCCAGGTGAGCCCTCTTTCCAGGAGTGGAGCACGGAGTTGGCAAAAGTGGCATCCTACGAAAAAATCTCGTTCAACATCAATGGCAGGACTGAAAAATATGTGGCGAAATGGTGAAAGTACGTGCAATATATTGCTACCAGATGAGAGAGTGTTGCTTATTGTAAATCTGTACAACTGATCCATGTGTGTTTTTATATCATATATACATTTTTTTTTTTCTCTTTCTCTTTTTATTTTATTTTTTTTTTTTAATTTTTTGTTTACCTTTTTATTTAACTATTTCTACCTGATTTCTATCACCCCTTTTGGCATAATCTTTATTTTATTTTTCAAAATGTAACATCACTAAGGGATAAATTATAAGACGTCAATTGTTGTGTTGACTACAATTCTGATTACATTGTTACAGTGATGTATAAAAACTCAATAAAATACTAATTACAAAAAAAAAAAGAAGCAGTGGTTTAAGCACAGGGGCCAAATGAGAGGAAAATGTATGTCAGAATTCAATATTTGGATTATTTTACTTGATATTTAAGTTACAACAGAGGGTAAAGTTAGTCTAAACCAGTGGTTCTCACCCTTGGTCCTCAGGGACCCCTTGTCCTGCATGTGTTAGAAGTCCCACTGCCCCATCAAATGAATGGGCGCAGAAGCCAAATAACCACCATTCATGTGAATCAGGTGTGTGAGCAGGGAAACATCTAGAACATGCAGGACAGGGGGTCCGAGGCCCAGGTTTGAGAGCCACTGGTCTTAACAGACACAGTAAACAGAGGATTGTGTCGTGTGTGTGTGTCTCCTCACATGCATCATCAGCGGTATGGCCTGCATCTGTATGGGTGTCGGGGAGGTGAGCCCGGCCTCTCGCAGGTTCTGAAGGACCCGCGGGCTCAGACGGTACTCAGACTGCAACTCCGCAAACGTGCACAGCGGGTCGGGCACGTCACTGCCGTGCACGTTGATCCGGTGTTGTGAACGTAAACGGTTCACCTGAGACAGCAGAGAGGACAGGTTGACTGTCAAACTCTGTTCGACTATAGGTGTGCAATCAGAGACAATGAGACAATGGCATTAGAGTATAAGATAACACTACCATGACTGTGTCATGTGTGTGGATAAGTTATGAATGCATGAGTCTTTTAATAGATGTTATGTGTGTGTGTTCATATCGAGTGTGTGTGCTGAGTACCTTCTCCTTGTGCAGCTGCTTCATTCTCTTGAGAGAGGTCTTCTCCTGCCCCTCCTTCTGAAGGTCTTTGGTATTCCTGTCCAGGGAGGAAGTCCAGCGGATTCCTTCACCGTCGCTCTCCCCAGGCTGCCCATTGTTTTGATCTAGAGAAAACCAGCAGAGAGAGACGAGCATGCGACGGCTCTGAGAATAAGTTTTGCCTCATTTTACCTCACTTGCTTTAAGGCTATCGCCTTTCTATGCTCGCTGAGTCTGTTATTGAATTACTTTTGTCCCTGCTTAACATTTCCATTAAAGAGTTAGCTAAAGCGACGGCTGCTTACCTTCGGTTTCTCCAAATCTGCCTTTCTTTTTCTTCTTCTTCGCAGTTGTCTGCTCAACACGCAGTTTTCTTTTTCCACTGACGGATGTTTCCTCGTCGTCTCCCTGCTCGTCATCTTCTCCTTCCTTCTCTTCTTCTACAGCCCTGCTTTGGCTGCCTAGGTTAGTAACACCCGTTCCAAAAAAGTCGATCCCAGAGAGAATATCCGAGGACCCATCTTTGCCTTGTGGTCTCACGACCTTATATAAATACAAACAGGGAAAACATTCAAACTTCAACTCAATTTTCATCTAAATTCGGTATAATCAACAATAACAAACTACTTGTCACGGTAGCAGTACTACATGTTAGTAGTAGCTCTGGCTAGCTACATATTAGCTAGCTAGATACACGCTTCAGGACATTACCTTCTCAACGGTCGGTTTCTGACCATAGCAATACAACACAATTAGATCAATAAATACAGTCCGATTGTATATTACCTTAAATCGTTCTGCATCTTTCCCAAACCTCTTAAAATCGAATTTTGCCCCTGCTCCCAGCTTCCGAAACAAGTCAAAGGCGTCCATTGAAACGGCGTGGGGCAAGTAAAGGCATGACGAGTCAAACTTCTGAAAAGTAGATCAAATGACTTCTCGTCATTCGATTAAGCAGCCTTTCCACCTACACTATCCACAAGGGGTCACCAAAAGGCAATCTTGTCGTTCTGCAGAATCAGGATCCGGTTTATTGCAAAGTTTATTAACACAAACCAGGAATTTCTTTGGTGGGTCGGTGCATACAATAAAGACAACAAAGCATACATTTCGTTATAAAAAAAGTGAGAGTACAATTGCCTTTTCTTGCATTTTCAAGCAAGTAAAACAACAGTGAAACTCACAGAATTGGTCAAAGTAAAAATAATGAGTCTTTATATGTTTACTTTCAAGTAGCTTATTATTTTAGGCCGCAGGTTCAAATCCCCCACTTTGTCGCTTTGGATGAAAGCATCTGCTGAACAATTAAGTAAACTCAGACACAACATCACAGGTCAGTAAAAATGGGATTTAATAAAATTGATATATATTTTTTTTTATATAGTCATTTATTTCAGGGGGGTTTCGGAAAGTTGATTGTTGTGTAGATGCATTCATATAAAACAATTAAGAATCCCTGATTGTTAAGTATAGATATGATCTCTGGGAAAATAATAATTAACAAGGCCGATGCTCTTCCAGTGTCTTTTTAGGGCACCGTAACATCAAGTAGTCTATTTTCCCTCAGTTCTGTTCTATTCTGGTGGGGTCAGGCTGGTGTCACAGCCTGATAGGAGGTCAAACAGTGGGAGTAAACTGAGCCACAGTGGGAGTGCCGTGGGACCCCTCTAGCTCCTCGCAGCTCCGCAGCACGTCCTCCAGGAACGCCACCACCATCTCTGCCCCCCTCGCCTCATCCATTCCCAGGCCTTCCCCTCCCTCTGCCTCCACACATGCTCCCCTCAGTCTGTCTCGTGTCTTCTGTAGAGCTGTGACCCTCTCCCGGGGGTTGGAACTGTCCCCCTCCTCCCCATCCCTCTCTCCCCCTTTTCCTCCTTCCCTCCCCGGTCCTCCGCTTCCTTCCCCCTCTCCTCGAAGATACTTGATCAGGTGCTCTCTGATGCCTTTCCCCTCCTCCCCGGCCAGCGACGCCCCCAGGGCGGGCATGTCCTGCGATTGGCTGAGGGAGAGCAGGTGGGTAAGGGCTTTGGCGAGTGTGTGTCGGAGGCTGGCGCAGTAGCGGTATTCCAGGAAGTCGTGCGTGTCCTCGCTGTTCTCCAGGGCCACGGCCAGGGCACTCCACACGCGGCCGAAGCGCTCCTCGTCGCCGTAGCTACCGCGCCGGGCGGGGACGGAGAGGGCGGCGGCAGACTTGATTCGCACCTTAAAGTTCTTACAGGAAGAGACGACGGAACAGAGGGCCGAGAACGCGTCGCTGGACCATTCGGCGGAGTCTATCGAGAGGAAGGGAAAAGAGAGGAGAATGTTTGAGGCGCTTCAAAACATGCAGTGTACAAGGTCGTCAATTACAGGACACACTGTCCGTGTGTGTGTGTGTGTCAAACTACCAAGGGGGAGGGCAGGGTTTTGGAAGGCGTTCCCCAGGGCATAGCAGGCGTTCCATCGGACTTTCATGGTGGCCTCGGATTGGACGGTTTGGACAAGTGCTCGGACGGCCTCCTCGAGGGGCTGTTGGAACACGGGGCGGGTCAGCTGACCATAACGCAGGAAGTGGAGCAGATTCCCCAACGCTCTCACAGCATTGGACTTCACCTGGGACAGAGGAGAGAAGCTACCGTGTCAAAGGTGGACCACTGCGTCACAAGGTACATTTGGGGAAAACGGTGCATTTCATTCAAATGACCTGTGGTAAGGTTTGGGAGGTGTTTTGTTGCCGATGGTTGCCATGTTTTGAGTGGCAACGTGCTCGGTGGAAGTCCTCACCCTGTCCTTGTCGGCCGAGGCTCGCGCGGCTGACTTCAACATCTTCAGCAGCAGCATGTCAGACAACTCCTCCTGGAAGTCTTCACCCACACACTCCCTGAGAGAGGGAGAGAGAGGGGGAGAGAGAGAGAGAGAGAGAGGGAACAGTTGGAAAGAGAGAGGGAACAGTCGGATGGGGCAAGGGAGAGTAGCAGGCAGTCAAAAAGGGAGATAGAGGGGCGCATTATTGAAGACAAATATGTCGACCGTGCAGACACCCCCCCCCCCCCCGATAGATGAAAGAGAGAATGCGTTCTCACATGTTGACGATAAGCGTGTCCGTGAGGTTGCCCAGCGACCAGGCTGCCTTGGCGCGGACGTTGGCCGATCGGTCGTCCAGCGCCATCAGGATTGTGTTCGCCGTGTCTGCCACAAACATCACGTCCTGCAAAAGACGACACCACCGGTAATGGAAATTTGCGTGACACGCGTCAACGGAACAGTGGAGCGAGGAGGCGAGGGGCGTCGCGGGTTGTGTAGTCATCAGTACCTCTCTCAGACAGGGGAACAGGATGTAGACTCCCAGGGCCCTGACAGCGGCAGCCTTCACCAGAGAGTTGTCACTGTAGGTCAGGCCCAGCAACACCGTGATGCACATCACTTGGCTCTTATCCTACACGCATGGAAAAGAGTCAAAACACACAAAGGCGGCGCAACTCAATTTCGGGTTTTTCCACAGACGGGAGATGGTTGGAGGGGAGATGAAAGCGAGCCAGAGCTTCGCGAGCAGGAGAGAGAGACAACAGGGGCGGATCGGACGGGAGAGAAGGGCTGGACCGGGGCAGACTCACGGGCAGCTGGGCGAAGGCCTGCGGGAGGATGGAGGAGAGGGTGTCACAGGCGCTGGTCTGCAGGGTGGGGTGCTGCTCGCTCTGCAGAGCCCTATTCAGCGGCCCGCTCAGCACCTCCAGCCAGAACTGCACCACCTGCCGGGGATCCCATCACACACCCGTTACACGTGCTGGCGTGTTGCACCCGCGCGACATATTCATGCTACACCCGCCAGCACGTGTTGATATGTCACACGTGCATGACGCGTTCAAATGTTACTTTGTGCACTACTACACAAGTACTGTACTGGTGTGTACAGCTATGCGGAGACCAGCGTACCTGGCTGAGGGAGACCCTGGCAGTCTCTGGAACGCTGCTCTCTGCTCTGTACTGCTGTATTATACCTGTCCCCAACTCTTCGAGCAACTAGAGAGAGGAAGAGAGAGGGGGGGGGGAAGGAGAAATGGATGTTTGGCCATTTTGTTGAGATGATCCTTTTTATCACTGCATACGCAAGACACAGACAGGGGCTGATGAGAGAGAGACAGAGACAGAGAGGGGAGAGAGAGGGGAGAGAGAGAAAGAGACAGAGAGGGGAGAGAGACAGGGAGAGAGAGACAGAGAGGGGAGAGAGACGGAGAGAGAGACAGAGGGGAGAGAGACAGGGAGAGAGAGACAGAGAGGGGAGAGAGACAGACAGGGGAGAGAGACAGGGGGAGAGAGAGACAGAGACAGAGAGGGTAGAGAGACAGGGAGAGAGAGAAAGAGACAGAGCGGGGAAAGTTACCTTTGCTCCGTGCAGCTGTATGGAGGGGTCCGTCTCTCGGAGGCAGCTGGCGCTCACCTGGCCCAGCTCACACAGACTCCCCTGGGCCAGAGGGAAGTACCCTCTCACCAAGTGGGCCAGAACCTGCAACAGAACACGCACGCTGAATAAAACATGTTAGCGAATCTTCGCCCCCCCCCCCACTGCCATCTCTCATCTCCTCACCTGCAAGGCTTCCAGACGTAAGGGGAAGGGCTCCAGACTGGTGGGCCCGCCCCCTCCGGCTGCCTCGCTGTCCGATTGGTCCTCTCGGGGTTGAGTGACAAGCGACGTGCACAGCTGCAGCAGCCAGGGCGGCCCGGTCCTCCCCCCCTCTCCCTCCTCCGTCGGGGTGCGCGAGGCCGGGGGAGAGGCGTGGGCGCTGCGCTGCGAGGGGGAGGAGGGCGCGTCTCTCTGCCTCCAGCTCAGGGCCGTGTCCTGGGGGGTGTGCGAGCCCGTTGTGGAGGTGCTGCCGCCCCCTGGCTGTCTGAGGAGGAGCTGCACCTCAGGGAGAGGGGCCTGGGCGGACAGCAGGGCCCCGTACAGGGTCAGGACGGACACGCGCACGTTCACGTCTACGGCGGGAGGAAGGAAGAAGACGCGCAAACACCCACTTGGTTACTATAAACCTGGTGGGCACTATAAGTGTATAAGAAAACACCGCCCCACCACACACACACACACACACACACACACACACATCCTGACAAACATCCACACTCACATATTCACACACACAAACACACACACAGACAGACCTCGGTGGCGTATGTAGGGGCGAATCTGTCTCCAGAGGGGACTGAGTAGGCCGGGTCTAAGGCGGTTGTAGGGGGCATTGGACACCAGGTGGGCCAGACTCTACAACAGAGCAGAGACCTGTCAGCGCGCTGGGACATGTGTGTGTGTGTGCGCGCGCGTCAAATATCTATAGTGGTACTAGCAACATCAGTCATCCGGCTAGGGATAGCGGATGGTACTTTGACCTGCGTGAATCAATAGCGAAGCTCAGAGACGCGTGTGTGCGTTACCTTGATGACCTGTGTGAGGGTGTGGGCGGAGGCCTCGGCCAGCAGGGCCAGGCTCAGGGAGCGGTGCAGCTCCCTGACGGCCGCGGCCAGGGAGAAGGAGAAGGGGGTGAAGGCCGTGCGGGGAGGCGCCGTGTCCTCCGCCACCCCCAGCAGCTGGCGGGAGCCGTCCAGCAGGGCCGAGAGCACCTGGAGGGCACAGGCACGCACCTGGGGGGGGGGGGGGGAGGAGTTGACAAAGGGAGCATAGGCCTTTGTGTTTGACTGCGTCAGTATGTGCATTGTGCATATCCTGTGTGCGTGTGCGCACGTAAACACCTATACATATACTATGCGAGTAAAGAGCAAATATGTGTTGATACCCGTGGGTGTTTGTATCAGTGTGCGCGAAACGGCACATGCTGCATGTGTGTATCTACTGTGTGTGTGTGTGTGTGTGTACCTTGGGGGAGGGGTCCTTCAGTATGATGGTGAGGAGAGTGAGAGGGGGGTGTCCTCCGATGGGGGCGTCGGGTATGAAGGAGGACCAGTAGCCATAGAGGGTCCTCTTCTCCACCCCCTTCACCACCACCAGCAGGCAGTGCAGCGCCCCCTGTCTGACGCGACAGTGGTACAACCTGACACGCAAACACACAGCATCATAGGGCTATCATGACAGCAAGAGCCTGAATAGAACCGGTAGCAAGAGAGGGAATGAGAAACCGAGAGAGTGAGAGAGACGTATAGAGAGAGACAGAAAGAGAGAGGCAGGGAGACACACACACACACACGTGTACCTCAGCTTGTTCTGTGCGCCTCCCTCGGGATCCGAGAACTCAGAGTCCGAGCTGCTTTTCCTCCAGGAGGGGTAGAGAGACGGAGAATCCGCTGGGCCTTTAGACCAGGCCTCTCCTCCTCCGCCTCCCCCCCCCTTCACGCCCCCTCCTTTCAAAAGCACAGGCTCTTTCTCTCGCTCGTCCTCCTCGCCGTCATCCACTCGCTTCTCATCCGTCTTCTTCCCCTTCCCCCGGCTCTTCTTCTTCTTGTTCTGTGGAGAGATGAGGAGAGACAGACAGACAGACAGACAGACAGACAGACAGACAGACAGACAGACAGAGAGAGAGAGAGAGAGAGAGAGAGAGAGAGAGAGAGAGACACACACACACAAAGTGAGTGCCACTCAGTTCTCTCTCCTTTCAGCCGACCAAAAATCACAGGCCGAAAATGACATCCAAATGACAAGAAGCGCTACAGCTTGATCAGCGATCTCTGACCATTTCTGAATCCTAACTGTAATCCATGTTCTGCTCCTATGGCTAATCGGCACGCATTGTACTCAGGGAGATGACTAATACAGTGGATATTTCCGGCGAGGGACTTATGAGGGAGCAAGGCTGCAGGACTTACCCCAGAGGCCTTGCCCTGTGCAGGGGGGTCAGGTGCCGGCTCGGGAGGCTTAGGGGCCGATTGAGCCTCATACTGGGGGAGGGTGGCAGGGTACAGCACGGACGGCCACTCCACACACACACCCGGGGCCCCCTGGAACATGAGCCTCTGACAGACACACACACACACACACACACACACACAATCATGACAAGGCTTTGATCCACACACACAGCGGTGTGAGCGACCGCATTAACATATGGACTTTCTACTGACAAACTTGCTTGTCGCACAGGGACTGTACCTTGAGTGCGGCCAACAGGGAACCTAGGTCTTCCCCTGGTCCAAACTTCCACTTCCCCCCAGAGAGAAGACACTGGAGGCCCTTCAATGCCCCCTGGATAACCTACAAGGAGGGAGGGAGGGATTACTGAGTGCAACAGACAGACATGAATTCAGATGCTGCATACGTTTGTGTGTGTGTGTGTGTGTGTGTAACATTTTGTGTACCGTGCAATACAGCAGTTCATCACTGGTGGAGGATTTGGGTGACTGCAGTGTCTCCAGGAACACTCTGAAGCACACACTCTTGTACTTCTCATCTAGGGATGGCTGGCCAGGAATCCTACACACACACACACACACAAGTATTAGGGGTGAAACAATATATCGTGGAACAATATATCATAATACAAAACTTTTGCAATATGTGTCATAGAGTTATAGCAATATTTTTAGAATACAACATCCGTTTGATCCTATTGGTTGAGCTACCAGCGTGCGACCTACTCTGCTCCTGCGTCATGCGTGCATTCACAGAAATCACATTAACTGAGTTAACTAAATTGTATGTACCAACAAAGAAAATGATTAAATGTTTTGTAAATAAATCTGTGAATTGAATTTCAGTTTCATTTAAAATGTTGTTCAAAATATTGTGATACGTATTGTATCGTACACCCAGTATCATGATACGTAATGTATTGTGAGCTGAGTGTATCGTTACACTCCTAATAAGTATAGCTGGTTATCTTCAGAAACTATTTCAGGTTGAGACGATCTCATGACACACACTATCGAACTATACTAAAAAGTATGAGATCGTGAATTCCTACCCCAGACAAAGGTTGGCCATACAGGTTAGAGCGGCACGCCGTAGCTCCATGTCTGGCTGGGTGGGGGCGCTGTACAGCATCAACACTCGCGTCTCACCCAGTAACTCACTCAAGTGCTGCAAAAAAGGGAAAACGACAGTTATAGCTGAGCTCAAAACGGCAGTTTATATACCATGTATACCTTCAGACACAACACAAAAGTAGGTTTAGACCACACCTGGAAAAGCTTCCTGTGTGTCCTTGATTGCAAGCCGACATCGCCAATTGCATTGGATGGCATTTTAGACACGTTTGATACTCAGCCTATTAGAACGTACGCTAATTGCACCGTATAAATCTACCTTGTGGCATTTATGTCCATTCCCATACACCAGAGTGGAGAGTGCCAGAAGCACATCGGAATGGGTCCATGAGCTGCAGGCACTTAAGGCACGCAAGGTATAGCACACCAACAATTCCAGCGTGTGCTCATCCACTATCACCTGGAGAAAAACAGAGAATGGGTTGAACCGTAATAGCACCACGCCCAGAGAAAAACGTCCAAGAATAGTATTGTCAGTCATTGACCGCAGATTCTGGAGCTATCGACATGATCATGCAGTAATCTACAGTGTGGGCGTACCTGCAGCTGGTTGAGCAGATGATGAATGAGTTGGCAAAGTTTAATGACTAGATGTTCTTGACTGAGTGGCACTAGACGACTGGCATGAACGAGCAAAGCGCAAACATCCTACAGAGGAAAACCAGATTGATTTGTACAAGTACCATAGCTTGCAAAATGATACTACATGGCACGGTCACTTCATGACGGGTACCTACCTCAGGTTGTATATAGGTGTGCGGACTAAAGTTGTTATCGTAGTTTTCTGAAATGAGTTGATCAAAGAGCAAGTTGAGCTCGGTTTTGAGACTGGCTGGATCTCCAGATCGTAACAAGCGGAGCTTGGAGGCACACCGAGCAAACTGTACCCCAGCGTCTGACACGGAACCAAGTTCTGTTTCCTTGGCAAGCGGAATGAACGGAGCAGCATCTGGAGATAAACTAACAGGCGGTGTGTCGTTAACTTTAAGGTTGGAAGATACTGGTCGCAAAGGACCCGGTGACAACGTTGCTTTAGTCGCCATCTTAGTCTAGTTAAATGTAGTCACTACTATGGTAACTCACATCAACATCCGGGGTCAAATGGAGGTTTAATCATTACGTCCTCTTCTGCGCAATGGTCGTCGCTCTCTACCACTCATCAGATCTTTTATTTAATTATAACTTCGTTGCTGTGTGATTTTTTTAGGCCTACGGCATTTTTTTACATAACGTGGTGTGAGATTAGAACAAAATGATTTGGACTGATGGTCTTTCCTTCACATTCTCATGAAAAAAATATTAATTATATTACTGATGGATGGTGCTAAGTATATGACAAATAGTTACACACCCAAGAGACATTAACTTAAAAGACAGGAGGCAATATTACTTTGAAATAAAGTATTCTACTCTTTATTAATAATGTTTAAGCAACAGTCAAAGCATTTTGTACAACATCTTTAATAACAATAAATCAAACAGAAAATAAAAAAAGCATCATAAACAAAAATATCCTGTTGCTGAGTCATCTTAGGCAACTCCATGACAAGCATGTTTATCATACTGCAACATATACACATGAAATAATGTACACGGTCCATGCATCAGTGCACAGCCAGGTCTTAAGAATAATCTAGAACGTTTGTAGTGTATGAGTTAGTCTGTGTTTGAGCAAGTGTGTGGATGCAATTGTTGGGGGCAAGGCGTTTGTTTGTGTACTGTGTGTGTGTGTGTGTGTGTGTGTGTATACACGTGTGTGAGCGAGTAAGTAAGAATGGCCTCAGCCATCTGTGTATCACAGTCCAGTTGAAGAGCGGAGCCCATTTCACTGTCGGTGGTAATGTGGTTCAGAGGAGTCACAATAAGGGGTAAATAAGGTAAGGGTGGGGGTAGGTTAGGTTATCTGGGGTGGGGGGGGCTCAGCCAGACTTGAAGAGCAGGATGGCTACTTGGCCCAGGTAGAAGTAGATGAAGTGCTTGGTCTCGTGCGTCACATAGCTGCCGAAGTTCCTTCCCACAATGCAATGCCATGTTGGGTTGTACTTCTTATCAAACTCCTACGGAGAGAGGGTTGGGGTTCGGGAGGGGAAGGTGGGAACAAAACAAAACGTGTGAATCTTGACTCTCAAGTATGAATTTTAAATGTGTGACTCTGAAGTCGTGCGACATCTAGGCCCCATGCAAAACCCCCAGGTTACCTTTTTGATGTAGGCAGCAATGTCTTTCTCGATGTTGTACTTCTCCATGGCCTGGGTAGCACAGTCCACCGCGTCCTGTTGCATGTCCTCTGACATGTCTGCGTTCTTTATCACTGCCTTCCTGTCAGTCATGATGGCTGAGAACAGACATGCACACGCTTTAACTCCAAGCAAGGCCCGATTCAAGCTGTCACATGCTGCAGTGTCCAGACTGTCAGCTTCTACTTCAGTCCCTTGTAAATCACGTGTGGTTATACTGAATTACTGTGATAAGCCAAAACATGGACATCTGGTGTAGGTTAAGGTGCTGTGTCGCATAGGTATTGGTCTGTATTGCAGGGAATGTAGAAGAGTCAGCAGCCACAACCCTCCAAAAAAAGCTCAAACAAATGGTGACCCCCATGTTGCTTCATGTGGGTGGGCTGCTGGCAAATTGAAGAACCAGTAACAACAACACACCACAGGACACAAGATGAGGGGTTGAAGTAGTCTGAGCAGTGTTGTTCTAATTCCTGACTTTCTCATTCCTGATCTCTGCAGTCTGCAGCTCTAAGCCAAACAGCTCAGTTATCCATCTCCTCCCAACCAACACTTTATCACCTCGCTCTGACAGAGAGCAATCTGGCCTCTGTCCATGATGAACAGCAATCCCAGGCTGAATAAGATGCAAGGGGAATACCGCATTAATTCATGCAATTAGGTTGAATCCATAATCTATAGACACCAACTGATATCCAACTACAAGAACAAACTGTCTTGGACTGGTTTTCAACTCGTGGAATGGCAACATGGACGTCGATGCTGTCCAAATGGCCTACTCTGTGACTAAACCAAAAAGGATTAACTAGGCTATACCTTTGGAACAGCAATAAACTAAAATAATCCACAAACCATTATGTCTATAACATGAATCACAAACTACGCACAAAAGCACAGTGGGATCAGCCTTAGGAGGCAGTGGTCTGACTAGGTGATCACCTGTCTCCCCTTTACAACACCTGTAGTCCTGAAAATCACCTGCGTTTATCTATGTTGCCGGCAGTGACGTTCGAGTTAATAAGGATAACTTTCTGCAGTTAAAATGTTATACATCAGATTTTTTTATGATGACAGCGGTATTAATTTCGTCTCTGTCCTTGAAGACAGGCTGTGCTTCGAGAGCGCAGTTGAAAATGGATTCAGCAACGTTGTAGCCTATCTACATTGAAACATCTGTTAGGTGTTGAATGACCGCGCGGCGACACTTCCTAATCCCCCAATTCTGTTAACGATGTTTCTGGGCATTGCTTTTGCAATTGTAACCTAGACTATCATTGTAACGACTAACTACATCTTACGTGTCTGTCATGCCTTTTATTTAGAAATAGACTGCATAGGCATAGTCTGGACATTACACATACACACCGAGTAGAACAGTGACTGGAGTTCCGATTGCGCACATCTTAGAACTTGAACGCAGGAGATGCTGCTAATGCATCTTCCATGATTATGACAGACTGACATTAGAAAATGGTAGCTCACCTGTTTATTGTCTGACTTCGATTTTGTACTACAAATGACTTTAATCACGCAAATAACTCTTCCCGTTTTTTTTTTTAAACCAAAGTTCTGCGTGTGTGTGTATCCTGTACGCTACGAATGATAGACCACTGTTTGTCGCTCATATGCGGTTACATGCCACGTTCTCATTTGCTCCGCCCCCCGCATTGCACCGACTCTCTTATTGGCTCGATCACGACTTCCACCCGGTCGCTACAAGCGTTTTCCACTAGCATGCCATTGCCTGCATCTTATTTCCACCCACAATGCTGTGCAGCTCCGCTGGGAAGCTGATTGATGCTAAACTGCTTCGTCTTACTATGGATCCGACTGGCTGCTGAATGATGATTGTTCAATCTTTGTGACTCTTGATTATATGCGACAGCAAAGGTATATCACTGATGAATGAAGTGGCATAATGAACGGTACCATCCATGAAGCCTTGTGTTAGTTTGCGTTAAATATCTGGTTTTGTGGTTGAGATGGTGAAATCAGTCCCACATGTTTGTTTGTTTTTAATCACTGACAAATCAAGTCGTTGGGGGAAAACACTTGATGATAGCTGACTTGGGTGGTAATACATCATCAGTAGGAGTGGATAATTTAAAATCAAGCAAGGCCTTTTAATGATTGTACAAAATGTAAGTAAAAACATGTGTTAGAACACATTCTTCAGGTAAACCTAAGGTATGTGATAAGATTTGATATGCTTGTCTGATGCTTCTGACTGATGCTGAACCATGTTCTATTTCTAGTGAAATGTGGTTATTAGAGTAAAACACTGGCACAAATAAGTGAATACAATGAAATCATTCATAACTGCTGTGCAAATGGGTATTTATTGAAGAGAGGCATAAACACCGCAAACCATGTGAGTATATGAACTAAAACTGAACTCGCACACCATAATTACGACATCTCACCCTCTCGTGCCCGCCTTCCCTCCCTCCCACCATCCATATTAGAATTCCCCTTGTTACCCCTCGTTACCACTCCTTAGGCGCGCGGGTCCATCCTGTGCCTCGGAGCACGCCTCCTGGCTTTTGCTCCAGGGATTGCTCGTCTTTTTTATCATTATGAAAAGAAGATATATCGGGTAAAAAGAAAATATTGCCGATCAAGATCCCGTCGGGGCGCAAATCTGAGGTTCCACCAAAATGAAAGCAAATGAAAAAGGAATTTGGTATGTTTGAGTGCCAATTAGGTGAGTTATTTTAACTTAACGATTCCGGTTTGGTTGGTAGGGGACAGGGATGGGGGGCTGGCCCAGAGGGTTGGGATCTTCTCCCTGTAAAATGCTCCCACGCTCCTGCTCCATGTATCCATCCTTAAACCTAATCCTAATCCTGAATCCTGATCCACTGATCCGGCTCCGGGATGGGGAGATAATGAGCCCAATCCAAACCTTTAGAATACCAGCAGAACCAAAGAGAAGGAGGCAACAAGTTAGAATCACACCCACACAAAAGAAGGAGCTTTTGTTGTCTACAAATGCTTTTCTCCAGCCCCCCCCCCCCCCCCCCTCCAAATGACCTTCCATCCATGGCCAGAAACGAGAGAATATACAAACAAACTATAGTGAAATAATGCCACAATAAAGGAGAGCACAATCATTTTCAAAAATACAATATTTTACACTGGGCATTATTGAGTAGGCTACTGGGATTGAAAAACGACGATCTTTCTGGTCGACCAGCATGGACAAGAGACATGCATACAAACATCCTAACAGTGAGAGTGGATGTACAGGTGTAACAAACACCAGGCAAGAGACATGGGATACAATATTGCAAAGCCAAACTTAGGAATTATAGTACTGATAAACATACAGTTACACTGTCAAATAAGGGGGAAAAAATAATCAGGCTAAAAGCCTATAGGGTGGCTTTAATAGGCCACGGTCATCATACCATTGGCTCCTTATTTGACTCCTCCTCCTGTTTATCCTAATATGACTTTTCCTGTTTCCTTTGTTTCCATCCTATCCTGCTCCTCTGAATTCTACAGAAAGACACACGAGAAGGTGAAAGTACAACAGTTTACACAAGTAAACACTCCCAGAAAAACAACATGTATCCTCCCTCCCCGAAAAACCATTCACAAACCCATCCCTGCCGAACAACATGCGTTAGCACAAGGCCACAACATGATGGAAGCACCAAGGCTGCTTGTCCCATTTCCACTGGGTTCAAACGAGGAGAGAGAGGGGAGAGTTACCAGTCAGAATGACACAGCAGTGTTTGCAGAGATGAGTTAGAGGGTGAAACACAGGGTGATGGAAAGGGGAGTGAGGAGAGGGGGTTATGGGAAAGAAAAGGGGGGGGGGGACAACAACAAAAGTTCGACAAACAGCATGAGAGGAATGAGAAGACGAATCAGGAGGATGAACTGGAAGAGTAATACAGCTGACGGCCCACCAGGGGGCAGAGTGAGTCACAGCTGACGTCAAACTGATCAGTGAGTGGGAAGTCTCAGACCACACAGGGCTAGGTGGCCAGATCCTGGGTCTGGATAGGTGCTGTAAGCATCTCGGAGACGAGCTGGTTGAGGGCCTAGGTGCGTGAGCGAGAGCGGGAGTAGTTTGGGGATCCTCGAGTTCGGCGCGGCGAGTAGCTCCGGGACCGGCTGTTGCTGCGGCTGCGGGAGCGCGAGCGGCCGTAGCTAGGGCTACGGGGCCCGTCCATCTTCACGCGGATGTAAGCTGTCTCTCCCTGGATGCACACGGAGACACACAAACAGCTGCTCTGTGAGAAACAAACCCAAAGCACTGAATTTCTACACACAAGCCGCTTCAGACCAGAAGAAAAGTACTTACGGGGTCAGTTATATTTTCCCTTCCCTAATTCATCCACTTCTCCCCCACCCTCTGCAGTGTGACTTTCCATAGACTTACCTTGGTAACCTTCCAAATTCCAAAGCTATTCCCTTGTGTGCAGCCATTATCCCATGTCCGTCACCCTAACCTACCTCATGAGAGCGGAACTTAGTGTTATCCAACTTGCGGACGGCGTAGGTCATGTCTTCCTTGCGTACAAACTCCACCACGCCGGTGCCATCACGGAACACGTCAGCGTAACATACATCACCTGCCTCTCGCATGTGGTCCTTCAGGTCCTGCCAGCTTCCACTGGGTGGGAGGCCTAGGGTGTGGGAGCACACACAATGGATACAACTGTTGACCTACATACAGTACAACTGGCAACGCAACAATACCAGTGACTGACTCACTCACCTGAGACAATGACCCTGTACTCGGAGCGGCGTGAGGGTGGGCCATACCTTCCCCGTTGAGCTCCAATACCTCCGCCACCTCCTCTCCCTCCCCCACGCCCGCTTCGTGGGAACTCCACACGCAGGCGATAGCCATCATAGTCGTAGCCGTCACGACCACAGACAGCATCATCTGCATCCCTTATTTAAACAAACAGTCGACATAAGTTGGTGAGACACGATTCGTAACGTACAAGGCCAAAGCAACGACATTAAGCACTCCATAAACACAACAGCCCAAAAACGTTTTGAAAAGTAGTAGAACCCCCAACAAACATAGTTATTGGAAAGGTACCATCTTTGCTCATTCGTATAGAAATGTGCACAGATCCCCATGAGTGTCATAAAACGAATGTGTGTACAGTATGCTTGCTAGCGGCTGATAATTTCATTGATGCCCAGACAGTTACCTACACTACTGTTATGGCAATGTTTAGCTACCATTCATACTAAACAACGCCACACCTAGAATCTTCAAATTCAACAAAGGCAAACGGCGGTCCTCCTCTTCGGTTTTTCAGATCAATGTCCCGTATGGCCCCGTATTTATAGAAAACATCTTCGACATCCTTGGTGCGAATGTCTGGGGGAAGGTTTCCCACGTAAATCCGACAGTCGTTATTACCCGCTGGCCCTCGAATGACTCCTCCAGACATTCCTCCGAATCGATCACAAACAAAAAGCACTGCAAACGTGTGTACAAACAAATCAAACAACCTAAATTATGGCCAATTATAAGGTATTAAACGGTCACGAATATCAGACTGTTAACGATCCAAACACAATTATCTTCTAAATGTTGGGTGGGAAAACTGTTCGGTACACTTCAGTCCAAGAACCAAGTTGGAAAACCAGCCGGCTTCCGTTCTGAAAATATGGCGGCGGACGTGAAGGTGCGCTTCAAAAGATCATGCAAAATGTCGAACGTGAATTTTCTAATTGCTTCCCGAAAGCAGCGTATTGCTGTCCGTGCATTTACCTAATCATATGTACTTAATAATATCAAGACTATTTCACGACAGTCTTAGAGGTAAGTGTATAAGGGTATCGAACCACACACTGTCACAAGAATAAAGAATACATTTGCGAAAAAATATACATGTATTGTTCTTTAATTTCATATAGTCTAAAACAAGGTAAAAAAGCACCACATTTGTATCTTTCAAAATGTCAGACAACATTTCTTCATTAAATAAGATCCCTTTTAACAGTAGTACAGTGCATCCATCATTGGTATTTTCTATAATGGTATTCATAAATAGAAAGGAGGTGGGCTTGGAAGTGTAGAAACATAATTTGTCATCCTGATACTAGTTTTTATTCGTATGACTTGGCTATAGAGTGCAGTGGGACCCACATCAAAAGTACAATCGTATGAAGCCAAGGCCATTGAGGTTTCCATTCATCCATGTAGTACGATGAGTTTCAAGCCTCCTTAACTTCATCTCGTGCTACATTCCTGTAGATTAGGTGTCACAGTGGTCTGTGAACTAAGGCCATAGGCCGTTTGTGTATCTATGCCTGTGTACGCATGTGTCTCAGTCTTTCTTTGCCTGTTTGTCCTTGCGCCTCTGTCTGATCTCAGAGGCGATCTTGAGCAAGGACAGCAAGATGGGGACACACATGGGCAGGAATAAGGGGATATAGATGGCAAACTTCTGGTCATCTGGGAAATAGAGGAGGTGGAGGAGTGAGGGGTCGAAGAAGGCTCTCTCCGATGCCAAGATGGCCTCCTTGCTGTACTGCAGGGCAAAGCCAAGGTTCCCCATCTCCAACTCAGCCACGGCCAACTGCAGGGACGTGACAGCACTCGACACCTGGGTGACAGGGACAACAATAGGTATTTTGTCATTTCGGAAACCATAGAAAAACCTACTTGAAGCCTATCGCTTTGCCTTTAGATTAGATGTAAAATGTACTGTAACACACCTGCTGGGCAATGTTGTCGTTGATGACGATATTGCCAATCTGGTCAAGAAGCTGTGCCAATGAGGTGATGGTGGTCGTTGCTGTGGCAACGTTTTCCACACTACGACTCCACATAAGGCGGTCCAGCTCCCAGTCTGCCAATCCTGCACTGCCACACGGTTCAACCAGGAAGCCAGGGGGAGGGGCAGAGGATTGCACCCCCAGCATTAGTCTGACAGTGAGAGAGAACGAGGAAGGTTACACAAAAAAAATAAATAAATAACACACACACACACACACACACACACACACACACACACACACACACACACACTAATATCTACACTGACACTCACAGGCATTTGCATTTACAAACAGATAAATATATCTACTTCCACACACACACACACAAGTACACACTTGCATGTTTTTCGACTGACCGAAGCTGTGCAAGGAAGACTCCCATGACCCTGGCCATGTCTATGCTAACATCAATAGGAAACTCAGCCCCAGGCCCATAGCGATCGTTGACGTTATACACCTACAGAAAGAAAAATGGGATGAGAAGGAGTTTGTCCTACAAAATAAAGCGATGACGAGATTGCCCATGGTGGCAAGCTGTTGCAGCCGCCCTGCAAGAAGGTGGCAGCGTCTCACCATGATGCCACCCCAGCGTGGAGAGTGGAATGCGTTGGAAGGCACTTCCTGTTTCCTGTGCCCATGGATGTGGAGGGGGGAGTGGTGGGCGTCAGGCACATACAGCAGGAAGTTCAAAACCGGGTAGGAGGAAGCAGCACTGGAGCCTGGACACAGAAAACACCTACCTCGCTATCTTTACAACGTCACCTCAACGTCCACATGTACAAGCTTGCACGTGGGCTATTTTCTCCCAACCAATAAGCTGTTCATGGTTCGGGCCGTGTATATTTACGTGCGCGCATCTCACCCAGTCTGGCCTCCACGGGGTTAATAACGTGAGCAAGGCTCTCAGCGTTGAGCGTGTAGGCATTAACGCTGCCGTCAAAGCGAGGGTTGACCCCCAGCACTGCGTAGTACAGGATCTATAGCACACGGATGAAAAGGGACCCAGTTACATATTTGACAGCCACACAGATGTAGAGGGTCAGCGAGTCCGATGAGATATGGAGATGGAACCACCTGAGAGTCGATGCTGAAGTTGGCGACAGGGGCTAGTTTTGTGAGCAAGGGCTGGACGTAGTTCTGTACAGCTCCCTCAATGTCCCAGTGGAGGCGGTGCGATTTAGGATCCGGGTTCAGCAGGCTGAAGGTTATCTCATATCCTGGAGTTAGACAGGGAGGGTAAAAGATATAAAAGGGGGATGAGAATGAAAGAGAGGAAAGGAAGTAGTAAGGTAAACTATGTCCAGGCCTGGCCTGAAAGGAAAGTACTGGAAGTGGTCTGGCTACAAGCCAACTCAAGGGGGGGAAAATGTGTTAGTCTCATGTGAACTACTGGCACAGTAACATGGACATATCTAGTCTCAAGTGGGTCAAATGTGACGGTCTTGTGAACTGACCTGGACTGGACTTGAAGGCTCTCATGCTGTCTACCAGACTCTCCCTGCTGACATCGCCGAGGCGGACTCGGTCGCTGATGGCGGCGGCGATGTCAGTGTGGCTGAACGACATCATGTGCAGCACCTGGGTGACCTGCGGCTCCAGGGCAGCCAGCACCTCCTTGAGAGCCACGCCCCCTCTCGGAGCGCCGCTCGTTCGCAGCACGGCGGTCCTCCTCCGGCCCACGTACACGCTCACGCCCTGACAGGGACACAGAGCCACGCCATGAACACGCGGACGCCGTCTCCCCCCCCCCTTCCGTTTTGTATACGCAGGAGCTTGTGAAGGCTAACGTCTCGTCCTCACCTCTGGAAGTAGCAAGGAGGATTCCGGGATCACGTGCACCACCACAGAACCACATGGGCTCTCACTGAGCGTGTGCAGAGCGACGTCAGCCTCTAAAAGGAGGGAACAGAGAAAGAGAGACACAGAGAGATATAGAGCCATCAGATGCTTGTTTCCTTTTGTCATATCTGCATGGTTTTGCTTGAGGGGGAGCTGTTGGGGCAGGGGGGCTGAGTTTGACAACTGAGGAGGCCTGACCTGCAGCAGTAGGCTGGTTAAGAGCATCCTCTTCCATGATGGTAGCTGTGCGGTACTTTGTCTCATACTTGTACCTCAGAGAAGTCTTTTCTATAGAGAGAACAAGACATGCGGAAGAGAGGAGAAATTATACACATGTACCGATAACATGCTCCTCTGTTTTTGCTTAGATGGCGCATAAGGGAAAACAAATCATTTTGGTCAAAGTTGATGTGTTGATGTGAAATGGAAACCTAAACAGATTTAAAAGTTTGCATGGACAGTCATTGCTACTTGCTGATCAATCAAAAACACCAAGCCCGTTACCCTTACCGTCCACTGTGTGTTCCTCATCTCGTGTTTGCGTTAATGGAACCTTTTTCCCTTGTTCTGGGGTCAGGGTTCCACGGGAGAACACAACTTCTACATCGACATTCAACTGAAGCTAAAGAGCAAGTAGTGGAAGTTAGACAGATCGAGGTTATACAGGATAGCAATGTGTGCGAACACATAAGTTAACGACACAACATACCTGCAGCTGGGCCAACTCGTTGATCTGGTGCACAGGCAGCCAGGCACGGTAAGTTTCGGTGGTGCGCCACCAAAGAGGGACCCCCACAACAATCACAACCGCTGCGATGGCCAGGGCTGCGTACCGACCCCGCTGTCGTTCTGCGCCAGACAGAGAAATACTCAGCCAGGGACTCAATGGGTACCAAAGCGATATCAGAAGAACAAACACACGTAACTACCACACTGTCGTCAAAACAGTTAACAACCACATAATGATACACTACACACTGCACCAGGCAACAGCACACAAACAATTTAACTTCAGGTCCAAGGATGTAGGAGGCCTTTGCTTATTTTCCTGTTCACTCCATAGAACCTCCTTGATGTGTCGCAGTGTCGCAAATATGTTTAACAGATTGAATTACGACTCTTTATAGTAGGCCTACAGAATGCAATGCATTTGTCTCAAACAGACCAAGACAAATGCCATCGACGCTCCCATCAACCCAACGATCATTCCCACTTCATCACCATCACTGTGTAGCATGGTCAGATATCTTGTTGGGCACAGTAGCTGCTGAGTTACTGGCTATAGCATTTTTCTCTAATGTTATCCAGAGAAAAATCCAGGTCTGGACACTGTGCCTCGCTAACTAACATTAGTAGCTAGCGCGTGTCAAACGAGCTAGCGACCAAACCTAGCATTTATGGCACATTGTGGGACAATTAACAAAACGACGGCACACCTTTCTACTAGAAATGTTATTATTCTGAAAATGGTTAGCATTTATGAGGAAACATTACACAAATCTCACTCACCCACTTCCATGGTAGTCATTTTTCCCTCATACGAGGCGTGGCTGGAGCATACGGAAGAACATTCTCCAATCAAAGTAAAGCGTACTCCCTTCTACCCAATCATGAGCCCGAAGGCGGACCTAATCACTGACAATAAGGAAGTGGAGAACGGTTGGAAGTGACAGCTGAGAAAATGACAGTAGACCAAACCGCAGCTACCGTTAAATTGCAAAAATTGCTTTATTGTGACTTATTTCCTATGGCCATATACAGGCTATAGGTATCCTATCAATAAATCATTTGTAAAGGGAAATACATAGCCATGGACTTAACTTGGAAAAGTATCAGTTTGATCGATAATTAAATGGCTCATATTACAAGGTCAGAATCATTGATCTTCAGGCAGTAGCCAAAATGCTGTTTGACTGTAATCATATATCATTGAATGTGTAATAATGGAAAATGATTATTGAAAACCCCACTGTGGAAGGAATAAGGAATGTTCACACAACGTTTCTAATAGTTTTTGTAATTTTTTTATTGTAGTTTTCTGTAAGTTTGTCCACTATTTGACACACCAAGTGCTTCAAGAACAATACCAACATCACAAACATCACAGTATTCCAACAAAGCAGTGACACCCCCATCCCTTACAAACCTCATATACAGGCCCTCTCTACCCAGGACAGACAGAATCAGATTCATTCTTATTACTTCTCTGGCCATTGGTCGAGGAGGGGGGCAAGGGAAGATCAACACAAACAAGCGTCACATATATCAACACTGTCACATAACTCAATACGATGTAATTCAAAGCTAATATGTTGATGACACGTTAGACACAGGGAGAGTCCCAATCATTGGAGGTCAGAAGGAGTAAAACAGAAAGGTTAGGTTGAGACTTGGTGTTTAGTGGTTTCCAGTCCACCCATCCACCTCGGCTAGGTTTCAGTCTCTGGCTGGGGTGAGAGTGTGAATACCAATACCCCTCCACTCCTCTGAATCACACAGAAAACTCTGCATAAATAACACTTCACACACTGGTTGCCATAGGATGTAATCTAGTTTTGATTGGTCTTTAACTACGGATGTTATCGGTTCTTTTGATTGGTCACGCTGCCAGGGAGATTGTTAGTATTGCGAGTACAGAGTCCCTACTGCATTCAGACAGAAGCGAAACACACGATTTACACACACAAGATCTGAGCTGCTCTGGAGTGATTGAATTGAGAGTAAGGACTGAAAGGCAAAGGTAGGTCGGTGGTGAACGGATTGCGGGAAGATGAGCGAAACAGAGTAGATTGACGTGAAAGAAGACAGGTATTGAGTGACTACTGACTTGTTATTCGACCAGGTCACAATTGTCATCCTCACAATTGTTACTGTTAGCAAACAATTAGTAAAGAAAACCGTAATTCTCTTGACTTGCACCGTCGTGGATTAAGAGCTGTTCCTTCTAAAACGCCCACTAAACTTCAACTACTGCTCACACAAGCACAGGTTTGGACCCTCTGTCTTTTCTTTAGCATGGATACAGCACAAATAGCTTTTAAATAAACAAACTCGGTCACATCGCATCAACGTCGCCACGACAGTCCTAAAGTACAGTAGACAGCGCAGGCCTGTGACTAGAGGGGGGGTGGGTGGGTGGGGGGAAGGGGCGGAGCAGCAGCAGAGGAAACTATTGGTTGACGGCAGTGGAATGTGCAGCGAGGGGCTCAGTAGGCGTGGTTCGCCACGTAGAGGGATTGTCCGGCGGCGCCGCAGCTTCCGGAGGACTCGTACTTCCCTTGCGCTGCCAGGCCATTAACCTGGAGGACAGAGGAAGGAAACAGAGGTTTACTACTGCTGCACTAGATGGTGTGTGTGTGTGTGTGTGGGGGGGGGGGGGTGACTGGGTTTGTTGTTACATTGCTAAGGATTGACGGTTCTACATGTCTGTGATATGGGCACTCTGACTCTGTACCTCGGCGCGTTTGATGAACTCCTCTGTGGCAGCCTTTTCATTGTCACGCTCTCCTTTCCAGGCGTTGAGGGCGGAGGCCTGCAGGGCACGGCCATAGGAGAAGGTCAGGGCCCAGGGCTTGGCCAGTGGACAGGTGTTGATGGCGTTCAGGTTAATGCTGGCATCCTCCTCTGATTGGCCACCAGACAGGAACGTCACACCTGGGTGGGAGGGAAGCAGCCGTTTTATTGGTTTTGGGTCTAGCCACCCCCTTGATTTCTATCAGACTACAATAAGGCCTGGTCAATCACAACTGTTTATCTGGTATGGGGCAGACTTAATATAATGGCTGTAGAGTGGAGCACAGTTGAGGCGAACAACCGAGATGTCATGTTTTGTTGCTCTGATTGGTTGTTTCAATCAAATGATATCGAATTGCGTCCAGAGACATTTTGGACTGACCACACTCCTTGGAAATAAAATTATGAACTGAGAGGTTCCAGACCAATACCCATTCGATTCCAGGCCAAGTGAAAGTGACAGTGGGTGTCGGACCTGTTACGGCGGGGGGCACAGTGCGGCGCAGAGCGGTGACGGTTGCCATGGCGATCTCCTCGTTGCTGTACTTGTTGGGGCAGGCGTGTCCGGGGGTGACCATGTTGGGCTTCAGCAGGGTGCCTTCCAGGTAGACATGGTGGTCTGACAGAGCTTTGTACACTGCAGCCAGGACCTGAGAGAGAGACACAGAGAGAGAGAGAGACAGAGAGAGAGAAAAGTCAAACATTGGCGGTAACTGGGTTATGGAAGAATAGTCAGAGATTGGCATTAAATGGGATTAGAATAATAAAGTACGTTATGATGTAGTGTGCTCTATACTAATGTGTTGTCTTCTTATACTGTCATGTATCTGGTTGGCTGCACTGCTTGGGTCACAAGGATCAATCACCTTCTCACTGACGTACTGGCAGCGCTTCAAGTCGTGGTCTCCGTCAGGAAGGATCTCAGGCTCCACGATGGGAACGATACCGTTCTGAAACACAACGCATTGTGTTACGGAACGACACACACACACACACACACACACACACACACACACACACACACACACACACACACACACACACACACACACACACACACACACACACACACACACACACACACACACACACACACACACACACACACACACACACACACACACACACACACACACACACACACACACACACACACACACCTGTTGGCAGATACTGGCGTAGCGGGCCAGTACGTTGGCATTCTCCATGATGGCCAGCTCAGAGGGTGTGTTCTCACTGATCTTCAACACAGAGCGCCACTTGGCGAAGTCGGCACCATCCTTCTTGTACTGAGCACAGCGCTCAGACAGTCCATCCAGACCTACACACACACACACAAACACACCATGAGACCAAGGGTGTGGCGGTAGGTGGGTATAAATGATTTAGTGAGTGTGCGTATGTGTGTGTGTGCGCGCTCCTACCCTGTGTGGTGGTCTCTCCATCAGTCCCGGCCAGGGGCACAACACCTTTGTCCACCTGCAGGGAGAGATCTTGCTTGGTAAAACACACTGATCATAAAACAAGCCTCTGTTACAGTATTTATATGAAGGATCTATGGATCTCGGAAAGTACTGCGGTAAGATCGGGGGAAGGTTTACGTAAAGAAATCCTCTGACTGACAAACACTGCACTGGTCATCCCAGAGCCTGACCTCAACGTACCTACAAGTGTCCTTAAGCTTAGCTAATCCTCTGGAAATACACACTGTGTGTGTGCACATGTTATCAGGTGGCTGAGCGGTTAGGGAATCGGGCTAGTAATCAGAAGGTTGCCGGATCGATTCCCTACCGTGCCAAATGACGTTGTGTTCTTGGGCAAGGCACTTCACCCTACTTGCCTCAGGGGGAATGTCCCTGTACTTACTGTAAGTCGCTCTGGATAAGAGCGTCTGCTGAATGACTAAATGCAAATGTTGTCTGTTTAAACACTCACTGCCCCTGATTTGAGTGTATCTGTGTCAGAGTGCATTTGTATGGAATACACAAAGCCTCATCAGTGAATGAGTCATTAAAACGGGTTGCCTTGCGTGGTCTAGACAGTTACCACTGTCTTACATTCGTGCACAGGCCAAGTAGGACTCCAGTCCTCTCAACAAACAGGCTTTGACCCCTGCTGAAGGAATCTGGGTCGGAGCCACAACGGACACCCACCTTGATGCCCACGACCATCCCGCGGTCCTTGATGAGCTGGGGGAAGGGCGTGCCATCGTCCGTGTTCTGGTACAGCGTCTCGTGGAAGAAGATGACCCCCCCGATGCAGCTGTCGATGCGCTCGTCAGCCGTGAACAGCAGCTGGCGGTAGCGGCGGCGGTTCTCCTCGGTGTTCTCCACCCCGATGGGGTTCAGACGCTTGGCCATGCTGCCTGCGCGCACACACACACACAAAGTGTGACTGCACGGTGTGGTGAAATGTCGTGAAAGTGCACAGAAACACTTGAAGGTAAGCATGGGCACTGTAGTGCACCATCACAGGTCGAAGGGAAATACACACCTGTGGACTCATCAGCTGCGAGGATGCCCTTCCCTGGGGCCACGATCTTCTCAGCGATGTCCTGCAGCTCCTTCTTCTGCTCCGGAGTCAGCGCTGGGTATTGGTGAGTCATACTGGCACACAGATAGAGAGACAGAATGAGAGAAAAAGGGAAGCAACAAGGGAGAGAGGGAGGACAGGAAAAGAGAGAAGAGAAAGAAGAGAGAGCAATATTTACAAAGAAGTGTCACAGCAGAAGCGACAGTATGTCAGGGATGCAATTGTTGAGGACGTGTCGTCATATTTTACTTGTAATGATATGAGACAGCCTGGATATGTGGTGTATGACAAGCCTAGTTTGGCCTCGCTAAACAGGAAGTGTTGTCACACACGCACAGACATGCAGACAAACTTGCTCTCTGTGTTCTATAGCCTTCATTCCGCATTCTTCCACAGTACCCTCCATCACTTTCGCGTAAATAAGCAGGCCATTACGTAACCGTGGCTACAACCACACCACTACCCCCCCCCCTCACACTACACGGTAGTCATAGTGATTACAGAGGATAGAGAGAAGAAAGAGAGGGGGAGGGATTACGCAATCGTTCTCTCCTATACGGTCTACTGCCAATCCTCATTACAGCTGATGGAGAGCACAATTCATAACAACCCTCTCCCAAACATCTTTCCTGCAGTCACCCTTTTATTTTTGTTTCATTCCCTCAATTTCTCTCCTAGTCTCTCCATTTCCTCGTCCTCTTTCGATCCTCCTCCATGAATTCTCTCATCTCCTGCCCGGGGCCATGTCTGTCCAGTGGGTGACTTTCGTCATTTAGAGAAACGGCACAATATAGGCACACTCGACACCAATCAATACCTACTCTGGAACTAGCCAACACACACAAATGGACCAACCAATAGAAATGTTCCATTCTAAAACATTCTTTCCACTAGTGTGCCAGAAAACAAGCAGTGACAGGCCTCTTCGATTGTGTGATACCTACTTTCACTCACACACATTTAGATTGTAGAGCTTTTTCCACCTTTTAAGACACGTTATTATTTTGTACATCTAATAGACATCATAAAAAAGCATTTGACACTCATGTTTTAGTCACGATGGAACAGGACTTTTATCCTGGTACCAGACACAAAATGGCGGCTTGTGTGCCAGGGTCATAAATCCTAAACAAGGCCTTAAACAAGGATGTGTTGCAGTTCTGTAACAGAAGAATGGCTAGGCTGCTAGAGAATGATAACAATGCCTATCCACGTATGCACATCTTGTATAAGGTGCAGGTGTCAGAAATCTACACATCAAAACCAGGGATTGTAGTCCATTTGTCCCCAACCCTCTCCAGAGTTTGGCCTGCCGGAGGCAAGGGCTGAATCTGGATCAGAAACAACACTTTTTAACCAAAGTAGGAGCTAATATTCACAGAAGAAAAATAAGTATTGTCCCTTTTTGAATAACAATGAGTTTGGGCTGTACCGAGTGGGTTCTCTTCCACAAGTTTGCTCAGTTCTGTTGCTATGGAAGGGTATGACCTGACACACTGTGTATTCTTTCTGCTAATCCCCAGCTTACAGCCATGAGATAACAACATTCAGTGGCCTACACTCAGCATTCCTCAAACTGGCTGGTGTGTTAAACACACACACACGCACACGCACACAAATGTGCTCACATCTCATCCAATGAGGACATGTCCTTCAGGGAATAAGCTAGGTTTCAGATTGTTCTTGTGGAGAACATCTTTTGGGAGAAGAGAACAGTATTTACATGTTCAATTGGCAGACCTGAGGGACCTGCATGGTGTGTGTGTCTGCCTGTTGCTGATATTGGAAGGTCACAAGCTTTACAGAAAGCCGTGTCAATAAGGGTTTGTTTGTCGTATGGTTGAATGTCACCTAAAATGTGGCCAGAATTCCATAGCAATGTACTGCAGGTAGTGATAGATGCAAGGTTAAAAGGGGGAAAAATATTTGTGGTGGCATGAGACAGACTACCAAAAAAAGTACCACAGGTTCTGCACTGCGACATCAAAAGGCGTTGGCTAACTGTCCTCCCTTCCATAGTCTCTTGCTATGTTGCGCAAAATCATCTCACCTTGGTAAATGGCTCACACACAGACACACACACACGCATAACATCCGACTCTATAATGCTGTATGTCAGGTGATTATATATTAACGAATGAACCGGAGTATTGGGTTCCTCGACAGAGGGGCATTTGGTCACGAGGGATAGACCGTCTTCTTCTGCACGTAGGCCAAGGGGGTGGGAGTGGGGAGTCACGCACACACGGTGACAGACATTGTTGCGATGACGACGATAAGGATGATGCAGCTGTCTAAAGTAGGTTGGTGGTATGGCCGTTTATTTTGGACTCTTATCCAGAGGTAAGAGGATCAACGTGTACCGTTGCACGTGCGACCTGTGGTCCTGTAGCTCACATTTATGTCTGTGGTTCTGTTTGATGGCTGCAAAATGCAAACCAGGTCGAATATTTAAGAAAATACGACAAGAGATTAACTACGTTTCAGGAAACCTAGGCCCAAGCAAGGATGACAGTAAATTGAATTGCACCATCACCATTTGCCTATTGGCAATAGTATTTCAAAATGCGGTTAGACGTAGCGACACAGCTTCCCGTTCTCGTATTCCTGCAACAGGCTGAATGTAGAAACCTAACTTTCAGATAGGAAACCGAGACACTTAGCGTTAACCTTTCGAATTTACACCGATAAATCTTGCTACGGTGCAAGACCGTCCTTGCTAAATACTGTCCTTAACGGAAACTATTACGTTTGTGTTAATGTTGCCTGCGTCATACAATAGGTAGCTAATTTTAAACTCCATAATAAGTGAACAGAAGAAAATAACATATAGGCCTACATCGTTCGCTGTAGTGTTTGCATTAACGGACTGTTTCTTACCTGATGATGTGTTTGGAGAAAGCTGCAGCAGGTGGGAGAGCGACAGAAGGATGCGGTGATGTGAATAGTCTGTCGGCTGTAACTGTGCCGCAGCGCAACGTGACTTTTCATAAAAGCCTCAGGGGCGGGGCCTAGCGTCATCACGTAATCAGCATATTCATAAGACATGCGCGGATGGCGAGATCGTGATGTCATCGCCTGCATCAGCATCACGACTCTTTGGGGTCTGCCTTCCATGTGTGCTGTGTGATGCCCGCATAACCGTACACCCACCAACCCCTGCCCTGCAAACAGACCATTATGACATGGCATCACCCCCCCTGCACCTCAAATCTCCACCTCTTCCTTCCTCAATCCTTCCCTCATATCTCTTATTCTAATGTAAGGGAACGAAAAAAAAAAAAAGTTCAAGCTTCTTTAGATCGATAAATCAGCAGTCTTTTTTAAATACCGAGAACATCCTGTTCCAGAGAACACACACACACACACAGGTGACACCAACACTTGATCTGATGTGTAAACAGTTTAATATTTCCATCTGAGTTACCAGTAAATAATTAGAAAAATACTGAGTTAGACAGCTGGCAATAGTCACTTAAAAACACTGATCCAAAGAATTGCATCCATAATACTCTAAATAAATCCCACAGATAATCTTATAAACAAGCAGTCTAATGACATATAAGTAAGACCAGGATCAGGTGTAATAGGCATACTGGGTTCACATTAGGGCAATCTTTTATAACATCTGAAAATAATCAGTCAGGCAAGTGCATAGAGGTGCTACGGTATGGCTCATCCAAAGCCCTAGTCCTAGGTCCCAAAAATCCACGCTGGAAGTAAACAATATTACCTTGTTAAAACCTGAATGTGTGTGTTTGAGTGTGTAGATATCGGAGGTGTGGGCAACACACACCCCTTTAAATCATTGGCCAATGCTTTCTTAACTGCAAAAGAGGTTGGACGCAATGGGGCGGGGAAAAGAAACAGGAAGTCACTGTGAGGGGAGGTTCTGGGTGGGTCATGCTGCAGTTGCCTGCATATATAGAACATTATTTTGGTATATCTTCAGTCAATGAGGATCTGCCGGTCTAATTTTAGACACATCTGAGCTCAGAGCTTCCAGTGTATTCTACGTCTTCCTCACGATTGGAGAAAACACATCTCAGGCAGCATGTAGGAAAGAGTCTTCGATAGGACACGGCGTGAGTGTGTGTCTGTGTGCGAGAGTGAGAGAGTCATGCCATGCACACATGTAAACCACCGAGAGGCGATACTAGTCAAAGGGTTCCGGACGGTCTTCTCACACAAACACTTCCGTCTTTGGGGGGTTCCCCTGGGGCGCTGGCTCCTGCGGGCTCCAGTGGGGGCCGGGGAGGGGGGTGTCGGCCCACGCGGGAGCGTGCCCGTCGGGGTCCGGGTGCGTGTCGGGCGTGGCGGGGGGGCTGAGAAGGCCGTCGTAGTCGAAGCCCTTGAGGGGCTGCAGGGACAGAGTGAGGCCTCGTCGGGCTTTGGCTGCTCTGTCTGGCCTCTCCCTCAGCTCCAGGATCACCTAGGCGACGGCGCAGTAGCAGATCAATGACACGTGTCTTGTCCGCCGAGACCTTCGCAAATCTTTAAAATCGTTTGTGTGCATTCCCATTTGTGAAATCAATACTGTGTATGCAGTAAATGCCCAATATTTAATTACCGGGTGGGTTATTTGTCTTATTTGCGTACACGTTATTGGTTTGGTATTTAACTGATCACTGACCTCTACGGGTTGGCGTTGAAGCAGGACAAGGTCGAAGGTGGAACCGAAGAAGAAGGTCTGGCGTTTAAAACGCTCCAGTGTCCTCAGGCGGCGGGTTGGCGTCTTACACAGTAGCTGCGACCGGGGGGAGGAGCAGAGAGACGGGGAGGAGAGGGGTCAGGAGGCAAGATGGAGCCGTCGCCATATTGATATAGGTGGGATATGTGTGGGATCATCGCGCGTGTCGGCGTGTGTGTGTGGGCACCTCTGTTAGGAGCAGAGCCAGCGGGGGGCTGAAGCTGAGGGGCATCTCGTAGGGGAAACACCTCACCCTCCGCAGCATACTGCAGTGGTCTGGCTCTGGAGGCACCGGGAACTGGAGGGAGGGAGCGGGAGAGAGAGAGAGAGGGGAGAGACAGAAGGGAGAGAGAGAGACAGAAGGAAGAGGGGGGGGAGGGGCGAGACAGAGACAGAAGGGAGAGAGAGAGACAGAGGGGGTGAGGGGAGAGAGAGAGGGGAGAGACAGAAGGGAGAGAGAGAGACAGAGGGGGTGAGGGGAGAGAGAGAGGGGAGAGGGAGGTAGATGAGACATGGATGGAGAAAAAACTGAGAAAAGACGCAAAAAATACTAATTTAGGCTGTAAAAGACTGTCAGCCTGTCGGTCTGTCTTCTATAAATAGCTACAAGGCATTTCAAAAAAACCATTCAACTCCTAGCACAATGAGGAATAACCATTATATTATAGTATTTATTATATCAATAATAAAAGGGCACTGACTCAGTCCAATGTTCATACATAGAATACATTGACACGCTTCATTCACACAAGATGGCACACACTGCTAAATGACCTCACCTTCCCAGTAGCCAATGAGAAGAGCAGGATGCCCAGCGACCACCAATCAGCTGCGTGACTGTAGGGTCCCCCACTCAGCACCTCTGGGGCTGAGAAGACAGAGCATGCTTACTGGACCGTATCGGACTAGTCATGTCACGTCCCGTACACATTCCACACACGCGTGAACGTGTTGTAACACAACATCATTCATGGTGCAGGATGCATCATCAACGCATCGATCTGTATGTGTTCCATCTTCTTTGCCTCTCAACTGAATGGAACTTCCCTAGAAAACAACTTGACCACATGACTCACATTTTATCATGTGAGGATGTCTTTCCAAATCAGCCATTTGACTAATGACATACCACAAATAGCATTTGTTTTTGTGCCAGGGTCCCAAGTCCCTAAGGGGGGGGGGGGGGTACAGCACATCTGTTGATTCTGTAAACATTACAAATAAAGTTTGGTTTGAATTTTGATCATCTCCAGGCCTGGATCCCTCACCCATGTACTGGATGGTTCCACAGATGGTGAAGGCTCTTCCTCCTCTCTCCAGGCGCCGGGACAGGCCAAAGTCTGCCAGACGGAGGTGTCCTGGAACATTTACCAAACATATGACTGAACCGCAAAAACCCCCTCAGTGATCTCTACCCGTATCTCTAACACGTTTGGATTGTAATTCCGTATTCTCTACACAAGGTTGTTCAAATTTCAGGAAAATTCAAAAACAGCACTCAATTAAACTATTTAAAACATAGGATGTGTAAATTAGCATATTTAATAGGTCTTGATGTTAGGGTAGTTTGCTTTGTGGAAATTGAGACATTTTCCAGAATAATCCGAGGAAAACCATGCTAATACTGCCACCTGGTGATCAATAACCAGAAGCTTATTCTTTTACCGTTCTCTGTCAGCAAGATATTCTCCATCTATGAAAGAAATGACAGCAATAAGATGAATAGTAAATAAATAAAAAACATTGTATCTCAATACATTCACACTGACAAATGGCAAATCAAATGAACTGCCTCTTACCTTTACATCTCTGTGGATGATTCCAAAGTCGTGGAGAAAACCTGTAAAAAGAGAAGAAGAAGCTGTTTTTAACAACTCTACTGCAGGGCCCACACTCAGAAGCAGGCAGACAGAAGTGTGTGTGGAAAAGGTGTCTTTTGTACGTGTGTGAACTCACCAAGAGCACAGCCCAACTCGGCTGCAAAAACCCTCACTGTGTCTTCTCCAAACTGGCCAATCATCACCCAGTATGTGTACAGGTCTCCCGTGCTGCAGTAGTCACACACTGAAGAGGAGCCACAGGGGAGGGTTACCACAGCACTCGAAACAGGTGTGCAGCAGAGTCAAATACATTCGTCAAACACTGTGGTTTGTTTGGTCAAGGTACGCTTGGTTTATCTAACCTTGCAAGAGACCTGGTTTTGCGAGATCACGACCACGCGAGAATTTATCTTGCCAAGCTCCAAGTTATCGGTTTGTGTTGTAACCACAGTGCCAATCAGCATCCTATGAGAAACTACTGCCAGCTACTGGTGTGGTTGAATTTAACCTGTGATAAACTGTGATAGACTGCTGGTTAATCCAATCACCAGAAAGTATTTTTTGAAGGTGCCTCCCCTTTGCCAAACAGTGTCCATGGACGACCTCACAGATGGTTCTGTGCGACAAGCCATCTTGCAACGTCAGGTTAGGATTTACCTGCAGGTTGAACTAAATCAAGCACACCTTCAGTATTTGACCAATTAATTGTAACCCTTGTCTGACGTGAAGACACTTAATACGGTGATGCAAGTGATGGGAGACACTAGGATGTGACAGGAGGTGTCAGGTTCTTTTGCTACTGATTCTCTCACACACACACACACACACACACACACACACACACACACACACACACACACACACACAAACAAGAGGGTGTCTGTTGGGAGAAATTTGAGGAGGTGGTGGACTAGAGGGTAAACTCCCGTGGCTGAGATGCAAGCACAGTAGTTGAGTGGTCGCTGCAGTCAACATCTGGTCCTAGGGCTGGCTCAGGGGAGGGGGGATTGGAAGAGCAGGGACAAGTGGAGGAAACTGGGTCATATTTTCTGAGTCGGTGGCTGAATCAGAGCGAGTTAGAGTAGAGGTCAGGGGGAGGGGGGAAGATGAGAGCAGCTGCTTGCTGATGCAAGGTGTTGTTGAATCAGCAAGCAGTTTTTTAAGATAAGCAAAAAATAAGTAGCACCTGTCAAGACAGCATGCTACGGTCTAGGACAAGGACAGGGTGCTATGATTGGGGTCTAGGACAGAGTCCTATGGTGTAGGCCTAGAAGAGTGTGCTAGGGTCTAGGGCTATAACAGGGTGTTAGGGGCAGGCGCAGGGACAGTGGTAGATTCTGTAAAAGTGTGCTAGGGTCTAGGGCTAGAACAGGGTGTTAGGGGCAGGTGCAGGGACAGTGGTAGATTCTGTAAAAGTGTGCTAGGGTCTAGGGCTAGAACAGGGTGTTAGGGGCAGGTGCAGGGACAGTGGTAGATTCTGTAAAAGTGTGCTAGGGTCTAGGGCTGAAAGTGTGCTCAGGCCAGGGGCAGAGAGAGTGGGCGAGGGTCAGTGGCTGGACAGTGGTAGGATCAGGGTCAGGGTCAGGGGCTGGACAGTGGTAGGATCAGGGTCAGGGGCTGGACAGTGGTAGGATCAGGGTCAGGGGCTGGACAGTGGTAGGATCAGGATCAGGGTCAGGGGCTGGACAGTGGTAGGATCAGGGTCAGGGGCTGGACAGTGGTAGGATCAGGGTCAGGGGCTGGACAGTGGTAGGATCAGGGTCAGGGGCTGGACAGTGGTAGGATCAGGATCAGGGTCAGGGGCTGGACAGTGGTAGGATCAGTGTCAGGGGCTGGACAGTGGTAGGATCAGGGTCAGGGGCTGGACAGTGGTAGGATCAGGGTCAGGGTCAGGGGCTGGACAGTGGTAGGATCAGGGTCAGGGTCAGGGGCTGGACAGTGGTAGGATCAGGGTCAGGGGCTGGACAGTGGTAGGATCAGGGTCAGGGGCTGGACAGTGGTAGGATCAGGGTCAGTGGCTGGACAGTGGTAGGATCAGGGTCAGGGGCTGGACAGTGGTAGGATCAGGGTCAGGGGCTGGACAGTGGTAGGATCAGGATCAGGGTCAGGGGCTGGACAGTGGTAGGATCAGGGTCAGGGTCAGGGGCTGGACAGGGGTAGGATCAGGGTCAGGGTCAGGGGCTGGACAGTGGTAGGATCAGGGTCAGGGTCAGGGGCTGGACAGTGGTAGAATCAGGGTCAGGGTCAGGGGCTGGACAGTGGTAGGATCAGGGTCAGTGGTAGGGTCGGGGGCTGGTGCTAGGACAGTGGTAGGGGTCAGGGTCTAACTGTTCCCTTTGTGACTCACTAATGTAGAGGTGTCGCTGTGTCTGCCAGCAGTCCTGGAGGTCATGGACGAATGGGTGATGCACCTGACGCTGAGGGCAGAGTTCAGAGGTCAGGCTGACACAAGGCTACTGGGGTCGGGGGTCAGATAGAGGTACCGGTTCTCTTGGTGTCTTGCATTGTGGCCCACCAACCAACCAACCACCTCTGACAGCGACAGAGATTACGCAAGGGAATTACTGGCTCTCCGCGGGAACAAAGCCAGTTGTGTGTCTAGACGAAGCTGGACAAAGTGGTCCACTGCCCGTAGACTGGCTCATTTCATGTAGTACTTAGACAGGATCTGCTCTCACCTGTACAATCACCTCCTCTTTGGACTGTTCCAGAACGCCGAGTCTTAGAATCTCTGACTTGGGAATCATCTGAGGACACACATATACCCAAAACATTTGAAGGTCTACGTACTAAAGATGCAAACAGCGATTTGTGCATGTTTAGTTTTGTCAAATTTGTTTTTCAAATTATATTGTTAGATAGGAACTACAGACACACCCAATGAAACACACACAAACATACACACAACACCATAGGTAGAGGTGTCTTACTTTGACGGCATAGGTTTTCTGTTTGGTTTTGTCCTTAACCTTCAGAATGGGCCCAAAAGAGCCTTTGGCTATATAACCCAGCACCTGAAAGGAGAGGTTGAACAGAATTCATAATTCTTTCTGAAAGTGAACACTTTTTTTTTTAGCTCAGTTTTATGTCACAATAACAATGTAAAACCTTGGATGGATAAATCGACAGTGTTTGTGCCTGTGTGCGCTAAAGTGAGCGAGCCATGGGCGTCATTAGACCCTTTTTACTGGGGCACATGCCCCAGTACAAATCTGCTGTGCCCCAGTAAAATCTAGAACAATCTCAAATGTTTGAGTTTGAACAATTAATACTTAATACTTTATTATTTTGTGCATTCATTTAGATTGATAATCCCGGAAAAAATAAACGCAGTATCCCAATCAACGCTTGTAAAACGCGTGTAAAAGTCAAAACACAAACCGATGCACGCAGAATTCCATGTCAGCGCGCTCTTCTGAGCTTACCAAATAGCCACTGCAGCACGCACACAGAAGTCCAGGTGACTTGGCACACAAGTCAGAATTGAGGTAGGCTAAGAAAACATTACAAAACTAAAGATAGTTTCTAAATGAGAGGCCCACTCATCATCTTATTTTGACTAAAATATAAAAACATTATTACATTATTATATGACATGAAGCAAAAAAAAGAAAACAGGATTTGCGCTCAGATGAATGCAAAAAAAATGTGCGCGCTCGCATTAACTATTGATGTCCCTGCCAAAGCTGATATCAAACTTGCGTCCCTGAACTGTTGTATATTAAGCAAGGGGAGTTTATATAGCCTTGTACTGAATTGTGTGCAGCAAGCTTGAAAAGAAGCAGCAAGCTTGAAAAAGGGACATGAAATAAGGGCCTTATGAAATAAGAGTTTTATGTCTAACAATGCCTCTGGAGCGAGCCAAGAAGACCTGCCCACCTGGAAGTGTTCGTGCCCAGGCACCGTTCTGTGGGGGAACTCAGGCAGAAACATGGAGACGAAGCCGGGCAGGCTCCACTCGGCCCTCAGCTTGTCAGGCCCCACCGCCCCCAGGCCCAGCACGTGGTCCGGTATGGAGGGGGCCTTGTCCTGGAGCATCCGGCGGTGGCCCAGACGCAGGGCTGAGGGGGCCAGGCGACACAGGCCTGCTGGGAGAGACAGACCCACGCTGGAGAGGAACCCCCGCCAGCCTGAGGAGCATTGGCCGTCCTCCTGCTCCAGGGTGGGCCTCTACACGGAGGGAAGGATGCAGTGGTTTAGTTTAGGAAATACAAAGAAAAGCCCCCCCCCCCCCCCCCCCCCCATAGAGACTAAGATGATATAACTATTTTATTATACACAGAGTCCAGAGTATGAGTCTCCACCCATATTGTACTATTTTTCATAGCTGAGGGTTGTGTTTTTTTCTCCTATTTTTGATATCTCAGATTAGCATACTCATAGTTTGTCGTGGTTCCTGGGACCTGACCCATGGCCCCCGAGGCTCCTGCGTGCGTCACGCATTAACGGAGATACAGTGCACCCCGCAGACACTCGCTCCAAGTTCCGTGATGCGACGTTTACCAGAGAGAATAGAAGCGTGGCCTAGATTCATCTGTTCCACTGAACGGACTCTACTGTCACATGCGCCTCTTGGGCAACAGAGCGTGGCGTTTGGTGCATTCTAGCGCAAGCTTCGAGTGCATGTTCAACCATCCAAGATGTCATTATCATCTGTGCTGTGTACAGTGAGAAAAATATCCACCTAAACCATCTAAGGCCATTGGAAGAAGATTTGCAACTGTTCACGTTCATATATCATATTTTTGCAAGTCGTACAGTTAAATCCACCCTTAGATTGGGTGTGATGCGTCAGATCTAAATGTATATGTAGAGTTAAACCCTCACGGCTCCCCTCACCAAACTCTTTACACAAATTCTGTAACTTCCATCTGTTTCAAGCATGCCCGCCGCGGTCTGGGTAGGTTTTGGGAACCCCCGTTATGTGCGTCACCGTTCTAACATGCAGCGGTTCTTCACTTACTCACCTTGTTGCTTTTACTAGCATCGGCCCCCATTTCATTCACAAGTTATCAACCAAGTAACCTCATTTTACGTTCCCCAGTCTTCATCCTCGTGCACCTTCACAACCTGCGCGCTACTACTGTACACATAGCCCCCCGTTTCTGTTTGCAAGATGTCGACTACATAGACTTGTACACCGCTGTATACGGTCTAATTAAACTTAAAGAAAGATATGACTATCTTTCTAAAGTATATGTGCTGTCGTGTTTTGTAGCTGTCCGGTATTATAATTGCGGTAGAGATGGCGACATAAACAAGTTAATCCCCGCTATGGGCAACGTCACCGTACATCCGCCCACGTCCTTATCATCCAATAAGACCGCGTGCTTCTTTAGTGCGACTCCCCTCCTCCTCCGCGCACACACACGGTCACCTACCCCATATAGCTCAAAAGAGATGCTTCAAGTCACAAAAGTACTGAATCATTTAAATAGCCGATCCAAACAGGAACAAATTAATACCGTAGTGAACATCCAGGTTAATGAATTATTTTGACACCTGACGCTTCATCCTTTTGGATAATTTGAAACCTTTTTCCCATAATCTGTGCATTAGTGAATTGTTTATCGGACGAAAATAAATCCATCTGCAGGACATTAATTCATAATGTGCTGGGCAGTGACACACGCTCAGCTAACACCATCATCTATTCCAGGAAAAATAAACGGTATAAGGAGGTTCCCAGGGCACTTTTAATAGGCAGCGGTAGCTATGTGGTCCAGACAGACTTCAGCCCAGCATTTGACACTATCCAAGCTAGCACGTAGGAGCTGTTCCCTGCTCTCCGGAGCTGTGGACCTTTTGGTCTCATAGTCGTATCTATACCTGGTATAAGGTTGTTGTTGTTTGAGGTGTCTACTTTTATCAAAGTTAGTTTTGATTACCGAACTTCTCTCAATCTTCACCTTTTTGTTGTCAGTGAAAGCCATCTAGTGGCCAGTCTGTGCATCAGCTTCTCAGTAGACTCAAGTGAGTAGCAACAGCAATGTAGCAGCCACCCCAGCAGCCTCCCACCAAATATTTTAATGTAAAGCCATCGCACCTTCTTAAAACAACGACAAATTCTTCTTATCCTTAATTTTTTATACATACATTTACAAACATTCATACTGGTATTTGACACAGTATACGCTTTTGATTATAATTGTGTATCATACATACTATAGCTGATAATATTGCTAGATTTTAAAAGGATTTCTGCTACGTTCTACAGGGGGATTTCTGTTAGATGGCATCTCTTCACAATCACGGCCTCCTTCTGAGCAGGGGGACGTGGAGGTGGGGAGTGTTTGTAAAGCTGGTTTGATGACCGGAAACCGGATGTCAATGCAGAACAGGGTGCCCTTTCAACGTAAACACGCGAAGCCACGTCTAACACACGCAGAGGCGCATTCTACAGGGCTAGGATGCCGTCGTCCCTAACGAATCCCTGACCTCGGGCTATCCCATGAGCACTCGTAGAGAGGTGAGGGGGATCGGAGAGGTGTACGAGGGACAGATCCTCCTGCCCCTGCTGGTTGGACGTTCCCCTATACGATCACCTGTCCAATCCCCTCAAATCTCCACAAGTGTCCGGCCAAGGGATTAGGGCTTGATTTGGGATGTGGATTTACTGTTATATCTGGTTGTAATCTTTCCAGTAGCTAGGGACATCTGACGAGGTCGAGCATTACAATTCATTACAAATAGTGACCCCCCACACACACACACACACAAACTGTGTGGCCAAAATCAAAACATTGGTCGAGTGTTGCCGATTCATGTGAGAGATGAAATGCTGATCTATGTTCACCAGAACGACTGTTAGATCCCTGTGTCAGAGCGGATTGGTTGCCGCGGAAAACGCAGGCGGCCGAACTTCACTCAACCGTTAAAACTAAAACGGTCACATCGACTACCTAATCACGTGATGTCACTCCACATCCTACGCTGATGCACCAGTTGACCCATGTCATGGTTAGGCCTTCTCCATGTCAAAAGCAAGGACAAATTCATCTCCCAGACTCCTGCTAGTCCCCACCAACCCTGCTAGTCCCCACCAACCCCAAACAGCCCCTGGCATATTCCAACCTCCCCCTCCCCCAATCAATCACACAATATAATCACTCATGTCCGTTTAAGTGCTGCTATGACAATGTATGGATTACTTAAGCCCATGCCGTCATATTAATCCGGACAGCCAGGCTGCCTGCTTCACATGGATAAAGGGAGTAGGGAGGAGGGGGGGGGGGTTAGGTCTGACCAGCTCCAGCCCCCCTCCTCCTCTTCCTCCACCAGGCTGGGTCCTCTTGCCTGGTCCCTGAGCCTGGTCCTCAGGTCATCATCCCAGCGTGATATCGCCCCCCGGCGGGGCTAGAGTCTGGGTGAGCACTGTTGTGTAGCGGGGGTCCAGTGTGGGCACAAAGCCCTTAAAGTCCCTGGACGCCTGCGTCCCAAACGCATCCAGAACATGCCGGTTCATCAGAGCAAACCTGCGGGAGAGGGGTGGGGGAGATGGACAGGAAGGTTATTCTTGTAGATCTTTATGACTTTGTTTCGTGTTTAGACGTTTAGGTCCGACACTCGCACGCTCTGACGCGCGCGTGCACACGTACACGCACCTGCCCTTGGTGAGACGCAGCAGAAACTTCCAGTAGGAAGGCCTGAGGTTCTGGACTTCCATCACCGCCTGCAACACAAGAGAGGAGCGTGGTGACTCAGCTGGCTCCTGCATCTTTAACCAGCGGCAGCGCCGTCACCACCGAGGCTACGTGCTCTGAGGCAGTCGGAGAGTTTTAGAGTGTGTGTGTGTGTGTGTGTGTGTGTGTCAGCGCCTTACCGCCTGAAAGCAAATGGCGGTGGAGACGGCATAGAGGAAAGTGTCGGCATGAGGGAAGTAAGGGAAGCGTCCGGACTCGATCCCCTTGAAGTACATGGTCTAACATAGGACAAACAGCACGGCAAGACTTAAAAACACGCTTGTCCCATCAATGATCTGATTTTTATTTTTATTTTATTTTTTAAACAATCGACAAGCTGATGTGTGAGCTCTCCACCCACAGGCCCACACGAATATGAACAAAGGAGCTGGTCTTACCTCGACCAGCTTCGAGAAGAGATACATCGAGATTGATGTGCTTTTGTAGAAGAACATGGAAATGCCAGCCAGGAACCCTGTAGAAACACAGAGGGAAAGAAAAAGAGGGAGAGAGAGAGAGAAAGACGTCAAAAGTAGAGAGAGGTGGGGGGAAAGCCGGGGTGGGGAGAAGTAGAGAGAAGGGACGGGCGAGGGAGGGGAACAATGAACAGTTATAACATTGTAATAATCCACGGGCCTGTCGTCAGCCAATCGCAGCGAGCACACAGTGTGACCTACCCGCGATGAGGGCGTGCAGCTCGTCGTCAAGGTTACGCACCCAGCGCAGGAGGCAGCTGGTTCCCTGGGAGAGGGGGACAAAAATGTGACGCGACTCCGCTACAGTTTGGCACGAGAAAATGAACAAAAGGAGGGGGTGAAGGGGGGGAGGAGAGGGTGACAGATCGATACCTTGTATATACTGACAAAGGACCCCAGGAAGGCCCCGAGTTGAAAGTTCTCTTTGTTGTAGAACAGGGAGGGGAGGCGGGAGGGTTTGGTGAACACCTGTCTGAACGCTGAGGGAACCTTCAGACAACACTGGATCAGGTAGCCCACGCTGAACATACGGACGAAGCCCTGAGCAGCACAAGAGGCAAGGCAAACACACAAGACGTTGTTGCGCTACAGCAAAGCCATTTGTTCCATCAGATATTTCCTGGCCCCCCTCCTTAAAAGATCTGTGATTGTATGTAGATATTTACTGTTGTATACAGGAAGTATTGTCTTGAGGACATTTCTGAGGGACGAAGCAAAAGGAGGGAAGCAGGTTTCCAGTCTTACCTTGATACAGTAGGCGATGCAGTTCTCCTGATAATGTTTACAACATCTATGTCTGGGACCGTGCTTGCATCTTGAGGAAGGAAAATAAATAAATAAATAGTCAACACCATTAGAACTGTATGTGAGCTTGCAAACGTGTATTCGTGCTTTCCTTTCAAACGCATGCACTTCTTCTCACACAGATTCCAGCAGCCGTCTCGTGAGGGCAAGCAGCCCCGATCTCCTACTGGGATCGGGGCTTCCCGCCGACGCCGGTGACCTCTCCGTCTCCGCGGCGACCGTGGGCTCAGGAGGGTCGGGGCGGGCGCTCTCTGTCAGGGCTGAGTGGTTGGGTATCTCCTCCTTCCCCACGATGAACCTTGAGGGGATAGGACACAGCCTCGTCAACTCGGCCTCCATCAGCCGTCTCATGTTAGAGCCACTCCTTGGAGCTCCTTGGAGCCACAATGCATGTCTGTATCCCGTGAACGCTTACTTGAGTGCTGAGAATGCAAAGCCCTTGAGCCCGTCTTTACACCTGGGGGAAATGATTAAAAACGTCACTTCTTTTCACAACTCCCGAGTGCGATAGGCCAGCCCGATGTGATGAATTGATGGCGATCACATGATTATTTTTGACGGTTTATGATTTGTCGGTGTACAAATGTGGACTGTCTCTCCCAGGTGCCCCCGGTTCCCTCACCTGAAGAAGAACATGTAGAGCGATGCGGTCATGCAGAACAGGAGAACCTACAGAGACACGTGGGGGGGGGGGGTCACATATCGCCCATGGCACATATCGCCCGCCTCTACCCCTCCAACCCTCCCCCCTCCCATCTCTGTACCCACCTCCCTCCCTCCCATCTCTCAACCCCTCCATCTCTGTATTCCTCCACAGTGTCAAGTCTCGGTTCAAGGCCAGTGAGGTCACCTCTCCGTGTTTGAGTGGGTTGACGATGCCTCGTGTCACGGCCATGCGGAAGATTGTCTCGGTGGCCTGGAGGAGGAGAGCGCACAGTCAAGACGCCTGTCTGTCTGACAACAGCCTGGCCATGTGGCCGCATTGAAAAACTGAAGACGACACCAAACTAAAGCCTGTACCAGGTTTGTCATGTATATTGTCAGCAACCCTCTCCTGTGAGCACAGAGGGAAGTAGAGAGGGGGGGGGGAAGGAGAGAGAGGGGGGGAGAGAGAGAGAGAACAGAAAGTACATTTCATAAATAGCCCTACAGCCTGACACAGTGAAAGTAGCTGTTTTACATGTTTTTCTCTCGTTGTGTTTGTTGTGATTGTTTGCACTGGCTCAAGAGATCTGGGACATGAACATGAACTACCGGGGAGAGTCCCACCTGCTCTTCCGCTCCAGAAGGATAGCGATGTAAGACGCCGGCAACGCCGCTCCAAACCCTGCCGTCCATGAGTAGAACCCACCAAATAGTTTCCTACGCCGTGCGGGGTACACAAACACATGCCATTAGCTATGTACGGCGGCTATGTTTATCGAGGGGCCAACTAGGTGAGAGGACAAGTAAATACTACCAGCTTAACACTAAACATAGATCTAGCATTAAAAACGGCGCTGGACACTATTACTTTTTAGACTGCGTGTCTCAAAGCAATGGCTTGCACTTTCTTTAGATTGGGCGAGTTGCGTCACACTGGTCGGAGTATCACAAGCTATCTGTCTCATCTCCTTCCTGTGGACTTTCCACCCCGTTACGGGGGACAAAGGGTCATGTCTGGAAACTTTGATTGGGTGTCCGACGGGTGTGGACTGGATCAAGGACGAAGTGTTTGCGCACAGGGAAATGCAGCCAAAGAATGCTGCAAGCGTGCCCACCTGAGAATGCAGAAGAAGGCAATGTAAAGGCCTCCGTTGGCTGTGAGGAAAGAGGTGGACTGGAGGATCTCGGGGAGCAGTCTCTTCATGTAGTACTCCTTCTTCCTTCTCCTAAGGATGGCTGCAATCTGAAACACGGACACGCATAGTAGTATAGTATTGCAGTGAGTGTGCTAGTTGACCTTGATAAAACAGACACAAAAATGACTAATAAGGACAGGGAGGCTTTCAGTTAGGTGGGCTATTCAGTGCGACAAAGTACAACATAGATTGATGTGAAAGAAAGAGGACAATAGCTATAAAGTTGCAGAACATTTTGAGTTTGGGAAACAAGTACGAGATGATTGTTGGCAATAGTTCAGTCTGAATACTCAAGTAGACCACTAAGCCTCTTACACTGATTTAAGGTCTAACTGGAAACATGTACTGGCAGCCCGGTCATAGACATGAGACTACAAATGTGTATTTGACCGAGAGAAACAGGGAGTGCTGAAATAAAGCCAGAGTCAATGTCAGTGAACCCAGGGTGTGTATGTTGCAGTGTGTAATATGTAGGCTCCAATGCAACATTAGTAGTAGGAAGAATTCGGGGCAAGTCAAGTGTCCTAAAATAGACAACATTGTTGTTGAAGAAGCAACACACTGTTTTCGAATTGACGACGGACAAGCACAGTCAGTAGTAGTCAGCTGGCTAGTTATTTAGTTGCCAGCTAATAAACGAGTTGAAAGTTCGGTTCGGCAGTTGTTAGATGATGTTAACTCGGGTGCTATGAGTAGAAACAAGGAAGAAAAGAGAAGTTCTGTTGAGCAAGAAGGAAACTAAACTACAAGTGAAAAGTTGCTAGCTCTAGCGATAACTGTCATTCAATAAATACTGTGGTAGGCAGCACTTGAAGGCTACGTTTGGTACAGTACCGCTAGCTTTTGTATTTGCTGTAGACAGCAAGCCAGCTAGCTAGCTAAAACTGCTTTGAATAAAAGATGAGTGAAAAGACAGGAGAAGAGAGTAACTGAATATGAATGTTTCCAGTGTCTAGCTAGCTACTTTGCAGGTCAATTGTAGCATGCATAAACTTGGGCCCCCACCAGCTAGCTAACAGTAGCTCTGACAACCACCAACTAGCTAGGTTAGCTACTAATGTTAGCATAGTTAATTTGCTAGCCAGCTGGTGCAGTAAAGGTCTTCATAACTCACCAGATATAGCGGTGCATATATTTTAAAAGAGACCTCCAGAGCCCCTGCAGTTATGTCCAAGGTAGAATGGACACATGAAGGATTCCAAGTGTGTCCAATTTCGTAGCAACTGTGCGGAATCTTACTAAGAGCAGCCATGTCTCTACGCTGCTGGACCAGACCAAAAGTAGCTATCCTCAACTCAACAATGCGCGCTCTCCGAAACAAGCGCGCCCCCGATTTCTGAAGGGTAGGCAGGTAACTGGAGGACATTCAGGTTTAATTAGCCTAGTTTGTCAAATGATTGATTTATTCTTTACTTGTATTTCTTAAAAAATATATATGTACGTACAATACATCAAATGTTAAACATATGTATAAATGTATAGTTGCAGGAAACATCATTAGCCCAATTCAATTAATGCTTTTCACAAGATCTATTTGTACTACAGGTGGTCAGTCAGCAGGTGTCATACCGAACGCATGCATTTAAGCTAAACAAAACGGACAGACATGCTGTTCAGAAATCCAGCTTCAGGCTATCCCTACACTATGAGCTACACTATTAAGCTCAGAGGGTTGAGGTCCCAAACTGACACTGACACTCTGTCACTTTACCACATATTGCCCGAATGCACTCTCATATTTTTTGTTGTATTTTATATTGTATAGTTCTGTCAATATTTAGTTGTACATTTTTATACATTACATTTTTTAATATTGTATATTAAAGGATAGCACACACACTTTAAGATTTAAAGATTGAGCACTTTGAGCTGCAATTCTTGTATGAAAAGTGAGGTATAAATAAAGTCTTACTATTATGTTTACTGTATGCACCTGCCCACAAAAGTAAATTGAGAGAAAGGCTAAACGACTGTACTCATTTCATTTAATTTTTATTAGGATCCCCATTAGCGGCCCATTTAATGGCAGCTAATCTTCTTGGGGTCCTCTTTAAAATATTCACAACATAAAATTACACAAAGCAATAACAACACAAATTACAATCAAAAGAATTCATTGCAACAGAACATTGAAATTACATTCAAAATATTACCAAGTGAAAGAACATGAGAATTTCCAGCTTTCACAAGGTCATTTGCAGCAATTCCTGGGTTACTGTCCTCTTAAATTTATATTTGTTCTGAATTCTGTGTGATGAGACAGAGAGTCGATTCCAAATAGATAATGCTCTGTAAAGTGATGTGCGTTTCAGAAAATTTGTCCTGGGAAGTGGAAGTTTTATGTCACCACCTAGTGCCTGCCTGGTGGCATATAGGTGTCTACTTCCTACAAAAACAAGCTGCTTAGAGAGAAACTGTGGCTGTTTCATAAAAACTGCATTCCACAATAGTAAAATTAATCGTAGTTTAATTTTGTCGTCAACTGTGAGCCAAGAAAGGCATTTGTGCATCAGGACCACGTTAGTCTCAAGAGAGCACTGGAGGACGGTCCTCGCTGCCCTATTTTGTACCACTTGAAGCTTACGAAGGTCTTTTTGTGATGCAGACGACCATATAATTGGACAGTTTTCTAAATGGCACAAAACAAGAGACTGAACAACCTGTTTAGCAATGGACATAGGAATATATGACATACATTGGACATTGCACTCGGAGAGACTAAAACCAGTGAGAGGGCTCTATCAACTACAAGCCCAGAGCGAAGCCCCCCACATCACTAACGACTCTCACCTGGCCAACGGCCTGAACGAGTTCTACTGCAGATTTGAAAGACAATTGGACTGAACTACACCTCCCAAGAACCCCCCACCCCCCAAACACACACACACCACAGACGACTCTTTCCGTTCATGAGGGAGACGTTAACAGACTTTTCAAGAGGCAGAACCCCTGCATAGCCGCTGGGCTGGACTCTCCAATCACCCTCAAGCACTGCACTGACCAGTCTCAAGTCCTCCACCATCATCCCTGTGCCCAAGAAGCCACGGCCAACAGGACATAGTGACAGACCAGAGGCCCCTGGTCTGTAGTCAGAGGACCCTGAGGTGTGCGCGGAAGATTGTGGCCGACTCCTCCCACCCTGGACCCTCTGTTCCAGCTACTCCCCTCCAGCAGAAGGCTCCGGTCCATCAGGACCAAAACCTCACGCCATTAGAAAAGTTTCTTTCCATCCTCTATTGGCCTCTTCAACAAGGCCAAGGACTCCCACTGATATTTAACTATTATCTATTGTAAGTCCATCAGACAACTATTGTACTACGCACAAGCCACCTTGATATCTTTTGCACTATGCTGCCCATTCATATTCTTAAATTTGTTTTTTTACTTTTACTGTTTGTTTATTGAATACAATACCAGCATTTAGAAAATAATTGCACTTGTAAGTTGTTTGGTATTAATATAGAACAACACATCAAAGACAACAATGCAGCAAAACATGGAGCCCATTCATATTCGTATTCTTATTTTTACATATATTTAACATTTTAAATTGTTTAATATTTTAAATTTAATTCTTAGAATTAGCTAGACTATTACGTTTTTTCTTTTAATTTAAGATCCGTATATGTTTATCGTTGCACCTTCCTGCCACATTAAATTCCGTGTTTGTATAAACCTACATTGCGAATAAACCAAATGATACTGATGCCTATTAGTCAATTAGACTAGCCATAGGCCTATTACTTTCCTACATTCTGAAAAAATAAAAGGCACCTACAATCAATAGCTTACTATCTTGAATATTCAGTTCATTTTCGTCAAGTGTCTATTGCTGAAGTGGGCGGACCGGGTCCCCACGACATGAAGCCAAACGGACGCAAAATGCTGAATAGAGCGACTGTTTCCTAAAGCGGAGTTTCGTAACTACTCGGATTCCCGGTGTAGACGTGCATGCATGGAGTTAACGGAAGTTTAGTTTCTGTTCCTCCCAAAACAAAAAGCCTAGGGTACATCAAATAGGCTATAGTCTCACTCCACCACAACAGTAGCCAACTACTCATCTGACTGGATGGCAGGGTTTCGGAGCATGTTCTCGGGTCTGGTACTCCTGTTGTCTGCCATAGCGGAGGCTGAATGCAGAGAGAGAGTTTACTATATCGGGATCGTAGAGAGAAACTGGGATTACGCACCAAGTGGCAAAAATCTTATCAATGGAAAAAACATCGCAGATGATGAGTAAGTTCTTTGACTGAATGTTTGCCTTCGTTTAATGTAAAAAAACAAGACGTTCCAGTTAAATTGTTTAGATGGAGTAATTGCTATAGCCTCCCATGTTACCGCTACAGCAGGAGAAGAGCAAAGAGGGAAATCTTAAAAGATAAAATACAAAAGGCAACTTTCAAAAAAATCATTACATTAATCTAATGATCTGAAAGTTTTGCTTTGGTGAGCTTTTGGAAAAAAAACTCTCTTGCGACATTTTGACTATAGCTATAGCCTATAATAGGCCTACACAGTATAAAATGTATATTTTAATGCATGTATTTTTTATTGCCATCGCAGTTAAACAGCACTGAGAAAGCAGAGGTACCCCCACGTCTCTGCAAACACCCATTCGAGATTTCTGTAGAAGCTCAAATGATAGTATTCTGGAATGTCAAGTTCTGGCAAAACAAACTGCCTACTGCATGCTTAATCTGGAACAATGGTGTTCAACCCTGGTCCTCAGGGTCCACTGCCCTGTATGTTTTAGATCTTTCCCTGATCCAACATACCTGATTCAAATGAATGGGCTTTGATCAAGCTCTGTGGAATCCTGGTAACAACCTTAAGTTGAAACAGGTGTGCTGGAGCAGGGAAACATCTTAGACATACAAGACAGCAGACCCCAAGGACCAGGATTTAACATGATGCTATGTTCTCAAATTGAAAAAGTGTCACATAAAGAATCGCAATAAATTAAGAATTTATCATTTTATCATCACATATATTCAGATCTAATTTAAGGAAAAAAGCATGAAAAGTTATCATATGAGTAACCTGTAATAATCTATACAGGCCTACCTCAAGTTTTGCTTCTATGGTCATGTGCAGTAGCGCAGTTGCGGGATTTGTGTGAATATTGACGGTTCTGACATCTCTCATCCATATTTATCATCATATATATGAAACGGCACAATTCTTTTAGCTCTACATTGCCAACATCACATGTACTGAAAAGAATGTAATTTACCATTACTAAAACTATGGTGGAGGCTAAAGTTCGAGAGGCAATCACAAAAGGATTTGCTGTTGTGCCGTGCAACAAAATGTGAAATGTGAGTTATTCTAATAAATAATCACAGAGGCAGTTATATAAAATGTTATATCATTTATATCATTTATATCAATCATCCCAATCATCCCAATCATCCCTGTTCAAGGCCTACCAGTACACAAAAATGGGTGGAGAAGAGCAGAGTGTAACGGATGGACTCCCAGGACGAAGGGTTCCGTATCCAAATATGGGTTTTATTAGGTGTAGTCAGACATGCAGGAGTCATACACATATAATCAGAGCCCAAAAGAGACAAAACTTCGCCCTGAGTGACTGGCTTAAGTACCCTACACCTGAGTAATGGAGCAGGGGGGTAGACTCATTACTTATGACTAATTATTAACGTGTGCAGCTGCGTGCGACGTGTGTGCCCTCTCGGTACTCCGGTGACTGTGTTCTGTGGCTGGGAGGCCTGATTGTGACACAGGGTGTTTCAGTCAGACATGATGACTCGGTCCTTATGTGTTAGATGGGCTGAATCATGAAGTTCGGGCAGTTCCCAGGTGGCCCCCTGGTGGCCATGGGCTCCCCTCACATTCAACTTAATTGCCTCGATCTGCTAATTGTATTTTCCCTTATTCCTTTCCTTATTACCAGATCTGGAGAGATAGCAGGCAAGCTGTAAATTGGATATGGAATCTCACACAATCACAGTTCTTTAATGTCCTCCAAACCCCCCTCCCCTTAAAAAATAAATAATCCTTTCTCTCCCTCTGTAACCTCCATTCATGTATTCTTTCTCCCACTCTGTCTGTCTGTCTGTCTGTCTGTCTGTCTGTCTGTCTGTCTGTCTGTCTGTCTGTCTGTCTGTCTGTCTGTCTGTCTGTCTGTCTGTCTGTCTTTCTGTCTGTCTGTCTGTGTCAGACATGCATCTGTGTTCCTGGAGAAAGGGCCCCATCGTATTGGCCGTGTGTATAAGAAGGCTCTGTACCGGCAGTACACAAATGCATCGTACAGCCAAGAGACCCCCAGACCGGCTTGGCTGGGTCTCCTCGGACCCATTCTGAGGGCAGAGGTTGGTGACGTCATAGTGGTGCACCTGAAGAATTTTGCATCCAGGAACTATTCCATACACCCCCACGGAGTCTTCTACGAGAAGGACTCAGAGGGTATGATACTTCCACTTCCACACCAACACAGGCCCGCATCTGTACAAACACGCACTTGCCTATTATTATCTATCGCACTGACCATCTTCTCAAATGACTGTTAAAACAATATACACACTCTTTCCTACAGTGGATTTCCTGGCAAAGAGCAAACGATACTGCTTTATCTCCATCCTAGTTAGGTGTGTAAAAGGTCATCTTTCAGAATTGTCGCAATACATGGCAGGAGTTTTGTCAGTCTTTTGACCCAAAAGAGACACCAAAATATCACTGCAGTGGATATAGTTTCCTCTTTTGTATACGTCTCCATGTCCGCAAACACACTGGCCTTTGCTGGTCTGTTTTTAGACATCCAATACGTCAGCACTGTTTAGTTCTTCCCAGACTTGTGGCCTCATTGGCTTTAGAATTGGTGCCCTTGTGCCAGTCAGCAAGCCAGACAGGAAGCCATTTAGATAACATTGATACCATCGACCGTTGTGGAACAGACTACAAGACAGACAGTCAATGTACACGAGAGTAGGAGAAAAGAGGGAGAGCTCAAAAAGTCATTCAAAGGCATTTTCTTACGATAGATTTACTACTGAAAACTACGTCCAGCCTATCATCTGGAGTACAATCGTTCTGGCTAGTTTCTGCCTTATGTCTAGATATATTTTAAGATCCAGCAGGATATCCACCCTTAAAATCCTCCTTCTGTGAGCAATGAAAACAATGTTTTGGCTTTCAAGCCATACTTAAAAACAGGCCGCCTGCGTCTTCCCCTGTATGTGACAGTTGAAACAACATGCGCTGGGTATCTTTATGTACATCTTTCAAGTGCTAAGCTATGTCATGTGACAAGATGAACTCAAAGGTTGTTTCAGGACCTTCTGTGCTGTGAGATCATTGGTCTATTTTATGAAGCACCCTTACACAAGTGTATGTTGGAGATAAGGACCACGATGATACAGTTATTGACATCCGTTAGTAATGAAAGATTTACTGAGTGAAGTGTTTTAGGAAGATGTCCAATAATATATATTTTAGTGTAGTATCTTGCCATTTCATGATGAACCAGAAGAGTGTTATCCTGGATAGGAAACTTATCACAATACTCCAACCTCAGCCCCTTGCTACTGTCTAAACCCTTGACCTGACAGTGCCTTATCTCAATCCATTGGTACTTATTCACCAGTCAACAAAATTGTTGTATTTTAAAGACAGTTGACACTTTTCAGGGAGACTAAAGTGGGCTCCAAATTTATTGGCACCCCTTGGCAAAGATGAGTAAAAGCAATTCACATGGTTTTGCTCAAAATAATGAAGGTTGGATTGTTATAATTCTTTCCAATGTGAATAAAAAATGTGACATTTTTTATCACACTTTTTACTAATCTTTGCCAAGAGGTGCCAATAATTCTGGAGTTGATAGTACACATGGACTGATTAACAAGTTGTTGTCTTCCCCTTTGTCTTCATGTATTCCCCCTTAAAGTAGTCTAGCTCCAATGACCTCCATGGTTCTGTGTTTTTTACTGTAAAAAATGTTTGTCCACTAGGGGCGCTGTACCCGGACGGGACCTCCGGCAAGCTAAAGCATGATGACCACGTGCCTCCAGGCAGCAATTACACCTACCGCTGGGAGGTGAGGCCAGAATATGCCCCTACGGAGGGGGACGCCAACTGCCTAACCTGGGTCTACCACTCCCACTTGGAGGCTCCCAAGGAGGTCTCCTCTGGACTCATAGGCGGACTGTTCACCTGCAAGAAAGGTGGGCTGTGTGTAGCGGTAGGGGAGAGGTACACAAATACCGGACCAATGTCGGATGCATCCATTAGATGAATGGAGTTGACAGCAATTAAGGGATGTTTGATATGCCTTACAGTTGACACTTGCGGGACTCATTCTGTTTCATGATGTTGGGTAATAAGTCAAACATACCCAACTATGGGATTGCAGTTGCCTATCATTTTCCCCAGTCCCAGTTGTTAAATTAGGTCATGATCTCACAATCTAAGATTTTGAAAGATGTTTTTAAAAGTAGTTTTGTGTTTAACCAGGAATCCTGAGAGACAGTCCTGTATCTGAAGCTGCCCAGCCCAGGCCAGAACCACAGCGTATGGATGTGGACCAGTTCCTGTTCCTGATGTTCACAGTGACAGATGAGTCCATGAGCTGGTACCAGGAGGAGAACATCCGCACCTTCTGCTCTGATCCAGATGGAGTCGACCGGGAAGACCCAGACTTCAAGGAGTCCAACTTGATGCATGGTGGGTCTTGTAGTCCTGTAGATTCCATGACGGTTTCTGTGGCCCAACTGAATGGGTTTATTCCAAGGGCCTTCCTTCTTTGTTCTCATCCTCTCTTGATCAGTCAGTGGTGTCAAGTATCTGAATCAAAAAAGAAACCGAACAGCTTGACGTGTCCTTTTGCTTATTTTCTGCTCGTTTGTGACAGCAGTTGATAGTCACGTGGACAAGGCCCCCCTTTACAATTCTGTCACACGCCGAGCTTGACAAGCACCATGCGTGTTCTCTTCCTCTCTCTGCCCTTCTCTGCCCTCTGATAGCTATCAACGGGTACATGTACGGTAACCTGCCCGGCATTGAGCTGTGCCAGTTCCGTCGTGTGGCCGTGCACCTCTTTGGCATGGGGAACGAGGTGGACATTCACACCGCCTACTTCCAGGGAAGCACGCTTTTGGACCGCGGTCACCGCGGCGACATCGTCAGCCTGTTCCCAGCCACCTTTGTCACCACTGAGATGGTCCCCATGACGACGGGAAAGTGGTTGCTGAGCTGCCAAGTCAACGACCACCTGCAGGGTAAGACCGCTGCCCCTTGACCTCTGACTGAGGAGAATGTGTCGTGGTTGCCAAAAAATCACAAAGTCTGGTCTCATCATCTCATATTCTGCTCCATATACGGATCCTTCTAGACTCTGCCAAGACAAGGCCCTGTATTTCTGACACAGGGTCCCATGGTTAGATAACAGCCAGTAGCAGAACATCTCCCCCTCCCTCTTTCAAAGGTTAAGCAGAGGCTCCATAGCTTTTACCTGACATGTCAAGACATGCCAGACCAAGATAATATGATGCCCTAGGCGATGTTTTGGATTGGCTATTCCTCGTGTACCCTTAGACTCCAGTGCAGAATGTTCTTTTGGACTACTCCCCAAGAGGTGAGAGACGCAGACATCGACCAGCTAAATGATCAATAATCCTGAGTTTAGGAAATAACAACCATATTTCCTCACCCTGGAATGCTGTAGTCGCTCTCTTACGAGTCATCATACGTTACCTGAATTTACACAGTCAACACATCTTGAAAAAAAGAACGTAATTAGACCAGAAGGAATTCAGGTCAGTGATTACTCAAAAAGGAGAATGGGAAATCATTTGCTCTCCTCGGTGCTCTTATGTCCTCCTGTGACGCTTCCCTAGCCCTGTGACATCGACTGGGGCCCTGGTTCTGCTGAGCAAGCATTCCCGTGGGTGATTAACCCTATAAGTGTTCCCTGCAGCTGTTAAATACAGGTTTTATAATAGCTCCTGTGTCATTGTTCCTGACCTCCCTCTGGGATGTGTGTGTGTGTGTGCACGTGTGTACGTGTGCGTGGTCGTGTTGTGTTGTCCAGCTGGGATGCAGGCCTTCTATCAGGTATCGTCCTGTGGAATGGGAGACAGGCCCCCAGGGGCTCCTCCCGGTGGCCAAGTGCGGAAATACTACCTGGCAGCCGAGCAGGTCAGCTGGGACTACGCTCCTTCAGGAATGGACAAGATAAACAACATATCACTCACAGACGGTGAAAGGTAAATACAGGTTTTGAGGACAAGACACCGATGCCGTTTATGGATGCAACCGTGCCCGTGCAATATCTTTAGGTTGTTCAGTAGTTCCAAGTGTGCTAAGTGCAATTGTGAGGTTAGGTACTATGTACCTTGGACTCCTTTCCGCCTGGCTGTCGACTCCGCCCTATTTCGCTGTAGCGAGACATTCCATCCAACAGACTTATCAAAGGGGTATAAAGAGACTCGGTTTTAAACTCCCCCTCACGCTTTCCCTTCCCCCTCCCAGTCCGTCTGAAGTGTTTTTAGGCAGGACAGAAGGCAGGCTTGGCGGCAGGTACCAGAAGGCGGTGTACCGGGCCTACACAGACGACACGTTCTCCACCAGGAAGCCGGTGACGCCGGACACCCTTCATCTGGGCCTGCTGGGTGAGCTCCTCCATCTCTCATCATCCTCTCTTTCTACCTTTCCTGCCTTCTCTCCATATCTCTAGCTCTCTGCCTCTCGAGCTCTCCCTTCTCGACTTTCCTCCCTCTCTTCGGGTCAGCGTGTGACTACGGTGTGTGCTTGCTGTCCTGTACCCAGGGCCTGTGTTGAGGGCTGAGGTCGGGGACACCCTCCAGGTGACGTTCATGAACAAGGCAGACAGGAGCTACAGTATCCAGCCTCACGGCCTGCAGTTTGAGAAACGCTTCCAGGGCACTAGCTACCAGGATGGTCCGAAACAAGCATTGTCTAACAGCACACACACACACACACACACACATACATATGCACACGCTCGCACATATACATAGCACACTCTCACTTTCAGACACGCACACAAACACCTTCACACCACTCTGAGAAAATATTTGTGTTCTATATTTCCGTTCTTTAGCCTATAAGTCATGAATCCGTCCTTGCTACTCCTGTGTGTGTCCATCAGGAGCTGATAAACCCGGCTCCCAAGTCCTCCCAGACCAGACCTTCACCTATAGCTGGCAGGTGTTGGAGGGTCCCTCGCCCTCAGACCCCCCCTGCATCCCCTACCTGTACTACTCTGCCTGTGACCCCATCCAGGACACCAATACTGGCCTGGTAGGACCCCTGCTGGTGTGCAAGAAAGGAACTCTGGGAGGTTCAGGCATACAGGTACCACACCGGTCCACTATTTAGCCATCCAAGATGGCCAAATTTACCAGCTGGAAGAGTATTTGTGTGTACTTATTCCCAGTGTATGTGTGTGTTTGACAGAGAGGAGTAGATAAGGAGATGTTCCTGCTGTTTTCCATTATGGATGAGAACCTGAGCTGGTATCTCCAAGCGAACATTGATACTTACGGAACTAACGAGTCCAACCCAGAGGATGAGAACTTTCTGGAAAGCAACAAGATGCATGGTACTGTTCCAACACAACTTTCGAGGGCTTTTGTGTGTGTGTGACAGCAGGAGGGGCGGTTGGTCACAGTCCTCAGAAAACCCCTACCAGGAATAAGATGAAGATTTGACGATTTTTTTAATAATATATTGACTGCGGCTGGTGTGTTTTCTTTTCTTTGTTTTCTGTTTATATCTTGTTTGTGTTCTCAGTGACTGATATCCAACTCTGTTTATCTTTCTGCATCCCAGCAGTGAATGGGTTTGTGTATGGGAACCTTCCTGGCCTGGAGCTGTGCTCCGGGGACAGGGTTGTGTGGTACACCTTTGGTCTGGGAACCGAAACAGACATCCATGGGGTTTACTTCCAGGGCAACACCTTCCAAAGGCAGGGCACAACCCGGGACACACTCAAACTGTTCCCTCACACTACGGCTACTGTGACTATGAAAGCGAGGAGAGCTGGTCAGTCATTATTTGGTCTACACACACACACACACATACACACACACACACGGACACACACACATGCAGCAGCCCCTTCTCAGTGATTTCAGTCCCCAGACACAATCCACACTCGCATAGATAAACACAGGCCTTGCCAAACAGGGAATCCATCATAGTTTGCTGTGACTGAAGGCATCCTGTTGGCCATGAACTGTCTGGCTGAAATAACCTCTTCCTATTGTGGTTTAGACATGATTGTATGGTGTGAAAGTAGATGTCATACAGCTATGAATATGTAAGATTATTGTGAGTTTGGTCAGAGGGTACATTTTTCAAGGTCATGACATCAGTACTGTATGTTAGAAGTTGAAAGTATTTACTAATCGCTGACAATCAGGATAAACTAGCCCATGGACCATTACATCATCTTAACTTCTAAACACTTGAAAACCGGAAATGCGTGACTAAACTTTACAGTACATGGGTGGTTACAGGAATGCAAGCCAAAGCCAGAGATCCAAATAAACCTTGCCGTCCCCTTAAGTTAATTTATAGTCTCTGTGTAGACAGCTTTAACCTCAAGTCAACCTTTGTGGTGTCAACATAGACAAAAGAGACAATATCCACACAATGGCTTCTCCACTTCCAAAAACCACTCACACTTCCAGCCTTACTGCTGTGCCAATGAGCTCTCATCTAGGAGCATGTGACCAGGACCAGGGCGTGTGACCTTCGACCTCTTTCCTCTTGCCATCTCTACTCCCCCCCCCCCGCCCCCGCCCCTACCCGCTGTACCCAGGTGTGTATGAGGTGAACTGCAGGGTGACGGACCATTACATGGCTGGGATGAGACAGCGGTACTCTGTGGCGGAGTGCCCTGGGAGGAACCTCACACACACGCTGGCACACACACGTCCCTCGGCCGTGGTCCAGTTCTTCATCAGCGCCGAGGAGGTGGAGTGGGACTACTCACCTTCCCGTTCCTGGGAGCTGGAGAAACACCAAGCCACCCTGGACAACAGGTGGGGTGCTGTGTGTGTGTGTGTGTGTTTGTGTGTGTGTGTGTGTGTGGGATAGAGACGAAAAGCAAGATTGTTTTTGTGTTTCATTGCAACTATTGACCTTTATTAGAATTCTCAATCTTGTGCCTCAGTGACATTGTCTGTCTGGAAGCTTTCTAGGACAATGGAAATGAGTCCAGCCAAGATGGCTATCAGTCTGGGACGTGGCCTTTTTAATATTCCAAGAAACGGTGTTTCTGTATTTTGTTACCTGTTTTTTTGTCGTTGTATATTGTTGTCCCTAGTCCAGGAAACATCTTTGTGGGCAAAGGTGAGCGGCAGATTGGGTCTCGCTATAAGAAAGCTGTTTACAGAGAGTACACTGATGCCACCTTCAGGACGCAGAGGGAACGACTGGCGGACCAGCAACACTTGGGAATCATGGGTAGGTTTGCATCGAATCCACATGCGTTACCGCCACTCATCCTGTCTCATGACCATAGCATAACATTGTAGCAGGTGATCTTCGACCTTCTGTCAATGATTGTTTGTACATCTGTCCCCCAGGCCCCATTGTCAGGGCAGAAGTTGGGGAGCAGATTCTAATCACCTTCAGGAACAATGCTAGTCGGCCCTACTCCATCTATGCCCATGGCATTGAGACCAGCGACACGCACACTCCTGTTGAACCAGGTGAGAGAGAGGAGACACAGGCATAGAGGGATGCATTAAACGACTTCTTTATACTCTAGTGTGTGCTTTTCTTATACTGCAATTTCTATGAAAGTCCCTGTGTGTCTTAGTTACATTGAGTCATTTAACAGACGCTCTTATCCAGAGCGTCTTACAGTAAGTACAGGGACATTCCCCCTGAGGCAAGTAGGGTGAAGTGCCTTGCCCAAGGACACAGCGTCATTTGGCACGGCCAGGAATTGATCTGGCAACCTTCAAATGACTAGTCCGATTCCCTAACCGCTTAGCCATCTGACTCCCCATCTTAGTATGCGCTTATCTTTCGTGTGAGAACTTTTTCTGCTTTCGTATGAAGTAATATTAACATTCTACAACAACATCTCTAAATGATGTAACATTCCTCATATAATAATGGGAAAACGTGTCCAAACCTTTGACTGGTACCGTATATTTGATCATATAGACACAGAGATAATCTATCTATCTATCTATCTATTAATCGAATCTATCTGAGTGTAATGCTTGACTATGTGTGTGTCTTGTGAGGCTTCATGACAGAGTTCCGGTGGGATGTCCCTGAGGGGTCCGGCCCAGGGCTCTCTGACCCTAACTGCATCTCTTACGTCTACTACTCCCCTGTGGATGTCATCAAGGTAAACACACACACATACACACACCAAGTATGTCATGTCAGGGCTTTTATGTAATCACAGTTTTCACTTCAAGTTATGCCACTAATGTGTGTGTGTGTGTGTGGGTATATATCTATGTATGTGTGTGTGTGTGTGTGTGTGCAGGACCTGTTCAGTGGTCTGCTGGGGCCCTTGGTGGTGTGCAGAAAGGGGACTCTGAGTGGGCTGGGTGCGGGGGGAGGAGGGGACAGGCGGAGGACAGACGCCCAGCGGGAGTTTGCTCTGCTCTTCCTGGTGTTTGACGAGAACCAATCCTGGTACCTGGAGGACAACATCAGGACCTACCTCAACACCAACCCCGACAACTTCACCTCGGACGACAGCTTTACGGAGAGCAATTTGATGCATGGTGGGAGATGGAGAGAGAGGGATGGATGGATGTGTGTATGCATGTATAGATAGATGGAGGATTGAATGGAAGGATATAAAGACAATGTGAGTTTTTTTTTAAATGTAGCTCTTCATGATTGATCTGTTTGTATGCATGGTGTGTGTATGTGTGTGTGTGTGTGTGTGTGTGTGCGTGTGGTAGGTATAAACGGTCAACTGTACGGTAACCTGAAAGGCTTGGCCATGACCACGGGGGAGTTGGTAGACTGGTACCTTCTGGGCATGGGGAATGAGAAGGACATTCATACGGTTCACTTCCACGCCGAGACCTTCACATACAAGGTACACCATCATCCTTCTCCTCAGCTTCCACTGTCATTATAATCATTTCCATCTCCATAACTGTGGCTATCACGATCCACATTCGTCATTCTAACCGTCATCATGAGCCATGAGAACTAACACTATCATGCCCAGTACCATCATCGCAACCATGCCAAAAATGCCATTTAACAGTGAAATACGTTGTAATGGAAACATGTACACATGACTAAGTTATTCATGAACAACTTCTTCATGAACTATGTAACGTGGTTCAGGGCACTCCTAGGGGGTTTCTCTCAGAGCAGGACACTTGCAGGACGGTGGCACCTAGATGATGTGTCCGTCCCACAGAAGGGACGTACTCTTTCCGAGACTACAGTTCCCATCATCTTAACCCTCTTCCTTCATGGATAGAACACTGAAGGAGCATGAAGTCAGCTCTTTAAGGCACAGAGCTTCATGGTTTGATTAGGTCTGTCTAACCCCCCCTACTGTGTTCCGTCCTTTCCTCCCTCCCTCCACACTTTTTTTTTCTTCTCTTGTTTCTCTTGTCTTCTCTTGTGTGCGTGCATGTGTTGATGTCTGTGTGTGTGTTTGTGTGTGCGTGCGTGTGTGTGTGTGTGCATGCATTTGTCCGCATACGTGTGTGTATGCGTGTCTTTGTGTGTCTTTTGTGTGTGTGCGTGTGTGTCAGACGGACCACATCCACCGTGCAGACGTGTTTGACCTGTTCCCAGGAACGTTCCAGACCATCGAGATGGTAGCCGGTAACCCTGGAACGTGGCTGCTACACTGTCACGTTTCAGATCATATCCACGCTGGCATGGAGACCACCTTTACTATCAGAGGTGTGTGTGCGTGTGTGTTTACGTGTGTGTGTCACTCTGCTTGTTTGTTATAACTCACTAGCCTCCTCTAATGCCCAACTTATCTTTCTTTCTTCCAGCAAACTCCTCTCAAGGTTAGATTTGTTTGTTTGTTTGTATCAATAAAGGTTTTATTGAATAGACATGAAGTTTATGCGGAATAATTATAAAGTCAAAGTTTATCATGTTAAATTATTTCTGATAAAAACTTGTAATTAATCTGAACTGACTCTACTTTCTTCATTGCCTTCCCTTCTTCACACAGGGTGCTTTAGTTCCATAGCTACGTTGCTTTTGTGCCTAGCACTGGGACTGGTGGGGACAGTGTTGTACTAGCCACTTGGAACTTTAGTGTTTGTCTGTGTGTTGAAATTAGCACTGTACAAGGGTGACAACTTTGAATGTACAGTGCCTATAGCATCTCTAAACCCATTTTCAAAAGGTCTCATTGCCTGAAATACAAGTTGTTATGATTGAGTATTACTACGATAGAAGTAGTAGTACTAATTAAGTAATTAAAAAGATCCCATTTTAAGTGCAACCAATTACCTTTAAAATCACACACCTGTGTTACATAGATTTCAGGATCAATTCTGCAGTTTCTGAGCAGGGTAGTGCATTTTAATGGATATATTTAACCATGAGCACCATGAAATGTTCAAGAGAACAATGTTGTGGACAAGTTCCTATCAGCAGATGGTATGAAAAACAAAGCATGGTCAAGACAACTTTTGTAAATCAGGCTGTCTCCCTAGATGGGTTGACCAAGAAAGAATGAGACTGATTTGATCAAAGACAAGGCCATTGGAAACTACGTAACAGCAAAAAAACGATGCCAGAACGGTGAAAGTGTGCACAGAACACATATCTAGCCTCTAAGGTGGAGTGAAATGACAGGAGTCATCACTCAAAGATTCATCCCATCAGACTCACAGCTGTAATGGCTGCCATCACACATTAACTCGTGTGTGTGTGTGTGTGTGTGTGTGTGGAGACAAATTTTGATATAGGCCTACCACTTTTGTATTTTGAATATGTCATTTGTATAGTGTGGAGTATGCTGTGTGAATACAACAAAAAATAATTGGAAGTCAACAAAATGCTAGAATGTTCAAGAGGGCACGTTCTATAGGCACTGTACATCTTATTCGATTGCATACTACTGTATTTGTTTGTGTAGCAAGCAAGCATATATAATCCACTGTCAAACCAATCAATTATTACAATTATACAATATTGTAGAATGGTGATTGAAGATGCATAAATGTTGGAATGCTGCTTCATGATTGCAACTATTGTTCTTCGAATCTTTATTCAACTTAATTTAATTATTCTATTTTTTCCGTCGCACCTTTCTGCGCCTTTTCAAATGTTCAGCTATTAAAACCGTTCAGCTATTAAAAGATTCAGCAGTTTTAGGGGTTACCAGCTATGACCTCTAAGCTTTCTACCTCTTATGCTTGAATTAATATAAATCAATATTCATAATATTTTCAAATCCTCTTAAACTTCAACTTTCAAATCCTTCTTCTTCCTCAATCTTTCAGGTACAGCCAACATTTAAAATGTTGACAAAACCCAAAACTATTTTTTTTAAATCAGCTTTTTGATATTTAGTCAACCTTTTTCAATATTTTAAAATTCATTTCAGCTTTTAGCTTTCAGCATTCCAACGCATGCATGAAATATACTTTGTAGTTAAGTTCATAATTCAATCAATTCAGTTGTGAAGAATGTACATGGATGCACCTTCTGACAGTGTTTCACATGATTCCTAGGGTTAAGCTCTAGGCTTAAGCTTTATGCGTATTTTATATTGTCATTTCTAAAGTGCAATAAAATTACTTGTTCATCACTTGTCTGTGAGTCGGTCATTATGGCGCGCAGCCTTAGGTGCTCCTCACTTTTCGCACAACTTACTCAACCTTATGGTGGCGCTAAAGGTTCACAGCAATTGAAGGTTCCTTGTTTGAACAGTTCAAATCATTCGGAGATAAATCGAATTTGTTCCAAGTTTCCACAGCAGGCTACTTATTCCAACAATATTTGACTACAAAATAACCCAAATACATTTGCCTGTTGCTGTCCTTTCCTAAAGAAGTGAAGCCGCCGTGATTTATAATGATTAGGCTGTTAATCACCAGTGATTAAACCCATGATCAAACGATTCAATTTAAAGCAATTAGACTAGGTTACAAATACACATGGACTGTTCTTTTGTCAAACAGTAATCAGTAAGTGTTAACTGCATTATTCTGAAATAGCCCATAGAGCTCGCTTCCCTCTACAGCTTTGAGAACTTCCAAAACCCCGGGAGAATAATATAGCTCCAATGAGCCAGGAAGAGTTTAATATGAGAGATATTTGCCATCTATTTATGATTAGCCTATGGTATTATTTATGAATATTTATGATTCGTTTATTGTCACCTACCAGCCTGGTAGTAGTGTATGTGCGCGTGCAGCCACCTACTTGTTAAAAACACTCTGATGATGGCATGCACAAGCTGACCGTGAGCTCCAAGTCTCACGGGAGTAATGACCTAATAACAGGTGGCTCTCGTACGTTCACGGCATTTGGCATTACCATGGCGACCGTCTAGTGTCCCTCGGTCACTATCTGTTGTAGCCGGTACGCACACCGGCGAGAACGACGTTCACCTGCACGTGCAGAGGTAGCGCGCACTTGAGAAAAATAGCAGATTCAGACTCCTATAGCCTCAACAAAGAACTAGTTCAATCTACACGTGTCAAAGGCACTACTAGACTATATGCAGACATTGGATTAGACTGTGGATGCTCAATAGTTTAGATGTCTCAACCAAGCTGTTTGTGTTGCACCAGATGTTGACCAATTGGAGTACAGCTTATCTTATCATATTCGAAACAAACAAAATTGTCTGCGAACCGAGACTGACATTAATGTGGTCGTGGTGCTCTGGGGGGCCCTAGCATTTCGAGACCTAAATCTCATAAAAGTCTCCGCAATTAAACCGTTTCCAAACATTCAAACCCACAAACAATCGTTTGTGCTGACAAGCAGAGTACACTGATAAGCATATACATTCCCCTCACATCTCCGTTTCTGAGTTGATCAACTGCTCATTATGACTCGCAATATTTGTTTTAGATTAATCTTGAATTCAAAACGTCCGGTGGAAGTGACTTAATCTTGTGGCCGTTATGTTCCCTAAAAAGTTCAACAAGTAGGCTAATGCTGAGGAATGGGAAACAGGGAGAAGAGAAGGAGTGGGAGGAGGCCAGAAGCGGTTTTAGCTGGAGTGTGCGCTTGAGTCCCCAGGGGCGCGTTTGACTGCCCACAAATGAGTTGGAGTGAGTGCTGATTGGTCGTAGCAAGTTCCAGGACCCTGAAGAGCCAATAAGCAAATAGGAATATTCCATGAGCTAGGAATCGGTCTGTATAAAATTACGCTCAACTGCCTCTGAGTATTGATGCAAAGCGGGCAGTTTGTCGCTTTAGACAAATCTCGAAAGGAAAAGAACCTCAACCGTCGATGTTCGTCTTCAATTTCACAGGTAGGCTTTTTACACTATTATCTATAAGTTACATTGCTTTAACACCTGACGTTTGTCTGATTGGTATTAAAGCGATGTTTTCTTTGTGTAAAATCACCATAGGCTATTTAGCCATCGATAGTTTTCAAAAACCTGTTCTGAATGAATGAAACTTTGTTTTAGTAGTTAGAGTTCAGCTCATTGGCTTTTTTCAAGTCCCCAAATGGTGATTAGAGGAGTCAATAGAGCGGTCAATGTTATAGTGTGATAGATGTGTGTGTCCGGAGTCTGTGTGTGAGAAACAGACACAGCAGTTGACTGTGAGGGTTTGCCACTAGATGCGCTATTATGTTTCCCGGGTAATTGCAGGAAAAACTTGCGGTTCGTTGGGTCTGTGTAAAAGACCTTGTGTGGAGGGTAGATGAGAAGAACCGGCCGGTCACTCCGACTTGAACCAGTTTACAAGACGCACGGTTGCCTCTTCAGCAATTAGTTTATGGGTTTATAGGCTATGACATAACTGTCTTCCCTGCCGTGGAAAATACACTTCTAAAACGTTAATATATGACTAGGAGCTCGCTATTCTGCTCGTGATGCAATTTGGCCATGTCTAGTTTAAATGGTCCGATTGTCTCAAATGAGAATAGGGTAATGGTCTGTGAGAGTTGGGGCACCAATCATAAAACAACAAGACACACACAGGGCATCTGTCAAAGGTCTATAAAATACCGTTCATTTCGATGTTCTGCACTGATCTTTTAAATACCTTCCCAATAAACAACCCACTCTTCCGCCCCATTTCTCTGTCTACGTTGCTGTCCCTCCACAGGTCGGTGAAATATCTCAAGACTCCCTCGTCCGAAAAAGACGCCTTCAGCACTTTCGGCTCTCCGCTGCTCACTCCACCCGGCACCCCCTGTCAGCCTACCCCCGCCCCCCACCCCCCACCTCCAGCCCTCTCATCTCCTACACCCACCCCGCAACCACCCCTCTGCTGCCGCTCCCGAGCTGTAACCATGGCTCCTACCCTGACCACGGCCTTCGCCAGGCGCTGGTGGATGGCGGTGACGGCCATCATAGAGAACCTGCTCTTCTCGGCTGTGCTGCTGGGCTGGGGCTCCCTGCTCATCATGCTCAAGTCTGAGGGCTTCTACTCCTACTTGTGCACCGAGGAAGGTAAGACCTCAACCGCCACGGTGACTCGGTTGTTTTAGGACGGCGCAGCTGAAACCTCAGCAAGTGGAGCCGCGCCAGACCAAGGAGACTCACGGTGTAGCTTCGGGTGGGGGGGTGGGGTGTAGATGGCCGTAGCTGGCGGGGGAGTTTTTGGGTCGGGGGAGGGGGTTGAGGGGGTTGAGGGGGCTGTGTCCACTGACCCCTCCTTGAATGTATCAGGGCCCAACAATGTGATGGACTGGGGAGGGGGGTGGGCGGGGGGGGGGGGAGTTGTGTGGGGAAGTGTGTGTGAGGGAGAGAGGAGTGGTAGGAACGGAACAATGAAGAGGAAGGACTAAGGACAGCCTCCGACTGGGTTCTCACAGGGATGCCTGGCGTGCTTTGTCTCTCAACGACCGGAGGCCCGTCCGAGTCCCCCCGTAACTGTACCCTGGCTTTCAACCCCTCTGCCTTTCTCTGGGGAAGAATAGCAGCCGGCCCGAGCCTCTCTCTGGAGGCCTCACTAGAACATTAAGGAATGACCCACAGGAGGGTAAATTAGATCAGTTAAATCACCTTAGGGACGTTTGTGTGCTTTATTCTGGCAGAGTGAGAGATGGAGAGAGAGGGAGAGAAAGATGGAGAGAGAGAGGGCTAGAAAACACAAGGTTAGACATGTGAAGCTCCTACTGTATGGGATTTTTCCACAGGCCTGGTTACCCAACCTTCCAACCTTAGCACTAATTGAATGGATTTCCTACTCCGCCAGATAGTTGGTAACTCTCTACTCCACAGACAGGGGAACTGATCGAACGACTGTTGGGTTCATAGATAAGATACAGTAATTGATGAGCTATTGGTTTTCTGAAGGGTGGGGGTGGGGGGGTTGTTATTGTCTGTCCGAGCACTTTGAGACTTCCAACCACCCTCCCCTTATCACCACACCGTCCTTCCTCCCTGTATTTCTCTCTCTCTCTTTTTCTCTTTCCCTCTCTTCCTCTCTTCCTTCCCTGACTTTGTTCCACTCATGGTAAGAACCCACTTCAGCACAAAGGTGGGACTGATATGCACAAAGGCCCTAGTCAGAACAGGTCAAGAGGGCGTGTGCGTGTTTTAGCGGGAGAGAGAGAGAGAGAGAGGGAATGAAACAAGACAATGAAGACAAGAAAGTTGGGCATATTCTTTCTCCTCCCTAAGTGGGGTTTGGAAGGTGCCCAGAGTTCCAGCTGAGGTCTCTGTATGCAGACACTGAGCTCACCAGACTGTGCTCTCTCACCAGACAGTGCTCTCTCACCAGACAGTGCTCTCTCACCAGACAGTGCTCTCTCACCAGACAGTGCTCTCTCACCAGACAGTGCTCTCTCACCAGACAGTGCTCCCTCATCAGACAGTGCTCTCTCACCAGACACCTGCCTGCAGTTCAATTGGCTGCTTGCCCTCTCACTCTGCTGTCCAATGGGCCGCTCGTTTCCCATGTCTCGCTTTCTTCTCTCGGGACACCCACACCCCACACACACGTCTCACTCTGATGATGTCATAAATAACTGACCCAAGCAGTATATTTACCGATAGGTCGGAGGATGTGGTCGTCGCCCTTGCCAGTAGCTTCCTCCGAACAGAAAGTACAGGTCACACTACATTAGCTCGACCCTCTGGACTCTAGGCTCCACGGTTTTCCTCCGAGTTCAGGGCACCCAAGCCCACACTTTGTCCCTCTGTGATGATGTAACAGGCCCTCTCAGCTACTCTGGTGCATGTGTAGAGAGAGAGAGATAATCAGGGAGCGAGAGAGAGGCAGTTTAATTACAGGTAATAATGTGGTTTAAAGTCTACTGATAAACCTGGATAGAGAGAGAGAGCGAGAGAGTGCATGTGAGAGCAGGGAAGATGGAGAGATAAAGAGGAATGGAGCGAGGGTTGGGGGGAGGGAGGAAAGAACTGATAAAGGGAGGGATTCCACCGAGATGCATGGGTCACGTGACCGGCCCTGACGTCAGTTGCAGATCACATCTCCTTGCCCCAAATCTGCAAGGCCACAAAGCCAGTTCAGATGTCCCAGAAGGCTTTGCGTGGCTTGCGGAGCAGGGGAGGAAATGTCATTGTCCAAGTCAGCGGAACGGCCAGAGCACTTTGTACAGCTGGCTCATCAAAAGCGTGTAGGCAAGGCATGTGAGCGTGCAATGACTCAGTGAGGTCAGGGAAACCAGATCTGCTGGTCTTTTTTAGAAAGACCCCATTCCTCTTTCTCCTTGTCACTTCTGACTAATGTGACGTGTTAGTCGGTCGTTGCTCGGTTACTTCAGTTATTCTGGCACCCTTTCTTACTCGAAACTTTTAACTCTTTCGATTAGCTCCTGTAATAGTTCTCTGTGACGCTCTTCAAAATCGATCTTTATTGTCGCATTTATGTATCATGAAATGCAAATAGTCTGTAAAAGATTGAGGAGATACCAGAAAAGGGAAGCACTGTTCTCAGACAGCCTCTAACAAAGGTCATCTGTGTCCGTGTTCAAAACCACAGAGAAGGAACCCGCTGTAAGTTTTTGGTGTGGCTCTGTCTATCTCTCAGTTTTCTGCTGAGTGAAGACTTGCGCTATCAGGTCATGGGCAAGATGGTGATAGTGAACACCCACACACGTGCAAGCCGGCAGTCAAAGACACACACGCTCCGTCGCACGCGCACACACACACTTTCACAAGCACGTGCGCTCACACAGCCACGTTGTCGTGGAGAGGGGAGTGCTCGGTGATAGTGTCAGGTCTGCGATAGGCTGTTCTTCACCAGAGTGTGAGGGCGAGGCGCGAGCCGGCAGGCGTGGGCGAGGTCCTCCTGGGAAAGCTGCCGCGTGGCCCAGGTTCATTCACAGATCCCCCGAGGGGCACCGGCGGACGCCGGCCCCCGGGGGTGACGGCCGTGGCGGGGCGGTGTGAAGCGCGTCAGTCCCACTTTGCACCGGGATACGAGCGGAGCAGGGTGATTTACAGGGAGGGAGGGAGAGATGGAGGGAGGGAGGGAGAGAAGGGTTAGATGATCTAGCGATGTCCCGTGAGATTGAGAAGGTGGGGAAAGTGATGGAGCATGGTGGTTTGGGGGGGGGGGGGGCGTGTGTTTGTCATCCCTCGGTCGCTTAGCGCCGCGCTGGTCACCCGCACAGTCACCAGCTGGTCTCCGGTCACTCCATCTCCGCCCGCTCCTCCCAACATCCTCTGTCACACCGCCCCCCCCCCCCCCGCACACACTCCTCCCTGGGCAGCCCCCCCCCCCCGCCCCATCGTTCCTGCAGCCTGTTGAGATGGTGTCGTTGCTGCATCAGTGTGAACGCCGAAGGGGTCCCAGCGACATACACTCCCTCCACGCTTCTCACAGACGCAGGCCATCCTGTGCACTTAACACTCCCTTTCTTTTCTCTCTCTCTCTCTCTCTCTCTCTCTCTCTCTCTCTCTCTCTCTCTCTCCTCTCTCTCTCTCTCTCTCTCACTCTGTCTCTCTCTCTCTCTCTCTTACCCTCTCTTTCCCTCTCTTTCCCTCTCTCTCTCTCTCTCTCTCTCTCTCTCTCTGTCTCTCTCTCTCTCTCTCTCTCTTTCCCTCTCTCTCTCTCTCTCTCTCTCTCTCTCTCTCTCTCTCTCTCTCTGACTCATCGCTTGGTTGCTCCGTCCCAACAGCCTCGCTTCAGTTTGGTGTTCTCTGCCTGACAAACGTCTTTTTACGAGATTGAGGTCTTCTCTCGATTCTCCTTTTTCTTCTCTTTGTTCTCCTCTCATGCTCTTGCAAATCCCGTTCTCGACTGTGAGGAAGTTGTTTCGCAGACTGGAACAGTACGTGATCAACGATCACAGGGCTGTGTTCTGCTGATGCCTTTTTATGCAGTCACAGGCCACGAGGTTAAGTACACTTGCTTGTGTGGGAACAGTATACTGGGTGTGGGGTGGCTTTTGACTGGCAGGGACCACAGAGGTAGTTCTTACATAAGAGTCCTTTGGACACACACATGCACAAACACACACACACACACACTCACACACACACACTCACAGAATGATGCAGAGTGATTGGCTATTCAGCTCCTTATCAATTCCCATATTCCCTTGTTCAACGTGTGTGTGTGTGTGTGTGTGCTTCTCCTTATCTCCTCTCAATTTTTACACCACTGTAAAAATGACGTTTCAACCAGATTCCTCTCTGCTTGCTTGTGCTTCGCCAGGTAATGGCCAAGGTCAAGGTGTAGATTGTGTGGACCCGTCACTAGATGTTGACCCTGAAGTGTGTGTGTGACTGCGTGTGTGTGTGAGCTTGCATGACGGAGTGCCGTGAACAAACCGAGTTGTCACACGCAAACCGTGTCACTATGGCAACAACCTTTTGCTGACATGGGGAGGTTGGTGGTGGTGGGGGGGTCATGTCAACTTGGACGTCCCTCTTCAAAACGTGTGTGTATTTGTGAACACACTGAGCGGTTTCTGAGCCCTGCTCTCGCGGGAAGTGACACAGCCTTGATTTCACAGTGGTAGGAGCTGAAACAGATGACAGTCTCATTAATACGGGGAAAATGTCTCACACAATACCGACCAGGGATTGGATTTCATGTCCGGGTGGCAGAATGCAATCCCGTTTTCGTCGGACGCTCACCAACACACACACAAACACCACAAACAACCCATGCATCACCCAGGATAACCCACCACATTTCCCCCTCCTCTCTCCCCCCCCCAGGCAACGCCACTTCCTACAACATGTCGTCGCCCCCGGAAAGGCCCGCGGCGGCCTCCGAGGAGGAGTTTGCCGACTTCTACCGCGAGCTGGACGCCAACGTGATGGGCCTTGGCGATGGCGTGGAGGCGAAGCCCCTGGCCCCAGAGGGCGTCATGCGGATGAACGGCTGGCTGATCTGCAAGGAGCAGGACGAGATGCTCAACATGGCCTTCACCGTGGGCTCCTTCCTCCTCAGCGCCATCACCCTGCCCCTGGGCATCGTCATGGACAAGTACGGGCCCCGCAAGCTCCGCCTCCTGGGCAGGTGAGACCGAGCGGGGGGTTGCGGGTGGCAGGGGAGGGGGGGGGGGGGGGGGGCGGCGGAGGGCGAATAGGATGCTTTGTGTTTGCGCGGGCGCGACAAGGAGGGTGTCGCGCGAGCGTCCGAGAACACACACCTGTGGACGAGAGACGCGCGGATCGATCGTTTGTTGTCGTCTGCGAGAGAGTTTGTGTGTGTGTGTGTGTTGACAGTTTAGATGGTGGATCATCTATACTATGAATATACTGTACTATACATAGCATATAGAGTAGAATATCTACAGCATGTCCGTGTGAGCAATCTGTGACTATAAGGTGTGTCTCTGTTCCAGCACCTGTTTTGGCTTCTCCTGCCTCCTCATTGCCTATGGAGCCTACAACCCTAATGGTGAGTTCCATCCGACAATGTGTGTGTTTCGCTGTGGTGGTAGTGTGTGTGTGTGTGTGTGTGTGTGGGTGTCTGTTCGTACTTTCTAACTTTGTTGTGGTCTTTTTTTTCAGAGCTCTCAGTCCTCATCTTCATCGCTCTTACCTTCAACGGATTCGGAGGCATGTGTATGACGTTCACCTCTCTCACGGTGAGCGTGTGTTCCTTGTTTGACCGCGTTTTCTGTGTTCTTTACCAGATGTGGGGAAAGGAAGGGGTCGTGACATTTGCACCTTTTGTGATGGATTTTTTAGGAATAGTTTATTTCTTTGAATCAGCAGGAAACGGGTGTCTGTTTAGCCTCTGATTAGTTTGATTGTTTTGTATTGATTTTCAAACTCCACACAGGCACCCCTCTCTCTCTCTCTCTCTCTCTCTCTCTCTCTCTCTCTCTCTCTCTCTCTCTCTCCACCACCTCCTTCCATTTCTGGCAGTCTGCCTGTTGTCCTGCCCTCTGTCCTTGTTTTTGGCTGCACTCTCTCCACTCTGTGTCCTAGTGGACAACAAATGAGTACCCTCTGGACAAAGGAGGGAAAGAACAGGGAGAGAGCAGGGGAGAGAACAGTGGTGGGGGGGGAAGGTATGAGAGGGGTTGAGGGAGAGACTCATTAGTACTTCTGCCCCCCCCCCCCCCCCAACCCCTGACCAGTCTAAACAACAACAACATGACGCTCTCCGTCACACAGTCACACACACACACTTCCCGACGCACGGAAACACACTTTTCAGATGCCCACGCGCAAAGTACTGGAAGGGAAAGCAACAAAAAAAAACATTCCCAAGCATGCTGTAGCTCCAGTGAACTATTTACAAGCCAGGGGGAAAGAAAGGACAGAGAAAGACAGTGAAAGGCCTAATATATAGGATAAAGCTCACACTGTCAACCAATCACTCTTCCTCCACATTCCTCCTCTCGTCTCCTCCTCCTCCTCATCAGCTTCTACCCTGTTTCCCAGGACACCGTCCGTGGCAGTGTCATGGTGATATCGCTCAGCAAAAAAAGTCCTCTCCTCTCCAATGAAAAGGTTCTTTTTATAGAGGAGGCTTGAGTTGCATTCCTGTTGATCAAATCAAGATCAAGCTAACAGAAAAGTCACCCCCCCTTCCCACACACACACACACACACCCTGAAGCCTTTATGAGCACACGATGGATGTGTTAATCATTAGGCTCTTACTTACTCTGCTGGTCCTTGGAAGGCAAGGCTCTAGATGTTTTCCTGGAAGGTTCTGGGTGGTGTGGAGTTTTAGAGATGGTGGTCTGGGATCTCCATAGGGATGGGGGGAACCTCAGTCAGGGAAAAATAAGAACAGTTTGACACACACAGACCCAGGCACACACACACACACACTGGGTTATGTAATTTAATGGGTGTTATTGTTCAGTCTCTCGATAGACAGAGCAGATTGAATACTTCAGTAATTGTAGAAGTATGCCTACCGTTGAGTTCACTCTTCTCCTGATCCCCTCTTGCCCTCCATCCCGTCAATCTCTCTCTCGCCCTTTTTCTCTCTCTGCTTTCGTTCTTTTGCCAGTCCTACAGTATGTTCCTATTTCCTTATTTCACAGGGGTTAACCCGTCTCTCTCTCCTTCTCTCTGTCTCTGTCGCTCTCTCGTGCCTGTGTCCCCCCCCCCCCCTCGTGTCACTCTGATGTCAAACAGGATGGGCTCATCTGTTCCCACAATCTCACGATGCTGGAGGCACCTTGTACCGTCCTGTCCCTGTCTCCTCTCTGCTCAGCGCCCCAGCTCTGTCACCTCCCCCCCCCCCCCCCCCCTCCCACCCCCAACGAACCAAAGAATGTACAGGCTGTACCTTTTCCACCTCTGGGACATAAGGGCAACCCCCCCCACCCCCACCCTTCCCCCCCGGGGCCTGGAACAACACCTCCACAAAAACATCTCCGTCACACGCCCTCACTTGTTCCCTCACAGCCATGAAAACAAGGAGATTAAAGAGCCAGAGTGAATCTCGTGCTGAACTCATTTGAAAGAAAGAGAAAGGGACGAAGGGAATGTGATGACAGGTCTCTTGGGATTATGTCGTTCTCCTTTACAGACGTCTACAGAGAGTTAGTGATTGTTTTACCAGGTGTTTTGTTATGTGTTAGAGATTGTGAAATAACACCCATCGCTCTCTCTTTTTCTCCCTCCCTCCCTCTCTCTCTCTCTTTCTCCCTCCCTCTCTCTCTTTCTCCCTCCCTCTCTCTCTTTCTCCCTCTCTTTCTCCCTCTTTCTCCCTCTCTCTCTCTCTCTCTCTCTCCCTCTCTCTCTAGTTACCCAGTATGTTTGGGGACCTGCGTTCCACCTTCATAGCTCTGATGATCGGCTCCTATGCTTCTTCCGCCGTTACGTTCCCTGGACTCAAGGTATAACACACACGCACGCACACACACAAATCCACTCACTCATACATGGCTCTTGAGCAGAAATCGGTCTCCTAAATAGCCAGCGGCATGTCCGTCTAAATCAGATCAAATGATTTTTCTGACGTCGGTCGGGGATCAATATGAGCGACACAAACAACTGCTCGTTAGCAAATATTTGGTTTGAGCGTTTTGCAAGACTCAGAGTCTCAGTGAGTCACGCTTGTTGTTGACGATGTTGTTGTTGTTTGTGTAGGTGATCTATGACCTGGGCGTGACCTTCATCACTATCCTGGTGGTGTGGGCGGCCTGTGCCGGCCTCGTCTTCCTCAACTGCTTCTTCAACTGGCCCCTGGAGCCCTTCCCTGGACCCGAGGATATGGACTACACGTAAGACACGCACACACACGTGCACACGCACGAATACAATGCACGCGCGCACACACATCCCCATCTCCCTACCTTCATTCAAGGAGTCCATAACAACATCTCTGGCTTGGACTTGCTTTTGTTTATGATGGCTCAAGGATGTGTTGTGGCTTCTTGTGGAGGTCTACAGACATTTGTTTGCTTAATATTTGTGTCCTTCACATCATGTATTACATGTGTTTGTTTTATTCCTTTCCCTAAAAGAGGCCTTTGTGTCTTGTCAGACCATTACTGTAAATACAAACATGTTCTTTATTGACTTGTATGGTAAAAGGTAAAAGCACACACACACACACACACACACACTGACTCACACATTGTTTGCATCTGCATACGTCTGTGACTTTGTTTGTCAGTTTGTGCTGCATGAAAAAATCTTTGCAACAAATGCAATGGAATGTGCCTTGTATTGGCAGGTCAAATTCCAGGTTGAGGTTAGATTGCTGGTACTTTAGTGTGTGTGTGCAGATAGTAAAGTAAAGTTTTAACTCTGTCACATCCAGCAGTGTCACTTTACCACAGAAAAATGTATTGTTCTCACCTCCCGCTCACCTTTCATTCTCTATCCCCTCCCTCCCTCCCTCCCTCCCTCCCTCCCTCCCTCCCTCCCTCCCTCCCTCCCTCCCTCCCTCCCTCCCTCCCTCCCTCCCTCCCTCCCTCCCTCCCTCCCTCCCTCCCTCCCTCCTTCCCTCCCTCCCTCCCTCCCTCCCTCCCTCCAGTGTCAAGATCAAATTCAGCTGGCTGGGATTTGACCACAAGATCACCGGGAAGCAGTTCTACCAGCAGGTGACGACCGTGGGCCGTCGTCTGAGCGTGGGCAACGCCCTGAAGGAGAGGGAGCAGGTCCCTAAGGAGGGCAACAAGCTCTGCCTGTCCACCACGGACCTGGAAGTGCAGTGCAAGGAGGAGGAGTGTAAGGAGACTTTATCTTCCTTCATGCCAATGTTGACACCATTACGAACCTGTAACCCACAACTGAGAAACTTCCCAATATACTCTCTGGTGTCGTGTGATACTTTTTTTTCTCCATTTGGTGGAATGAATGTATGTTTTTCCTGGTTTCTTTTCTCCCGCCGCTCGAAAAAGAAGTCTTTACGTCGCTGTTTATTTACTTATCCACCTCTCAATTGTTCTTTCTCTCTCTCCGACTCTCCGTCCTTCTTGCCATCTGTAGCCCAGTCTTTCCTGCACAGCATCACCAGTCCTCTCTTCATCCTAAGCCTGGTGACCATGTCCATCACCCAGCTGCGCCTAATCTTTTACATGGGAGCCATGAACAACATCCTGGAGTCCCTCAGCGATGGAGACCTCAACACAGGTGTGTGTGTGTGTGGTGTTTGTGTGGATCACCTTGCGACTCCTTGGCGTTTTGACCTGTGATGGTGATTGGGTCAGCTGTTTGACCTGTTTGGTTATGTTCCTCTCCTCCTTTTCCCTCTCTCCCTCCCTCCTTGTCCTTTCTCAATCTTCTCTGGCTGCATTTGCAGTGGAGAGGATGGAAGTCGGTAAGACAGTAGACTTAACGGTGTCGATTAAGCTTTAGCATCAGTGCACTAGCATTTAGCGAGCTAACGTTAGCATCTAATGCTAGTGTTAGATTGGATGGTTTAGCATGTTAACCCTAGCCACTTACGCTAACCCGAGCAAAATTTCTAACATAACACACAACTCTGAATTTTTGTGACCCCAACATGCTCGTTTTCCACTACTGCTTGGGTAGTTAGCATTCAAACCCGTCACCTTGTTTACTCCCAACGCTTGATCCGCTCTGTAGCCTTCTGAGCCTCTCCCTGGGCTGTCCTTCAGCCCTCGAGGTTCAACCCATGTTCTGGTGCCATTGGAAGTAGTTATTAACCAAGGAGACCTACTCATTAACTCCACAGCCACAGCCATTAACCAAGAACAATGTCCAGGCTGTGAAAATAACCTTGTCTCTCTCTCTCTCTCTCTCTCTCTCTCTCTCTCTCTCTCTCTCTCTCTCTCCCCATCCCTCCATCTCTCCATTCTCTCTCATCCCCCTCTTTTTCTCCCCCTCCACCTCTGTCTCTCCTAACCCCCCACACTCAGTGAGTCTGTACTCCTCCATCTTTGGGGTGCTGCAGCTGCTGTGCTTGATGACCACCCCAGTGATTGGTCAGATCATGGACTGGAAGCTGAAGGACTGTGACGATGGAGATGAGGAGAAGGAGCCCAGCATCAAGTAAGTCAACACCAGCAGGCCCCACACCTCCTGCACCTGTAGACCTGAGGGACCTGTACGCATTTCATGGGTTTAAGGTCAGATGAACATAGCTAATGGTGGGCAGTGACCTTTTGGATGAACTAATGAATTGTTCAGTGTTGGGTTGGGGATATGACTGTTTTCCTCCCCTCCTCTCTTCTCCCTTTCTCCTCTACTCTCCTCAGGGACCCGTCCAAGCCAAAGCGCAGAGACAAGACCATCCAGAAGGTGACCAATGCAATGAGAGCCTTCATTGTCACCAACGTCCTATTGGTGGGATTTGGCATCACTTGCCTGGTGCCCAACCTCCCTCTTCAGGTGAGTGGCCCATTCAACTGTCGTTCAAATTTATACTGACATTTTACATGTTCACACATCATTGTCAGGTAGAGTTACACGGTACCCTGAAATATAGTGTGAGAATATATCTCTTGCCACCTGATTACATTTCTCTCTGGATGTTCAGTTAAATGCTGTTAGGAAGTTGCTAGCCTTACTATGACCTGTCCTGTTTTCAGTACTCTGTCTCCATCTACAGGCAAGTGTGTGTAATTGCAGCTGACATGGCTGCTCTCTTCAGAGTGGTCTTGTGGAGAAGGACATGCGGACTGATGAACTTCTCATCACTCCTCCCTCTGCTTTTTCTATCTCTACGCAGATTCTGTCGTTCATCCTGCACACTGTTGTCCGAGGGTTTATCCACTCAGCCACAGGAGGTCTCTATGCTGCTGTGTAAGTGCACACACACATACACACACACACACACACACAATATACGGGTAACACACTCAGACACACACTTGAAACGCTTTGTCACTCAGAAAGGTCCCACAATCAAAATGTCTGTGTTGTTACCTGCAGGTACCCGTCCGGTCAGTTTGGCAGTCTGACAGGAATGCAGTCTCTGGTCAGCGCCCTGTTCGCTCTGCTGCAGCAGCCTCTCTTCATGGCCATGATGGGACCACTGGAAGGAGACCCACTCTGGGTAAGAACACACACCGCTACACACACACACACTGCTACACCCACACACGCACACACAAACACACACTACTACACCCACATACAAGCACACACAGAGACGCCCACCCAAACAGAGAAAGATCAACTCAGGTGGACTGACGGCGCATGTGTGTCTGTGTGTGTGTGTGTGTGTGTGTGTGCAGGTGAACGTGGGCCTGTTGGGCCTCAGCCTGCTGGGCTTCATGCTGCCGCTGTACCTGGTCTGCTACAGACGCACCCTCCACAGGCAGCGGCTGGAGAAGGACGACGACGCCAAGATCTACGTCAAGATCAACGGCTCCTCCAAGCACGAAGCCTTCGTCTAGCGGGTTGGGGGAGAAGGAGCGAGCGGGAGGGCACGCAGGAGGGGAGGGGGGTGGTGGGGGGAGGGAGGGAGGGAGGGAAGAGAACAGTGTTCCTCCCCCCCACCCCCAGCCCCCCCTTTAGAGTTTGCGCTCCGAAAATCGACGTACACATCCGCAAACATTCCAAACTCGTGGAACCTCGTGCGTGCTCCTTGAATTGCTTCAAGTTATCCGTACAGACACACACACACACGCGCGTACGCGCACACACACACACATTGTCACCCTTCCAAGGAACTGATGTTGTTGCCATAGAAACTTGGACAGACACCAAGGACTGAAAAGAAGGTTAAAGAGAAAGAGAGTGAGAGAGAGAGGAAAGACTGTGAAAGGAAAGAGGCGTCAGTCCTCTGTATTGCCCCCTCATATTCCTCTCCTCCTCTTTTCTCCAGTATACCTTCTTTCTTGAAAAAATCTGAAGAACATCCATCCTTTTGAAACTGTTCTGACTGCCTTTCAACCATAGGACATTAGCAAGAGACTCTGACACTACTGGCTAATGGCTGTACTTTTATGGACAAGATCACTGCCCACAATGGTATTTTTTCCCTCTGTAGATTCTGCCTGCCCAGCCAATCACACACACCTTACTGCCCAGCGTAATCTGTTGCAGTTTTTAAAAATACATTTCCTCACCATAATCCATATTTATAAGTGTAAACTAAGATTTTTTTATATTGTCAAACATAAGATTTATTTTATTTGCTGTCTAACTTTGGTGCTAACTAATACCAATATCATCAGCTGGGTTTTTACAAGATATTTATCAGGTGAGGTTATGTGTGGAGTGGACAGGCTTGATGGTGTCAAAGTGGCTTGGGGCCTGGAGGAACAGAGGGTGCAAAGGGCATTGAGATATACTGATGTTAAGCAGTAGAACAATGGCTGCAGGGCATCCTAAGTGCCTGTTGCATGGTTTAAGGGGATATTCTGAATGCTAGACTCCTTGGATGGTCTGTTAGGTTGAGAGCTGTTATAGCAGAATGTCCCAGACCACTGACCTGGTGTCTAGTTTGTATTGCCCCCCTCTCTGTAAGAGAGAGAAGGCATCATGGGAATTGTAGTATAAGGTGTACTGCATGTGAACTGGAATATCCCTATTTCCACTTTGATTCCATTGTTTTAACCTCTGATTTCATCAGATTTTAAGAGATGAAACAGTTGTGCCTTACAGAATTAAGAATTTTACAAATATATTGACAAATATATTTGACATGTGCAGGATCTACAGTACGGTTGTCTTCATTGTGACAGATTCTAGAATAGATATCAACAACCTACGTTTGAAGATTGATGAAGTTGGGTCTGTGAGTCTCCAAGACTTTTCCTTGTGCTACTGTTTTGATCTGTAAGGTAATGCCACTTGTGTGTAGTTGTTTTGGTAAATAGACATATTTATGTGAATATGTCAACAACAATACTCACACAGCCATGTATGCAGGTTGGTGTTGCTATTGATGATGATATATGATTATATTTCAGACAGGAAAGGAAGGTTTTAAGGTTAGTGAGAAATTCAGCACTTTACGCGCCCCAGCCCCACTCAACACCCCCCCCCCCCCCCCTCCACCAACCCCCACCCCCACTTACCCCCATCCCTCTGAAACACTGAATATCTCTCAACAATCAGTTTGTCTCTGTCTTTTTTCATTTAAAAGTAATTTGAAAAAACAGTGCGGATATGAATGATAAATGTGTTCCTCGATGTTGAAAGGAACTTTAAAATAAAGGCCATTACAGCTGTCTCTCTGAAAACTCTGCGTTGGTTTGAAATGGCCTACATCTGGGATGAAGAAGAGCATGATGAGGATGAAAATGATGATACTAGGATGATTATATTGTCCTACTAACGGCATGTAAAAGATTTAGGCAAAGTGAAAAATGCTTTACCATCAACCTTTTTCTCTTTATTTATGTCTTGTTATCACTTGTTTTCCATTGTAAATCATAGTGTTTTAAAATTGTACTTGGACAATTGGATACGTCTTAGATTTATTTCATATGTTGTTGGTCGTGTATAGGCCTGGTTTATGTTGCTATATAATCTGTTTTTACTTTGACAATGAAACAGGTTTTTTGTTTTTGAGGCATTATTGTGTTAGAGTTGAACATGGTTATATAAAGCTGAAATAAAGATGCATTCATTTGTTTAAAAATGTCCATGTGCATCTCTTAAAATGACATAACTTTAAGGCTGGATCATTGAGAGAGAAGCACAAGAATCAAGGCTTTCAAATCTCATCCCAGTTTCAACAAGGAGGAACTCATCAGACCAATAGGCCTACTGCTTGCCTCGATAAGGCATTCTAGGAGGTCAGAAAGCTATCAGAACGTCAGACACAACCGGAAAACAGATAGGAATGTTGCTGAGGACATAGTGACTGTACTGGATCAACTATGTGTTTTCTACGTTTTCTATTTTATTTAATGGCAGGGTTGGGCTTAGAGGGTACACAGAGATGATGATAGCCAGTGAGTCGGAGGGATAATGGGCAGATGTAGACAGACGGATACAGATGGGTTATAAATACAGCGGCGGTGAGTGGACCGTTACATAATTCCAACCCCAACACACTAGTGGTCTCCGAGACGCGGATTAGCAGACAGTATCTCATAAACCGGCCGGTACACTATCAAGTCTCTCCCCTTCCCCTCAATGCGTCTGCGCCAACTGTGGTACCCGTGCCGTACAGAGACCCTCACTGCATTCGGTATTACCGTGTTCGACCTCTCCACAGCGTCATCCTGTTTCTGTGATGACACAGAGGTTGTAGTAGGCTACCTCGCGCCGCGCCGCGCCCCCCTTGGCCCCGATCAGGAAGTGTATTTGAGGAAAATAGAGAAACTGGAGGTAGAATGACATAGAGGGGGAGAGGTGGGAGAGAGAGCGCGATATAGAGAAGATACCGACGGAGGGATATACCCGCTTCTGGATCCTTATTGAGATATTTCTTCGTGAGATTATTTTGCTTCGCGAAAATGCTCATAAAGGAATTGTAAGTATCGAGTGGGGCTATGTGTGTGTTGTCTGTGCGCGCTTTTTCTGTCCGGTTTCTCATCAACCCGGCGGCAAGCGCAGTTCGCGCCGCCACTGACATTGTGGCCAGTAGCTAGGGAGAGTGGAATTACAGGAGCGCTGCTGCAAGCCGTGGCGCCATCCGTGTCTTCTTTATGGTCATTTATTTTCATTTGTTAGACCTTGTGTTTTTTGTATAAATTCCACAAGTCGTTATTTAGAATTTAGACTGCAACCGGACTCAAATGCGTTTGTAATGTGAGTCCGGTGCCGGTTATCGAGCCTGTGCCCTTCACATATTCTCCATCCTAGGCGGTGCAGCCGGGCCTGCCGCTATGGTTGTATGGAAGTGTTGCGAAACACCATTCCGTTAAAATAGGCCGAAAATGCTAAAGCTTTATAGACTACACAGAATTCGTCAGAAGTAGGCTAAGGACCTGGGTAGGCCATGCGTGCCAACATCCATCCTTACGTTACCGCTGTGTTATTGATGCGCGCGGTGAAGGTGAAAACACTGAAATAGCATTCCGGTAGCTAACTCCGGAGGAATGGAGGTAGCCTATTGGAGCGTTGGTGTCAGAACTGTAAGGCATTCTGAATGGGGTGATGTAGCCTATATACATAAAGAACATGTTGAGTAGGCTATTCTAAAGGATGGAAATGGACGATCTAAGTTTCTCCAATAAGTGAGAAGTCCGTCCTCCTTTTGAAGGCCTCAGCAGCATATCTTAAACCGGTTCAGGCTGATATCGTAGAATATATTTCTTATCACAAGAGAAGAGGAAAATAAAAAGCTCTCTCTCCATAGGCTTACTGATTTTGTCTACAAAAAAGGCCTGTAAAGGGCATGCTGTGGAGCCCTCTGTGCTGTGGGTCAGTTGAATAACTGCGAAGATATAGCGATATCATGGCGATTAGGGAGATTCCAAGCCACAGAGGCAGCCTGACAATTAATTACATCGGTTGCAATGAAATGCTAAAGGACTTATGTAATTTTCCAGGAGAACATAAGCTAAATGCATTGGTGCCAACCAGCGGCTGGTTCCAATTATGCATTGAATATTATTTGCTATATTGTTATCCCTGTTAGTCCCAATGGAATAACATATTGGCCCTACACACGTGCGACACACCTCGCGGTACAGATGAGTCAGTCCTTGCTCCCCGCCGACGCATTCGCAAGCTGGCTATTGTCACGCGGGAACATGCGCTGCATGCCCACACATATTGCGTGACGCTGTCGTATCATCACCGTCAGAGCCCCCTTTGCGTGGTGGCCGGGCAGTTATCATGGAACCCCATCCCCCTCAACCGCTCCGCTTTTCTTATCCTGTAAGTTACAGTTTCCCTACTGCGCTTGGCATGCACTTCGAGCAGGTCTGGCCGGCTAAATTCAGGTGTGCGGGATTGACAGAGAGAGAGAGAGAGAGAAATAGAGAGATAAAGAGAGATAGAGGGAGAGGGAGAGGGAAAGAGAGGGTGACCAATGTGGTGTTTATAGTTTTAGACTTGTGTGTGCGAAGTGAGGTGATTTTCTTCTTAGACTCTTGTGTGTACTTTTGTGTGGTTTAATTGGATCCCATCCAACGCTGTCGCCGTTTTCCTTGGCTGTGAGGTAAGGCGTCAGCAGAATTCTCCGGTCCAAAAGACTGGCTTTCTCCCAGGTCTGTTTAGTCATTGCCTCCAATCTCCAATCATCTACCCTTGATCTGTAGGGAGGTGAACGAGTTTGGCAGGTGAAAGAAAACCCATTCACAAAATAAGTGGCACAAGGCCATGAATTACACCTGCTAGTTTAATTTCCCTCTTTATAGTCAGAATCTATCACTAAAACGAAAAGTCCATGCAAAACAGGGCGATTGGACAAATTGAAGGCTTCTCCATGAATGGCAACCGAGTTTCATGCAAGAGTCGAACTTGTTTTACTACTCAGATAACTACATAGTTTGTCTATAGGGTACAGGGGATGAGAATTGTGTGATTTAACTGGCTGGCATGTTTTGTCTGTTGGTCATCTTCTCATCTTCATACCTGTGGGCCAAAAGCCAAGCAGAAGGATAGACCAACACACTCCCCATAGATAGTCTAGAACACCCTGGTGCAGGAGTGGTTGAGTGGTTTCCAGGGTAGAAGGAGATGAGGAGGGGAGGAGCAGAGATGGAGGAACACTGGAAAGAAAATCAACAAAGAGGGAGAGGTGGAGCGGAGAAGGTGTTTGTTTTCTTATGGCACACTGAGACACTAGATCTCTCCGTGAAGACTTTTCGACCAAAGTGCCGTGTGTAAGAGAGTGACCCTGTGTGTGTGTGTTTGTGTGTGTGACACGGCAACACTTAGGACCTCAAGGTGACTTCTGTCATTGGCTGCTTGCCTTGTCCCGTGTGTTTCTCATTGGGTGTATCGATTGTGTTGCCACGACTATCCCCTTGCACAGACGCCCGGTACAGAAATACGTTACAAGTAGCTCCTCGTAGCTACACACGTGATTTTCAGCTCAGGGACAAGCCATTCCTAGAATACTGAGTGTGAGCACGCACGACCCTCTCAACACACACACACACACACACACACTTACCACATTGTCCAAACAATATGATGAGAAACTGAGAATGAGTGGTGGTTAGGCGTCAAGCGCCCTGTATCGTTTTACACTCATGTGATATTAATGTCTCACATACGTGTGCGCGTGTGTGTGTGTGTCTCTCTCTCACTCTTTCTCACACATAGACACACACAGACACAGAGAGGATGAAGCTGCTGTCACACTTCCATCTGGGCCACTTGTTCTGACTGGTGGGACACTCAGATGTATGGCCTCCATCTTGGCTCTTCTCCCGCAGGAGACAGAGGAATTGCCACCCACAGACCAGTCTCGGCACATTTACCCAAAATGGTTTCCCAGACCAGGCTTGGACCAAGCTAGTTTAAATTCAAACAGAAAAGAGTTTGGAGTCCTGCGGTGTGGGGAGAGGGTCGACAAGTTCAGTCTGCTTTGGGGTTTTTTTTACCGACAGTGTAATTGGAACAGGAATGACAGTTTGACCCCGCTCCGCTTCTCCAAAGACAAATCTGAAGGAGCAATTTGAACATTCTCCGTGCCAACCTTATCTGCCCTCCCCCCCATCCCACGAGAACAGAGTAGTTCCTGCAGGGTGAACCAGCAGCGTAGAAATGACTCACCCCCCCCCCCCCCCCTCCGACCAAATCTCAGCCCCCCCCCTTGATGATGACTCAGTGCTAAAAGTTGGGAAGGGAAATCAGGGCCCTCTGTGAAGCTGATGTTGTGTGTGAAGTGATGGAGGACAGCCAGTCTGTCTCGTCTCTCAGTAAGACCCGACTGCAGCGGTGACTTGGCCTGAGTGAGTTCTCGGGTCTAAGTTTCCGGCACAACCCATCGAAGAACACTTATTGTAAGTGCATAAGGTGCTTTTCCTTCAGTCGTGTTCCTTTTGACTGGAGTCCTCTGGCCTTCCACCCTTATTCGCCGAAACGAATTGAAGGACAGGCTCAGAGGGGAAGGGCTGTGGTTATCTTCCTCCAATTGGGTGATAGCAGAGAGAAGGCAGGTGACCAGAATTGGGGCAGTGTTATGGGATAGCCAAGGCCAAACCTGCCCAGTTTCAGAACATATCCCAAGAGGAAGAGCTGGCTGGCTGGGTGGGTGGCTGGGTAGTTAGGTGATTGAATAGATGGGTGGATGGATGGATGGATGAATGGATGAATGGATGAATGAATGGATGGATGGGTGGCTGGGTGGCTGGGTGGCTAGGTGTCTGGGTGGCTGGATGGGTGGGTGGCTGGATGGGTGGGCAGGATTACATGTTACCATTAGGCTGCTTTGGTGTGTGGTATGGCTTGTAATCCCTCCTTCTCTCATTTTGTCTCTTTCTCTTCTAGTCGAGTGATTCTGCCCATATCTGTGGAGGAGGTAAGTGTCTGACTGTGTCCCTGTGTGCCTGTCTCTTAGTGTGTTTGGAGGTGTGTATGTGTGTCTGTGTACGGTACGTGCTTGAGTGGGACTGCGTGTGAGGGCATATGTGTGTATATGTCTGTGTGCGTGTCTGTGTGCGTGTGTGAGTCTGTGTTTATATGCATCCATGAGGTGCATGTGCGTGTCTGTATGCGCGTGCGGGTATTAGTGTGTGTGTGTGTGTGTATGTGTCTAAGTGTGTGTGTATGCGTGCCTGTGTGTGTGTGCGCGTGCGAGTGCGTGTGTGTGTAAGGGGGCGGCGTGCGTGTAAGAGTGTGTGCCTGTTCTTGTTAGGATCCATCTTCTTCCTGGCTCCAGGCTGTGGGGTTGTGCAAGTCTTCTGAGTGCCTCAGTTACTGTAGCTTTAAAGGGACAGAGCAGTATTGGTCCAGACTGCTCAATAAACACTCCGTTATATTCACAATCACACAGTCATCTTTGTGTGTCCGCACTGTAAACCCAACACATAAACACGTGTGTATCTATTCATTGATTCAATCAGTGGTTCAACAAATATTCAAGAGATTAGCTTCCCTAAACAGTTTGAAGGAATCAGCTTCCACAAAAGTGTTGAGGAAACCACCTCATCAGGGTTTACAGTGTGTGTATGCATATACGGCTGCGTGCAAGTGCATAGCTGCGTGTGTGTGTGTCTGCTCGGTGCATGCATGTGTATATGTGTGTGTGTGTGTGTGTGAGTGTTTGATGGGCTGTGTATGTATTCTGCGCGTGAGTTATGAAGCTCCCTATGTTTGAGAGCCGAAAGCACTGAGGTGGTGTTCCTCACACACGCATCTCTCTCCCCCTCCTGTAAAACCTACTGTCATAGGGTTCCATTCGCACAGAGCTGTTAGTGAGCCCACTGTCAGAACTCTGGCCTTTCCCTATCTCTGTCTCTCTCCCTGTCTTTCTCATTCTCACCATGTCTGTCAATCCTTCTCACTCATTCTCACTTTTTCAATCTCTCTCTGTTATTTTGTCTGTCGGCCTGTCTCTTTCTCTCTGTGCTATATTCACGTCCACTGTAGTTCAGCAGGCACCCTGTCCTGCATACACAATGAGTTACCTGACACGGCCTCTCTCCACCGTCCTCCCTCTCTCCTTGTCCCTCTCTCTCTCTCTCTCCCTCCCTCCCTCCCTCCCTCCCTCCCTCCCTCCCTCCCTCCCTCCCTCCCTCCCTCCCTCCCTCCCTCCCTCCCTCCCTCCCTCCCTCCCTCCCTCCCTCCCTCCCTCCCTCCCTCCCTCCCTCCCTCCCTCCCTCCCTCCCTCCCTCCCTGCACATGCTTTCTTCTTCCTTGGCTGTGTCTATTTTCTCATTCAACGCACAGTCAAGCTTGTGTCCAAACAGTGTCTCCCTGAAGAGAGCCGTGACTCACCCACCCGATCTTTGGACATCAAGTGTGTAGACTAGAAAGTAGTTTAGGTGCATACGTAGTTTAAATTCTTACAATACCCTGACAGAGAACATGGCGAAGCACGTCAATACAAATAGTACCAGCTAGTATAGAGTAGGACATAACCTGGGTGGGAAAAGACACAGTATGTACTGAAGTGGTGTGTGGTAGAGGGCTATATTGTGGTCATGTGAAGGCCCGTAACCTGGTCTGTTCTCGCTCCATCAACCAGAGACGGCTTTTGTTTGTCCGTCAATACCCAGTAGGCTTGGCTATTCCTGGATCACTTTCATTCTGCTGAGAGTTGAAAGGGTAGTGGACCTCTGTTCAGCTCAAGGGAGAGGACGCGAGCGCGCACACACGCCACACCAAACTAGTCAACCAGCCTGCGCGGTCATCGTTCTCTTCAGCCAGGGAGCCAAACGCATATCAGTACGTCAGATGAACAGTCAGTTAGCCTCTCTGCTTGTCAGTAATAGTCAGTCCTCAGCTGGAGTCCAGCCATTTGTGTGCACATCTCCCCGTCGGTCTGTGAGCCGGTCTGTCAGTTTGCCAGTCATTGAATTAGCCTGTCAGTCAGCACGTCTGTCAGTATAGTAGCCTAATGCGGAGCACTGCCCGCCTGTCTGTCTGATCGAGTGACAGACAGGGACACGGCATTTACAGGCACACTTTCCTTAGGGAACATCCAAGCGACTGTCCACCCTCTTTTCTTCTTCCTTTTTCCACCTCTATCTTCCTTTTCTACCATTCTCTGTGCCCCATCTTACACTTCATCTTTTTCTCTGCTGCCATTGGCTGAAAGACTGGCATGCTATTCCATGACTGTTTGCAGGTAGAGGAGAGAGACAGGAAGGGAGGAAAAGATTGTGATTTCGGTTATCATCGGTGCGAGAGGCAGAATTATTTAGTAGTCTGAAATCTCGCTGTCGGAGAGAAATCCAATATCTCTCCCGGTGCACACGCGCTCGTACTCTCTCTTTTCCCGAAGCCCTTCTCTGTTTAGCTCTCTCGCCCTCCCTCTCCTTTTCTGTATGTGCCCCACGTTTCTCGCGCTGTCTTTCTCACACCTCCCTCTCCCTCGAGCCCCGAGGACCCAACCTCCCCCTCTCCTCCACTCCACTCCTTTCTCCCTCTCCTTCTTCCTCTCTCCCTCTGCCCCAGCTTCTCTCCTCCTTTTCCATCCCTTGGTCGCGCTCTTCTGATTTAGACGAAAAAGCTAAAAATAAACCGTCTGCACAGCTCACAGTCATTCCCGTTACGCGCACACACACACACACACACGCTCACATACACACCGTCGATGGCATGCAGTATATATATGGGGTGAGGCACACTTGCAAAAGCAGGAGGGATGGATCCAGGATGAAAGAAAGGAGGCTCTCGGGAGGGAGAGGGGGGCGAGAGAGACAGAAATGACAGGAAGAACAGGGCAAGAGGATAGATGACTGTGTGCGGTGTATATTCTCAAACCTCTCCCGGGACCAAGCACTGTGGACAGGCGAGTGTTTGGCCTTGAAGTTGAGGGTGAACACAGTGATTTCAGGTGGTGGCTGCCACTGACTCAAAGCATGGCAGTCTGCCTGGTTCAGCGGATAATGGTCAGTTGGTGTGGTAAATCAGGTTTGCGGACATTTGATTAAGCTTGAGCCTTGTCACTCACAGGAAATGTTTTGCTGCTCTTGCATAACTGGGTGAACGCACTCAAACACACACAATGTACTGTATCTTCAGAGGTGCTAGTGAGCGGGGCGGAAGAGACTATTAGATTCTCGTCTTAGATGAAATGAGACTCACATAAATCGGTCACTTTAGGTTGGAGTGACAGCCAGTGGACATAGACCTACTTTGTGAAAGTCATTTGGATATTTGAAAACTTTATCGACAAACCTAGTTTCAGCTCTGGGCTGATCATGCACTGAAGATAAATGGCAAGGCTCAGGAGTGCGGCTTTACAGAGTGCTAAATGTTACCTACGGTCTTTATCTGTATCAGGTCAACAAAAACGCATACACACACAAACACACACACACACATAAACACACATGCACAGCAACGCTTGTCCCGGTCCTGTCCCTGCCACATACGTGTGTGTACGGTGCGCGGTGTGTAGACAGTTAGTCATCCGGAGGAAGCTGAAACCGGGAAGTTCTTCTCAGGGAAGTTCTTCTTACTTCTGTGCCAGGCATGTGACCATGCAGCACAATAGAAGGAGACAGAAATATGGCTGTTTGTGCGTGTTTTTCCACTGTGGCAAGCAAATCTGACAGTGTGGACGTGTGTCTCTCTCTGTGTGTGTGTGTGTCTCTGTGTGTGTGTGTGGATGTGTGTGTGTGTGTGTGTGGATGTGTGATGAGTATGTGTTTTTACTGTGAGTGATGGCGTCCACGTGTGTCCGTCAGGAGTGTGTGTGTGCGGTGTGCCCGGGGATTAGATATGATTAAGGAGTGAATGGAGCCATTGTTCCAATGTTTACACACTGTTCACTGGAGAACAGGAGGAGGAGGAGGAGGAGGAAAACAGAGGGAGGGCCGGGGATGAAGGGATAGCGAAATGCAGGGAGAGAGGAGATACGAGAAGGATAAGACAAAGACAAGGGGGGGGGGGGGGGGGGTCAGATGCCAAATGAGGGGTGGGAGAAAAGAGAGGGCGAGAAAGATGATGAGAAAGATGCGAGAGGGGAGGAGAGGAGGAGGAGAGGGATCAGAGGGAGGGATCAGATGAACGAGTAGAAGGAGTAATCTGGTCAGTGAGATGGAGAGATAGGTCAGGCCCGGAATGAAATGAGAAACAATCCGAGAGAAGAGGCGATGAGGGTAGGGAATGGGAGAGCTCAGACGTCGATTACTGACTGATGTGGACTGAGCTCTCCCATTCGGTTAGACCAGTTGTCCCAACAGTTTTTCTCCACTGCATGTTATTCTTCAAGCCATTGTCACACGTGTCATCAGTTGTAGGACGACGATCATTTGATGAGGAAGCAGAAAAGGACGATATTAGTCTCCATAAACTGAGATTGGTTAGGTTAAATGAGAGGAGGATAGACCTGTCCTGTGTGGCCGTTCAGTACATCATGAATGTACAGACTGTCAACGTAGGAAAGAAATGTCAACTTTGAATGTACACGTTTTTTTTCCTCCTCCCTCCTTTCTTTCTCCAACCTCCTCTCATCCTTTCACCCGTCCTCCCCTCTCTCCTTTGTTTCTCCCTCCTCTCTGCCACCCCACTCCCCACCTCTCCTCTCCTGTCCCCCCCCGTCTCCTCCCCCTCTCCTGTCCCTCTCTCCCCCCTCCCCTCTTCTCTTCCCCCCCCCCCCTCCACAGTACCAGGTGGGCCAGCTGTACTCTGTGGCTGAGGCCAGCAAGAATGAGACGGGGGGCGGGGAGGGGGTGGAGGTGCTGAAAAACGAGCCCTACGAGAAGGACGGCGAAAAGGGACAATACACACACAAAATCTACCATCTGCAGAGGTGGGTGACTCACGCCTAGGAAGCAGAGCTCTAAAGAGCCGGTCTGCGTTCAGGATGTACAGCATTTTCTATGTCAACACTGGCAGTCCGGCGAATAAATGGTTTACATTTTAAATTGTTTCATTTTTTTAGATTGTTAGTTCTTAGGATTAGTAAGATTACTGTGCTTTTCATTTTTTTTTTTTTGAAGATCCGTATATGTTTATGGGTTGCACCAGCCGGCCACAGTAAATTCCTTGTTTGTGTAAACCTACATGACGAATAAAACCCTAAATCTGATCCTGATCAGTGGTGGCCGAGGTGCGTGACGCGTTCTGGCCAATTTGGGGCGGATACTCATTTTGTAACTTTCCCCCAGATGACCTCCTTAAATGTTGAAGATTTGAGGTTGTTCAAGCTCGGGAGTTCGAGCCAGATCATGAAAGCGAGCGAGAAAGTTCTTGTCGTGCGATAACTTTCCCAGACATGACAGAGAGGCTGCACATGCTAGTCACATGGGTTGGAATCCATCTCTTTGATTGGCTGTTTTGTTTAGGACGCAGGTGGAAAGAAGGTAACGTCTATCTAATGGTTCCTTTGTCTCTGTGTCATTCCTCAGTAAAGTGCCGTCCTTTGTCAGAATGCTGGCCCCAGCATCAGCCCTCAACATCCACGAGAAGGCCTGGAACGCGTATCCGTACTGTCGCACAGGTACCCAGAAAACTCTCCATATTCTCTCTCCCCTTCTATCTTGTTACTAATCGCTTTGTCTCTCTCTCTCTCTCTCTCTCTCTCTCTCTCTCTCTCTCTCTCTCTCTCTCTCTCTCTCTCTCGCTCCTGCTGTTTATCCCTGCCATCTCCCTCTCTCACCTTCAAGAGTGTGGTTGAATAATTCAATGTGTGTGCAGACAGAGGAGAGGCGCTGTTACAGGAGCACTCGGCACTGAGATTACACACTGACAGACAATCATCATACACACACACACACCCATGCAGGCACACGCACACACACACACACACACACACACACCCACGCAGGCATACAGGCACATGCACGCATGCACACAAACACACACACACACACACAGTAATCCCCTAGCTTTGTGTCTTGATATTGAGTGGAATGCTGTTTGATTCTTGCCCTGATACATTGCATCAGTTAATATCACCAATCAAGTCACTCCTCTCTCTCTCTTCTCCCTTCCTGCCCTCTGTCTCTCTTTTCCTTTTGGTACGGAAGTTATTACTGTAAGTACATCCATGACTTGCTCTCGCACACGACAGCCTGCAACCCTATATATCTTTGCGATATGATGCACACACACATAAACGGTTCACTGCAGAGGAAAGATGAGATAGAAAGTCTATCTAGTCCAGCGAAAGGGGATAGGGAGAGACTGACTCCAGTGTGTGTGTGTGTGTGTGTGTGTGTGTGTGTGTGCACATCAGAACCCATGAGTGCTGTATGCACAATGTTTATACATACATAACACTATGCGTATGTGTGTGAACAATGATGACCAGCCCCCATGGTCTCCTCCCTCTGTAGAATGAGTACATGAAAGAAAACTTCCTGATCAAGATAGAAACGTGGCACAAACCAGACCTGGGACACCTGGAGAATGTGAGTGACGAGTCTCTGGAAGGTGCGTGTGTGTGCGTGCGAGCGCGTGTGTGTCTGACAGTGCCGTGTGCGTCCCGCGCAGGTCCACGGCCTGGACGCAGACACCTGGAAGAAGGTGGATGTGGTGTACATCGACATCGCAGACAGGAGCCAGGTGGACTCGAAGGTGAGTCGGCGCTCGGCTCCTCCCACCTTGAGGGTCATCACGGCCACCGGCGGCGGCCACGAACACGCGGGGGGAGAACCACTGTCGACCCCGGGTCTCCCTTCCCTTCCCTTTGGTGTTCTCTTGCCCTCTCGATCTTACCGTTGCTGTTTTGTTTTCTCTCTTTCTCTCTTTCTCTCTTTCTCTCTCTTCTCTCTCTTTCTCTCTCTCTCTCTCTCTCTCTCTCTCTCTCTCTCTCTCTCTCTCTCTCTCTCTCTCTCTCTCTCTCTCTGTCTCTCTCTCTCTCTCTGTCTCTCTCTCTCTCTCTCTGTCTCTCTCTCTCTCTCTCTCTCTCTGTCTCTCTCTCTGTCTCTCTCTCTCTCTGTCTCTCTCTCTCTCTCTCTTTCTCTCTCTCTGTCTCTCTCTCTCTCTCTCTGTCTCTCTCTCTGTCTCTCTCTCTCTCTCTCTCTCTCTCTCTCTCTGTCTCTCTCTCTCTCTCTCTCTCTCTCTCTCTCTCTCTCTCTCTCTCTCTCTCCAGGACTACAAGCCAGAGGAGGATCCCTCAAAGTACAAATCCGTGAAGACAGGGCGAGGCCCTCTCGGACCTGATTGGAGGGTATGTCGACCTGTGTGTGTTCAGAGGCACTGTGAAGATGAACAGTCCTCTCCTAACTATCTAACACACAGTGTGTCTGTGTGTGTGAGTAGAAAGAACTCCCCAAGAAGACGGACTGCCCACACATGTGTGCCTACAAACTGGTTACCGTCAAGTTCAAATGGTGGGGCCTGCAGAACAAAGTGGAAAACTTCATTCAGAAGGTAAGTGTGTGTGTGTGTGCGTGTGTGTCTGTAGGGATACAGTTGGGATTAGGATTAGGACAGTGGTGCATATACATTTCAGATTTAAAGAAAGCATTTACAATGTGTGGGTGACTGAACTGTAATGGGTCACTGCCCTCCCGTCCTCAACTGTCAGTGCTACACTCTGCCTGGCTTGGCCTGACCTCTAGTGGTCAGATGGGGCGTAGCAGGTTAAAACTCCATACAGACTCGAGTGGAAAAATGGCCGTTCTCCTGTAAATTTTGAACAGAGACACGGAACAAAAAGCTATTTCCCAAACTCTTTATTTGTCACCTGCTTCTCGGTCATGTCTGAATTCTCGTCGTTGTCTCCGGCTACTCTCAGCAAGAGAAGCGCCTGTTCACCAACTTCCACCGCCAACTCTTCTGCTGGATTGACAAGTGGATCGAGCTGACCATGGAGGACATCCGGCGCATGGAGGAGGAGACGCGCAAGGAGCTGGACGAGGTGAGGTCGTCTGCACGGTGCGCCTCAACTGGGAACGCACATTTCTCCTCCGTTCCTCTCCTCCGATAACTCCTCCCGCGCGTTCTCTCCCAATCCCGTTTACTCTCGCCCCCTTCGCTCCTCTCGATCCCCATCTCCTCCGTTCCCTGTCTGTCTGTCCCCGCCCTCTATCTCCTCTGAACACCCTCCCTGTCGCTCTCGCTCTCTCGTCTGACCTCCTTTCCCATCTCTCTCTCTCTCTCTCTCCCCTCCCTCTGTCCTCCAGATGAGAGTGAAGGACCCGGTGAAAGGCATGGTGGCTCTGGAGGACTGAGGAGGCTGTGATTGGACTGTCCACACTGCCGCTCATCTGGTAAACACCTGGTGGGGAGGGGCACGTCCGTCCGCGTGGCAGTTCGGTAGACCCTGCCGGTCGATGGACCGTTCATTTCCTTAGTTGGGTCCAGGAGGATTGCTCTACTGCCTATGTGGGAACACTTGATTGTAATCTTCCACCCTCTCTTTCTCTCTCCCTCCCTCCCGCTCCCGCTCTCTCCCTCTGTTTCTGTCTCTCTCAGATCAGACCTGTAGACCCATACACCAGCGGATTCTCCCCTCCCTTCCCCCTCTACTGGCACAGCATCGTGTCTCTTGGTCAGCCTAACCCCTCCCGCCACCTCACCCCGATTGGTGCAGTCGATTACATTACCGGAATGCCCGCAGTGCCTCCTACCTGCCATCCAGCAGACTGCAGCTCCGACGCCTTGCCCCCCCCCTCCCCCCCCCCCACCCCTCAGCCAGGTCTCGATAAGATGTCTGCCAGTCAGTCCAATCGCAGAATCCCTTCTTGACAGAGATGTGATTTTTAGGATTTATTTCTATTTGCGAAAACACGCAGGTGTGTACATAGGAAGTGCATACAGTGGGAGCGAGCAGAGTCATTGTATCGAGGTGTATAAAACAGGGTTTTTCAATGATTTTCCTTTGTCCGTAAGTTTGTGTGTCTGTAGATGATGTTTGATCTGCTCAGTGTTACGTTTTGATCTTGTCGTGGCTGTTTTTGTTTGTTTTCGTTTTGTTTTTCCGGTTCCTTTCGCATTTTCTCCTCCGCCCCGCCTCCTGTCTTCAACATGCTGTAATCGGTTAGGTGTCTTCTTCCCGTCCTCAAGTAAACCGACGACCCCGATACGCACTCTCTCTGTCTCTCTCTCCTCCTCTCGCTCTCCTTCTGTCTCGCTTTCTCTTTGTCCCTCCCTCTCTGTCGCTTCCTCTCGGTCTTTCTCTTTCTGTCACTCTCTCTCTTCCCCTTCACCTTCACCATAACCGCCTCCAATGAGAGTAAATAACAAGGGTTAGTATCATTTGTATGTATCTGTTTGGGTTATGTGTGTGGGTGTGGGTGTGAGTGTACTGTATGGAAATAATTGTAGTGCTGAGGATGGTGTTGTTGGAAGTGATTGTAAGTTACTACATTGCTACCGTCTTTCCAGCTACCAGTCAACTTCTGTATGTGTGTGTCTGAGTGTGTGTGCATGGGTGTGTTTGGATAACAATTTAACAGGTGGGGTAATTTGAAGTGCAATAATGATCCTTCTTACTCAGACATGTGGAGTTGTTTCGATCACAGGGCCATGGCTCTTAGCGGCGAATCCTCCTGTGAATCCTCAACTCTGCACCAGGCCAGAAGTTTTACCCTGTCATCACGTGTTCGCAGGGAAAAACTCCTGGCTCCCGTTAAGTAACAACTATATTTCCCCCCTCCCCCTTTGCATCTATCCATCCTCTCCTTTTGATGGATAAAAGCCCTTATCCAGAAATAGCAATAATTCCCTCTCTTCCTCTCTCTCCTCCTCTTCATCCTCCATTCATTTAGTCATCCATCTCTCCTTTCCAATATTTGTGCGTGAACCAGAACCATGCTGCGGAAAGAAAGAGAAAGAGAGAAAGAGAGAGAGAGGGGGAGAGAGAAAGAGAGAGAGAGACAGAGTGAGAGAGAGAGAGAGAGAGAGAGAGAGAGAGAGAGAGAGAGAGAGAGAGAGAGAGAGAGAGAGAGAAAGAGAGAGAGAGACAGAGTGAGAGAGAGAGAGAGAGAGAGAGAGAGAGAGAGAGAGAGAGAGAGAGAGAGAGAGAGAGAGAGAGAGAAGAGACTGAATTGGTACTGGTTCTCATTCTGTTCCTGGGTCCTCTCTCTTATCGGACTCCAGTTTTCGGCAGTTTGAGTTCTAAACTTGCATCTTGTAGTGGTGAACGTGTGTGTGTGTGTTTGACGTAAATGTATCGGAACAATATTTTCCTATGTGGAGGGTGCGGAGGGTATCTATCAGGGGGAAGGACGGAGGAGCAGTGCACTGTTGTTCTGACATTGGGGCACAGGAACTACAAAACCCATCCATGTCTGCAACTCCTTCCCTTCTTTTGAAATCACCATCCCTTATTCCATACCTCAAATTCTCCTCTCCTCCAGACCCTAAGTATCTCCCACACTGTTAAAACTGTATATTTCTCTAGTCTTGGTAGCCCAACTACTCTCTCTCCATCTTTCCCTCTATCGGACTTTGTTTCTGTGATGATGTGAGTGGGCTCCCAGCAGAACAATGGAGGTGTGTGGTTGTATACTGGATGTACTCAGATTGTATATAGTATATAAATTTATGTAGATGAACACATATATATAGGTCAGACTGTCCTGCCAAACCAACAGCACACCAATCTCCCCTCCTGAATGTCGTCGCTAGATCCTTAATCTTAGATGGTCCACATTGAGCCTAGGTTGAATAATATGCCAGGACTCTTATTGTGAAGGAGCCAGGAAGGAGTATTAGTTGACGCTCTACCTCTGTTGGAAGATAAGCTGGCAAACAGGCAGAATGTGATTAGTTCACCTGTCTGAATGAAAATAGAAGGGTTAATACCCGATGAGACGTTACGGTGGCTATTTTGAGCCCTTTTAATATGATGGCAAGGCAAATAAAGAATGAAACGATATTGAAAGATGAAAATATATTTTGAAAAAACAAAGGCATCTTTGTGCGGTCCCTGGAGGCCGTCTTGACCATGGGGCAGTGGGAAACGGAAAGAGAGGGGTGAAGAGAGGTGTCTATGTGTGGCACATTATACTGTAGATGACCCGCATAGTCAAAAAAGAAAAAAACACAAAGAAACAGTCTCTTTCCTCCTCCTGCTCCTTTCCTCCCTCTCTCACCTCCCCTCGTTGGCAGGACAGTGTATAAATATATTTTTGTTCTGAATGTTGTCGTACCTCTGTTGTTAGTCTCTAAACCACAGCCATCTCTCACAGACAGGAAGTATAGCAATCTGTCTGTCCGTGACAACTCACAGCAGCGAGTTGGTCGGGGTTGGGGGGTGGAAGTTGGACCTACACACTGACCTCCAGTCAGTTCGTTGCCTCCCCCTCTCCCCCCCTCTATGACACGACAAGGGACTGATAACCGGACTGTATTTGAATCTAGACTGTGTGGTTGGGTGAAGCATGAGGGCGTAAGGATGTAGCCTACACCCGGAGGAGCTAGCTAGCTAGAGTACTTTTACAAAAAGCAGTGAGAGATCATGGTTGAAAGAGACAAGATCCTAGATATCTCGTTGTTAGAATCCTCAATTTGTAATCGGAATACCGAACCAATGACGTCAGAACCCCAAACCTTTGTTTTTCCTTGAAACTTTTTGTTTTTTTACTTTTTGTTTCCTCTGACACTCCCTGATTTGTCACTTGTTTTGTTTCTTTTACTGTGAATTTGTGCCTTTTGTCATCTTATCTTCCAATAACACTACATTGGAGACGTGAAAAAATAAATGAATCAAAATACGGAAAGCTGGAGTTGTTTTTTTATGCATTTATATGATAGTTCACCCTGACAAAGATCTTTGAACCCAGTTCTTCACCAAATGTCACCTTCGGTGATGATGCCCGGGGCTTGGTTTAATCTTTGTTCTGGAAAATGGCCCCCTGAGTGTTTGAATCGGAGTCATGATCTCCTCATGATTCATCTTCCTCCTTCTCCCAAGATCCTCTCTGCTCTGTCGGAACAGAACGTACCCCCTATCCCGGCATCCCATGATGCTCTACTCACTGAACTCCAACCGTTTCTCTTCCTGGAAATCCTCTTCCCCTCCCTCTCTCTATTTCCTTTCTCTGTTCTCTCCTTCCAGTTTTCACAACCTCTCCCCCTTGCTTGTTGTCTCTCCCCATCTCCCTCTGCCCCTGTTGCCTTCCCCGCTGGGATTGGAGGGGGTGGGTGAGACAGATATGGGGGGGTAAATGTTTACTGAAGAAAATTATCTCTTATCTCTATAGAGTTACACACACTTTGCTTTGTCTTACGAAGAATGCGGTATATTACAGCATGTGATCTTTTTGAGTGTACCCTCCTCTTCAAAACACCATGGAGGATCCCTGAAGCGGGAGCTGCCTCCAACTAGCCTGGCAGGAACCTGAACAGCTGAACCATGGACCTCCCTGTTTGGACCTGGAACTGGAACTGACAGACCTGGGAGGTTTGGACTGAGCTGGCATTTGGGATTAAAACCACGATGACATCCAAAGAGATTAAAACAAAGAGGAAAAACATTGCAAGATTGATTCATTAAATAGTTGACTCGATGAAGATGACTGGGGCAGTATGTTTTGTATTTGGCCTGACTCACGTGGAGAAACGTATTGCACATGTACACTGTAGGCAACCCTACGCATTCCATAATGTAAAGAAAGTAGGCCTATTAGCTAGCATACAAAGAAAGCATTGAAGCGAAACGGTTGCCTAATACATGTCACGGTCATATTCAATAAATAGCGGTAAACAGACTTGACCATTCATGGTCATGATAATGCGTTTTTACTCGGTTCTTACCGATTGGGGATCATGCGCTGATCCTTGGGTACGAGAGCTTTAAGTCTAGAGCAGGTCCTAGGATTGACAGAAAGGTTCTGAAGAACGCCTGTAGCGCTTGAACAGGGTAAACCCAACCAAACACAGGCTCCCTCTGGATTCAGCCGAGTTGACGCCCGTTATCTGGAGTGTGCCTATTTTACCGGACGCCGTGGGATTTTCATATAGCAGGTAGCTACACCTAACCCAGATATATAGTCTGGATAGTTAATATGCACGTTCTGTAACGTTGGCTTCTGTTTTTGAGATGTTATGAATTGTTTACGGTCGGCTGTTTGAGTGCAATTGGAGCGTAACAAATTATGCTGTTCCCAGACAGCATTTAAAGTGGCATTGACTGTGCTTTGAGTAGTTTATGGAGTTTGGATACAGTTCGTTCCAACCTTAAGAACTGCAGCACCAAGTGTTCTATTCCAAAACATGTCACTTTTGGGGTACATTCTGATAGACACTAGACCGGCGACAGTTATACGTTTCCTTGATCTAGGTTTCATCATAGAGAAAGAGCTGTCAAATCAGGTAGGCCTACGTGTTTCCACTTAAACATGTTATTAGAAAGTATCTCTCTTACACACACACATAGACACACACTGACACAGAGGCACACACACAGAGACACAGACACTCACAGGAACACAGTCACACACACAGACACACCAACAGGCTTGAGCACACCTGTTTTGCTAATATATGACCAGCACAGCTGGTGTGCGTGTTTGTGCGGTTGTATAAGATACAGACAGAGCTGGAGAGAGTGAGCAGAAGAGAGACAGAAAGACGAGCACGCAGCCTTTCCGTAAACACCTCACAGTCACTGTGACGGGTGAACACTAGGTGAAGTACAGAGAATGACCAAGACTACAGCATCTGGAGTAACACTTTATTTCGATGGTCCATCTGTTGAGACATTTTAACACACGGTTTGACACACACTCAGTTCACGAAGACGTTTAGGGGGCGATGTAGTGTTTTAACAGTTGATGTTAGCCTCATGCAGTATGTTCTGTAAATTGTAACTGTAAAAAAAAAAAAAAACCTTGTCAGTGTGGTGATTGTATTTATGTTTTATTTTTGGTCTAATGTGCCAAACAGAGACGGACTATCAAAATGCAACACACAATCTTCAGACAGTTAGTTGAATATTGGTTAATGACCTGTTGAAAACAAGCTTTGAAAGTCAGCAGACCCTGTCAGTCAAATCTGTACAGCAATGCTTGAAATGCACCTGATAGTCTACAGACAGTTAGTTGAATGCATAACAACACATCTGTTGAAACAGTTTTGTTGAACGTAAACGGATACATTGTTGACATGCTACTGAGTAGTTACTGATCACCTATAGTGTGTCAACAGACGGACCATCCAAATGAAGGGTTACCGCATCTGGTCCCTCTGTTGATTGATAGGCCCCATCGACAGAAAACCTATTGTTCAAGCCACAGCTTCTAACATTCCGATAAATACCGTTATTCAACATGGCAACCTTCCATTAAGTCTAAGCCTACTGAGCTGTCAGTACTGTTGGTCATAGAGAAGTTTGTGTCACGGGTTTGTTGCCTGTGGAGCCGTGGCCTTCTGGAGACCTTGTTGTCGGACGCCTCAAAGACACCTCGCTCACCTTTTCATGTTCTGCTGCTTCTGGATTTAGTTTAGCCGTTGTCACGGTAACGTTGCACTGCACACATTGGCTCGCTCGTAATGCCCCCTTCTTCCAATCGATGACAGACATGAGTGGGGCTGTCACGAGAGAGGTGTCCTACAGGATTAGGCTTGATTATGGAGCAATTTCACTAATGGTTTTTATGTGTCCTGTGTATGTGTGTTGTTTGTTTAATGTGTTATTGCTGGTGTATAGATAATGTAATGGTTTGTGTGTGTGTGTGCGTGTGCACGTTCTTAGTTTAATGTGTTATTGCTGGTGTATAGATAATGTCATGGTTTGTGTGTGTGTGTGTGTTTTGTTCGCAGGCGAGAAGATGAGCGTGAGACACAGAGGAGGTGACAAGGACAAATTCAGGTACAGGTGGGCCATATGAACTCTGAGGAGGAAGCAAACCAATTCAACATGGTTACAAATGTGTTCTGGTACCCCTATACTCATTTAGAGAGACAGAAAACACAAGAAAGCGAGAGAGAGAGAGAGAGAGAGAGAGAGAGAGAGAGAGTGCATGGATGAGAGAGAGTGAGTATAAGAGAAAGTGAGTGTTTAAAGCTTAAAGGTGAGGTGCCTTTTGCTCAGCTAGGGTGATCAAACTGCTGTTGCCCGAGTCCTAATTATTCAGCTACAGCCCCATCATTCTCCCAGAGTTCCGACCTTGTTCACCCCCTAATATCCCCCCCCCCCCTCCACCACTATACTGCTCCACCTTTTCATCCCACCCTCTCTGCCGCCCACCCCTCCCCTCCCCTCCGTGTCCTGCGATGCAGAAGGGCTTCTTAAGAGTCTGCATGTGACAGTATTGCACAGCAAGTAGACGGGGGCACTGTGACACACAGGATTAGCTTTAGCTTTTTATAAATTGCAAATATCTCTAGTTCTCCTGATCAACACCTGATTGGTCAATTGGCATCCTGGTTGCAACTTCTACAGGCTACTTAACAATGAAATGAGTGTCCCAACTCTTTCTTGTCCTTCTTAAAGGCTGATGTCATTTTCCCAATATCAAGCAGATGTATTGTCCTAACTAGCTTTGCTGAGCAAGTCCTCGATGTGTAAAGGGATCTTCGCTGAACCAGAAACCTAGGAACATTCCAGAAGGGGAGGATTGGTGGATTTCTGATCACATGGTGTTGTGTCTGCTGTATCCAGGTGGTCTTGTGTCTCAACACAGACAAGCTTGTTCCACTCTGGGTGTACACCGTTCCAGTGCCTGGCTCCAGTTAAAGGCTGGGTCCTTGCTTGAACCAAGCCAGAGACTGCTCAGTGATCCGGTGTGCGGAGGGTGCTGTCTCTAGGGAGGGTTGGACATGTTTGCTGTTGGATGATGTCAGCTTGTTGTCAGTCACACACCAAGGAGCAGGGGCGCAGCCGTCCCCTCTCTCTCTCTGTTGCTCATATTGACATTTGGATCTAGGCTATGCACACTGAATAATGTTTTTTTTTAATTATATATAATAAGACTCAACCACAAATATTTTATGTTTTTTTTCAGAAAAATGTTAGAAGGGATTTGAAGGATATGGGGTTGACTCTCAGAAGGAAACTAGTGAGTAGTGACGTGATGTGAAGTAGAGACACAACAGAGACACGATCTCTTCGTTTCCGTCTGAAAACATATTAAAATATCTTACCCCCAAGTGCTCTCAAACTGCTGGACTAATATGGTTCGTTTCGTGAGACTACGTTTGTTCACATCTATCCCTAACAACGGTCTGCAAAAAAGATTTACAAATGCGGATTGTGCGTTTCCAAATCGTGGTATTTGACCAATGATCAGGATTAAGTTGGTTGGATAATTGGAATTATAGAATGAAGTGTTATTTCCAAAGCGGTGAGACTTTGTCCCAACAGGCCATGTGTCGGACCTTGCAGAACCTGAGGAATGTGTCACCACCCTGGTTCTGAATATGTGACCTTTCACCCACATAAACAGCGCAATGGACCCCCTCCAAAAACTATAATACCCTAGTGAATCGACGTGCCTTCTCCAAGGTTTGTTCCATCGTGGGGATGGTGCAGTTCTCTGTATTGTTCGGAGGAGTAAGCTAGCCAGGAGAATGTGGTTGTAAACCTCTTAGGGGCGTGACGCCACTTTTGTGTTGCCCAAGTCCTCTAACAATACCCTCTGTGATGGCGGATCAGTGTCTTTCACATCTCTTTTTAAACACCACACACACACACGTCCACACACACACACACACACACACACATACGTTCACGTGTTCCCCCCTGCTTCAGATTATAGTTGTAATCTGGCTCTCTCTCATCTACGTCGCCCCAAAACTCGGTGCCAGCCAGCCATTCTGTCACTGCCTGGTCACTCAGGCCTCCAGAACGCACTCAGGGCAGCCGGCACTCACCCACAGACCTCTGGGACTTGTAGTTGTTTTACATACGTGCCAACTTTGACCATTCCGGAAGGATCTATTTCGAGCGCTTCAGAAGATTCCCGACTTTGTCTGAAGGTCTTGTTTTGCATTGTACTTCCAAACAAAGGATCTCCAACAATAATTTTGGGAGCAAAGAACTAAAACTCTTTTTACAAGAGAACAACTTGACTTGAAGCATTTTAGGAGAATACAAGAGAAACAGAATCTGGCTGCTACTTTCAACAGATACTCTGAAATCCAGCCAGCCAGGTAACACACAGGATACCTCTGAAGACACCAAAGGTGGGTCTCTTCCCTCTTACAGAGCTGTAGTGTCAAAATTCTTTACTGACAGTCCTTCTGATGAAAGACATTGGGAGTCTACAACTGTACATACGACCTGCCTAGCCTGATCTGAGACAGAAAGAGAGAGAGAGAACCGAGACCTCGACAGTCCTTCTGAGGAGAGTTACAAATCCAACCATGGCCGAGGCGGTAAAGATGGCGCCAGACGCGCTGTCGTCATTGGACGGCCTCCGTGCGCGTTCGGACAGCACGTCCAGCACGGCGTCCCAGGGGTCAAAGGGCAAGCTGCTCCTGCGCCAGCGTCTGTCCCAGCTGCTCACGTGCGTGGAGGACTTGAGCTCCGACGACGAGGCCAACGAGGAAGTGTCTCGCACCCTGGACGAGGCCTTCCAGCTATGTGGACGCTTCAGCCCCAAGGACGCCTTCAGGTTGACACATAGACACACACACACACACACATATACTTTGAGCTGTGTGGAAGATTTTGCCCCAAGAACACCTTCAGGTTTATGCACACACACACACACACACAGAGATTCTGCTCAGTTCTCTTTACTTAACTGGTTGTGGGACCTGTCTGAGGTACTTTCCTAACTGTCTCTGTGTTTCCCCTTCCTTCCTTCCTCTCTGGTCCTGTGCCACCTCGGTCTGCAGTACAGAAGGAATGGCACGTTCTGAAAGTGTTACCAGGACGAAATAAGAGTTTAGAACTTGGTGAAAGTGAGAAAGAGAACTGTTTGTGTTTGTGCTGTATCATGGATGTGACAGAGATGAGGTTAACAGTATCTGACACAAGACTATATTGCCTTCCTGAACAAGGGAACACAGAACACAGAATCTTCCTATCTCTCTGTCTTAACCCTCCAGAGGAACCCAACCACGGGCTGTTGATGCTTTGTGTCCAAGACAAATTTCCTTTGGGATTGTAAAGTCTATCGCATCTCTTATCTTTCAGTAGAAACTGATTTCTATTTAGTATTTGAAGCAATTGGATGTTTTGTATTTTTTTCACCCTTGTCTCTGCTCCATTCTGACAGGTTGCACATGGTCACGTGGAATGTGGCGACAGCAGAACCCCCGCGGGACGTCAGTTCCCTTCTGCAGCTGGATGTCCAGCCCCCCAAAGACATCTATGTGATTGGGTGAGAGCGAGAAGCTTTACTTTGATCTCACTGGAGAAGAAGAGAGACTTTTGTACTGCTTCTCTGCGAGAGATAAGGAAAGTACGAATTGAGATTGAGTCCTCTATGCAGATTTATTTGTCTAATGGGCTATTGTGCATTTGTGTGTGTGTGTGTGTGTGTGTGTACTGTGCCAGTCTGCAGGAGGTGAATGCCGCCCCCCTGCGGTTCCTCTCTGACTTGCTAATGGAGGACTCCTGGAGCCACATGCTGATGGGCACACTGGCACCTCGCGGCTATGTCAAGGTGTGTGTGTGTGTGTGTGTGGGGGGGGTGGGGTTTGGTGAGGTTGCAGGGCAGGAGTTGTGAGGAGGGGAGAGGAGAGAGCAGGCGAGAGTGCAGAGCTGATGTGGGTCCGAGAGGAAGCAAAGGGGGCAGTAGAGAGGCAGAGGCCCCCTCTCCCAGCCGCCCCCCCTGGGAGAGGGGGAGATGGGGAGAGTGGGAGTGTAGTGTGTATAGTGTGTGTGTGTGAGTGAGTGCGTAGCGTGTGACCGAGGGTGTGTTGTCCCAGCCAGCGTCAACAATAGCAGTTCTGAGAGGGGCTCATTAGGGTCCTGTGAGAGTGCTTTGTGAGGCTGAAGAGTTTATGTAACCCCGCTCAGATCTCCTCTGCTCTTTCTCCCCCTTCACCTCACTCACCCTGCTCCCGATGTCGTCCCTTTCCAGTCCGCACTCCTCCACAATCCATTTCTTTCTTTATTCCTTTCCTATTTCCTGCTTCCTTATTGCAATTAGTTGCGAACTACCTCTGCCTGTCTCTCCAATCTTTATACTCTATCTTCCTTTCTTTTATAAAGTGAATCACTCTGTGTTCCTCTCCGTCTCTCCAGGTGTCGTCAGTGAGAATGCAGGGCCTGCTGCTCCTGGTCTTCACCAAGCAGATGCACCTGCCCTTCATCAGGGACATCCAGACCACCTACACCCGCACGGGGATCTTCGGTTACTGGGTACGTCTCTCCAACTGTCCCTGACACAGGCTACCAATAGCTAGAACTGGAATCGCTAGAATACAGTTGAGAGACAACAAGTGAACTTTGATTGTTCCCTTCTTGTCTTGTTCTCTCTCTCTCTCTCTCTCTCTCTCTCTCTCTCTCTCTCTCTCTCTCTATTTCTGTCTATCTCTCTGTCTCTCTCTCTCCTCTTCCTCTCCTCCTCTCTCAGGGGAATAAAGGAGGTGTGTCTGTGCGCTTCTCCTTCTACGGCCACATGCTGTGTTTCCTCAACTGCCACCTGGCGGCCCACATGAACTACGCTCTGCAGCGCGTGGATGAGTTTGAGTACATCCTGGACACGCAGGACTTTGACTTCTACAACACCCCCAACATCCGAGATCACAAGTACGTCATCACACACGCCCGCGCACGGGTGCACGCACACACGTGTAGACACACATACTGTATATTCAGACACACGCTACTAGAAACGTACCTTTAAACAAACACACACGTGTGAAAAGCTTAAAGCACACACCCAAACAAACCCACACACACATGCAGAGACAAATACACACACACACACACTAACCTGCCAGCTACCTCTGTGACAGGGTGGTCTTCTGGTTCGGTGATCTGAACTTCCGCATTGCAGACCATGGTATGCACTTCCTCCGTTCTTCCATTGAGAGTGAACGCTATAACTTACTGTGGGCGAAGGACCAGGTAACACACACATACACACACACACGTACACACACACAAACCTGCTGAGACACAAACACTGACTATGCTGTCCTTGTGTGGTTGTAGTTACTGACGATGAGGAAGAAGGAGCCGTTTCTACAGGAGTTTGAGGAAGGGCCTCTCAGGTTCAAACCCACCTATAAGTTTGACCGCAACTCCGACACCTACGACAGCAGGTAACACACTGCCCCCCCTCTCCCCACTACACACACACACACATAAACACACACGTTGTCCTCTTCAGCATCGGGTGTTCCTAGTCAACCGCACTCCTACAGGCACACGAAAGGTTCATGAGTGCTTTTTCTTCCTCTCCACTCTCCCAGCTCTCCGAAGACCCTGTTGGGCTTTACGTAAGAAAGTGATGAGTGTCTTCTGTTTCTGTGGCATGCCCTCTCTCCCACACACACGTCTTGTCCTCCCTCTACCATCCCCTTCACCTTCCCTCCCCTCTGAGAGAAAAACGAGAGAGGACAGGGAGACAGAGCAGGACGTGGATAGGAAACTGGAAGGAAACCTTTGGAGGTCCACATGGATTTTTTCGGTGTCCATGTTTTTATTTAGCTACATAGAACTCGAAAGCGTAATTGATATCACTGTCTTGAACATAGTCAGCAAATGGCCGCAGGAAGGAGGTAGTGGGGCTATCATCACACCGTGATGACTCATGATCTTAGACTTCCTTAGCGCTCTGAGCCAGAAGCTGAACACAAAACATCATCAAAACACCTTGAAGGCCCACCTTAAGGTCCTACCCACCCTAACCCTGGCACCATGTGTGTGTCTCTCCCAGAAAGAGCTCTCTGGCGCTGCCCCTAACCATGTACAGACCCCGGCCCCTACAGAGGTGCAGCACCACACTCCTCCTCCTCCTCACCTCCCTTACCTGGGGGCTGCTCAGTGTGTGGCTGGGGGGCTGGTACAGGGAGCTGGACCCCGCAAGGTGGGTCCGTAGTATGGAGGGGCAGCCAACTTCAGATGAGATCAACTATGCTAAGCTAACCTAGCTACGTCTGCACAGTTCCCACGAGGCTAGCAGAGCTAAGGGCAGAGGAGCTAAGCTAAGCTTACTGAAGCTAAGCTATATGCTAAGTTATTGGGAGGCAAGACAGCTGTGGCTCAGTAACCAGACTGGGGAGGGGATACTGAGTTTGTGAATGGTAGAATTGTACAACTTTTGCTGAAGAAACGCAGACAATTAGATGAGTGTAGCCCCCAACCTTTCCCCAACCCCCAAGCCCCACCCCTTCCACCACCCCCACCACTCCTCTCCCGCTAACTGTGCACCGCATGCCCGTGCTGCACCCTATCTAGCCATCCCATCATGCACTGATAACATTGTGTGTGTCATTATGAAGATGTGCATGTTAGTATGTCGCTCCTAAATGCTTGGTCTGTGAACAGCATACGGTAGTTACAGTAACTAGTCACCTGACCCCTCCTCAGTGTGTCTCACAGCGCACACGTCCCTCTAGCCCCTCCCCTCTTTGTGTCTTATCAGTCATCTCTCTAAAAGCTGAGGATTGTGTGTACGTGTATCTGTGTGTGTACATGTGCATGCTGGGGAACAGAGCTTCTGTATGCATGAGGAAGCAGCTTAAGTAAATCTGCATAAATTACAATGGGTTTGCATAGCAGCGTTGGATTGCAGTATGACAATTAAAGATACTTTTCAGGGACAGCGCGACAGGGATTAAGAGAGAGCATAACAGACAGAGATAAACAGGAAGTCAAACAAGGCAACGTCAAAAGAGAAATAGATTCTGAAAAAGTAAGAGTAAGAAACTGGTTGACGGAGAGACAGAGAGAGAGAGAGAGAGAGAGAGAGAGAGAGAGAGAGAGAGAGAGAGAGAGAGAGAGAGAGAGAGAACAAAGGACATTCGTATGATGTGGTCCTTAGAGAGAGAGTTGGAAAAATCAAACAGAGCTTATGCAGGGTACACACTAAAATATTTTAAAAATATTTTACGATTTTCAAAATGTGAGAGACCACAAACATGAGGACAAAAAATCCAAGATTGAACTGTTTTGCTCCTACAGTGTGTGGTGTGTGTCCTCCGGGTTCCCCCCACACATCAGGATTTCTGATTGATGATGTTTGATTCGCGATTCGATTCGCGAGTGGGGCGGCTCTGGCATTCTTCCGAGCAAGTTTGCTCACTCCTAACACACCTCACACCAAGGGAATATCTGATGAAATAATCGGTAGATAATCGGGACATTACCTAGGATTGTCGGAAGGGGAAAATCGGCCCAAAATCAGCCCAATTTTCTTGTGGTGTGTACCCAGTATTAGCAAGCAGTCTATGCCAGTGCTCTTCAACCCTGGTCCTCAGGGCCCACTGTCCATCATGTCTATGTGTTCCCCTGCTCCAACACATCTGATTTAAATGAATTATTGTTATCAAGCACTGCAAACTGATAATGACCATTAATTTGAAGCAGATGTGTTTGAGCAGGGAAACACCTGAAATATGCTGGACAGTGGGCCCTGAGGACCAGGGTTGAAGAGCACTGGTAAGCCACATGACCTTTGTTGTGTGACATCAATCTCTGTCACTCTCCCTGATTGGCCAGTGGGAAGAAAAGGAAGCCGGCGTGGACGGACCGCATTCTGTGGCGCATTAAGCCCAAAACCCCGCCCCCAGAGGAAGAGGATGATGAGAAGGCGTCGACCTCCACCGCTGACAGCCACGAGGACGAGTGTCCAATCAGAGTCCTCCAGGACATCTACACCTGCGACACGAGCTACGGTGTCAGCGACCACAAACCTGTCCTGGGAGTCTTTAGTCTGGAGGTGAGAGTACAAACACAGTGACACCGCAAGATCTCAGACAGCTCGTAGCTGTTTGTTAAGGGGAGCACATCCCAGTTGTAATGTGTATTCCTGTGTACTGTAAATCTTATCTGAGCGTGGTTTACAACCTATCCTGTCAGTGTGGCACATCCTGGTAGGATAGTCTGGGTCATATAAGAATATGATATCATTGTCTTTAGTGAGTATACTGAGAACAGTAGGACTATGCTGCCACCATCTTTGGTTTGTTTATCCATGCCTCCCCCCCTAACCCCCCCCCCCCCACACACACCCCCACCTCCAGCTGAGGAAGCACTACGACACGGCCCTGGTGCGGCTCAGCCCAGAAGGCCAGTGGAGCGCCGACCAGGACGCCGCCCTGTCCTACACCATCCTGGAGGACTTCATGTCCTCCACCTGGGACTGGATAGGCCTGTACAAGGTGAGGAGGGATGGAGGGAGAGAGAGGGGGATGGACGTGTGTACCAGATTAGCTGTCTGTAAGGCCGAGAGGGATGGAGGGATAGATGGAGGTATGTGCCAGATTAGCGTTCTTTAAGGCAGAGAGGGAAGGAGGGAGGGAGAGAGGCATGAAGGGAGGTGGAGCGAGAGTGGGATGCAGGACGATGGAGGTATGTGCCAGTCAGATTAGCCCTCTTTAAGGGAGAGAGGGATGGAGGGAGAGAGAAATGATGTGCCGTGGACAAGCGCAAAGGAGAGAGAAGAGGGAGAGAGGAAGGAGAGGATAGGGGCCAGATAGGCCTGTAAGTGGATAGAAAGAGAGGGAGGGATGACGTGTGTGTAGAGAGGGTGGACAGCAAGATTCAGTGGACTGAGGCAAAGAGCATAGGAAGAGTAAAACAAAGGAAACAACATATCAAGTTGTGTGTGTGTGTGTGTGTGTATTACCATGCAGATTGGCTTTAAGAGTGTGTTGGACTACGTCACATTCGTCTGGGTCAAAGGGGACGATCTGCCAGAAGTACTTGAGACCCTACAGGTAGGATTCTTACCATGTATCTGTCCCATCAAAATACTGTACTTCATTGTTTTCATGTTATATTAACGTGTTTAATATACATTATTATATATATATATACACATTATTTGTGCGAGTATGTGTGTGTATATGTGTGCGTCTTAATGTGTGTGTGTGTGTCCCGCAGGTGTCTCTGAATAAGGATGCGATCCCTCTCCTCCGTGGCGAGTATGTGCTAGGCTACTACAGTACAAACATGGAGTGCATCGTTGGACTCAGCGCAAACTTCCAGGTCTGTCTGGGTGCTTGGAGTGTGTGTGAGAGTGTGCCACCAAAGCAGATGGGTGATGCTGTACACTTCATTTAGAGCTGATTGAGGGCTTCCATGGCTTCTCATCACCTACAATATGGGTACAACTCAAAGGAAAAGATTGTGTCATTGGGCCATATCACCACACCCCAACTTGTGTGGTAATAGGTTGTCTCTAGTTTGAACTATATAGTCATTCCCTTTCTTCAGTATAAATGTGTCTGAAATAGGTTAAATCCACTTACTACTGGTCAACTGCAGGTCTCAGAACTGTCTCTCTCTGTTCCAGATTCTGGAGTCGAAACGAGCTGCCTTGGAGGGCCTGGTCAGTGAAAACGGATTGAACAAATAATCCTAATCCACGTTTGGAAGACAACGAAGTGTCTTGGTACTGTAATTGTAAACCCTGTCCAAGGAGACTCCATCATACAGACATTGAGGCCATTCTTAGGGCCAGGAAGTCTATGCTGTGTTAGTATTCTGTCATTGTTCATCTCTCTTTTCCATACAAATCAACATGACATGTACTACCCTCTCTCTCTCTCTCTCTCTCTCTCTCTTTCTCTCTCTCTCTCTGGCTTCCTTTCTTAACCACAGATGCTGACGTAATCAATCCTTGAATCATCTACACTATGTCAAATATACAGACTCTATATGTGCATCCTCTGTTGTTTGGTTTCACATAAGCGCACATGATCATTACTGAAGAGAGAGCTACTTCCTGCCCAGGTCCTTCAGCTGGGATCCCTCCTCTTGGTCTCTCTCTCAGCTTAGGAGAGACCAGCAGCGGCAGGGGATAGAGAACCTGAGAACATGGATTGTCACAGCAAGTTGGGATTTAGGATTTCATCCCAAGATCAGTTGTGAATAGTGAGTTTCAGAAATTAGGGTTGGTTCATGTTACAAAGGTGGGTTACAGAGACCTGGGTTTAAAGTTTACAGTGGTGTGTGCATGTTTGTGCACGTGTGAGACACAATTAAGAGTGGGTGAGGTTGTAGCAATCGAATCACAATTTTGAACAGATATATCAAATCACAAATTTGAACAGATATGTCACTAATATTATCCAAAGTATATGAGAATAAGAACATAATAAAAGAATAAGGACAGAACAGAATCACAACACAGTATATTTTAGGTACTTCTGTCCTTGTAAGTAAATGTTTTAGATTTGATGTTCCATTGATTTTTATGTTTTAACAGAATGCCATTTCTTCTGTTGTTTGTATATTTAGATCAAGTTAATGAGATAAACAAAACCATCCAAACTCTTGTTTCACATTACAGGATTTATAGCAATGTAAAAAAAGGTTTTGTGTATTTGTGTATGATTATTGTCAAAATTGGACAGATATCGCCGGCCGACACAGATTGATATTTGTAAAGTGAACTAAACTAAATGTTGCAATTAGCAGTGTTAGTGCAATCAACATGTCATAGTTATGTAGTTATGTCTACTACTATGTATATGTAATCCATAAAGGCGGGACTTCTGCCTCCTTGACTCCTTTCTTTGTTGTCTCTGTTTCCTTTGGTCTCTTTGGTGAATATTATGTGTCCCATTTGTTTTGAATGCAGCACTCTGTTTTCTCATTGTCTTAATTCTCTTCTCTTTGCTCAATTTCTTGAGGGGGTTAAATGTTGGAGGTTCATCACAGTTGTTGGACAGCATCTGAGGATTAGATGTATCTTGAACAATCGCAGGACTCTGAGGATTGGATACGTCTATGTCTTGGTTGTCATTTGCATAACTTATTACGCTCTGGAAGGAAAGTGGCATGAAATCCTAGCTGTTGACATCAGACACATCTGAAAATATTGTGTGGATCCTATCGATCATTTCACCTAAATGTTTGAAAGTGAGCATTATGGCCGTTCAGACATGCAAACCCCTCAGGCGTTCTTGAGTGAGGGTCAAAGATTCCATACCTTGCAGAGCTGTCTCTGAACAGAGCAATGGTGTTTGAAGCCAGTGTGAGCAACGCATAGTTAGCACCTGATGCCAAAGTCTCAAGTCTTGTTGAAAGATTAAGGTGCCACTTCTCCATCTCTTTACTCGGGGGCAGAAGCACTCATGTAACCATTCATAACAGGTGATTTTAATACAATGTACTCATGTCCATCAGTCGTTATTCTGCATGGAAGTTTATCAAATGCCAAATAATCAGATACAAGTTTTCCCTCTTTCATCAGCTTTGTCTTAACCTCTCTGTACATGGTTGCTATCTGTATCTGCCTCTATTTAAAAGTCTAGTCTTTAATGCTAGCAAAAGGCTGATGAAACAGGAAGAAAAGAAAGAAGAAACAAAGCTAAATGACTCTGATGTATTATTTGTGAATATTTGTGTAATATGAACGATATGAAGCACCTCCCTACTCATTACATGCGGGTAACCTCAGAGCTGCCTTGAGCAGGGAACTGAAGTTTCTTTCTTACAATTTCAAAATATTGAGTCCAGTTGGTGAACATGGTCTCAACCTTTTGTTGGATTGTTTCAAACTGTGTTCGTTTCGAACTGTTATTTCCAATCCATTTCACCTTAGCAAAGTGATCTACATAAGCCTTTATTTCATTCATGATGTGTATAATGTGAGTCACCTCATTTTGTGCATCATCCTTGTCTTCCTTGCTGCTGTCTTCCTTCTTATGCACTGTCAGGAATTGTACAAGAGCTCTCATCAATACCCGACGGTATTCACCATATATCAGTGCATTAGCATTGATATACAGTTCATCTTTATCAAAATGTACCACCATTACATTTATAATGGCTTTTTCTGTGTCTTTATCAAGGGGACCATCTATGCCAAGGTTGGTTGGTTTTTTCAGGAAGTCATCTACAGTTCTTTCGTAAAATGTAATGACACCATTATTGATGACATGCTCACCCCTTTTAGACCTCTTACCCTGATCAACAAGAGGAGCACTGAACTCAAAATTTTGGTTGATTAGATGGATCTTTGCCTTTGTCTCTTCTTGAACCCTGTTCAATTCATTTGTGCGAGCTGCCTCTAGTTTTGCTGATTGTTGCGCTTTTTTCTTGTCATTCTTGCGCTTTAATTCTATGATGTGGGCCATCAGGTTTATTTCAGGAATACCTGAAATAACAAAAACAGCAGACGCAGCTCTGAATCAGATACAGTACGTCAAGACATCTGCAATAATAACATATGAATGGACAGCTGACACGTACCAGCCGAACAAAACTGACAGCAAAATATGGATGGGCAGTAACACCCATCACCCTAATCAGTAGAGCAATACTTACTTTCCACATGCATTGCAGTCAGACCAGATGATTTCTTCCCAACTGGCGTTGACCTGCCAGACGTGCTCTGGGAGGAATATCCCGATGAACTCCCAGAGTACCTGCTCTCTTGCAACTTCAACACTCTAAGCCTTCCATTGATGGCATCCAGTTTTTCCTTGGCCAGAGCTGAGTCATCTGCAGCCACAGCCAAGACCCACTCCACCGCCTCTTTTACAGAGCCCACCACTGGAAGGGCCTCTATGAAGCCCACCCACACATGGCTTCCAGCACTGGCCATAGCAGGAGGTTTTCACCAATTGTACCTGAAGAAGATCAAATTTAGTTTCAGTTCCTCATTGCTATTTTATCCCACAAATTCATGCTAGACATTTATGGTACAATGGCTTCTCTCACAACCTCCTCTATTGTGGTATAAAGCACCTGCTGTTGTGGCAATAGCTTGTGATAGCAACGGAAAAGAAAATGGTCCTGGCTACAACACAGGAATGCAAAGGACACTCTAACATACTCGCTTAATCGACATAAATCGCTCTTGAGTAGAGAAAGTGAAACCAAACGAGTTCAGCTCCCCCCACCATTATGGCCTACCAAGCATGAGATCAGGGCCGGCCCAAGGCATAAGCGAACTAAGCGGCTGCTTAGGGCCCCTGCGGCTACCAGAGGGCCCCCAAGAGCACATGAAATTACAGTTTAATATATATATATATATATATATATATATATATATATATATATATTAATATATATATATATATATATTAATATATTTATATTAGGGCTGTGAAATGATTAACATTTTTAATCAAATTAATCACAGGTTTCTGTGGCTTAATCATGATTAATTACATATTACCGATTTTCCGAATTGTTGTCATTAGTGTGCGTCTTTGATTTTGCGGTACCTTGATGCTCGAGTCACCCGTTGCCACTCGCAAAACTTTGGTGAACCCCTCGTCCTCAACAATATCAATCGGTCTACAGATTTTTGCAATACATTTTGCAACTGTGCTTGTCACCTTGTCACAGGCGGACTTAGTGAAGACCCTACGCTGTTCAGTGAGGGTGGTTTGGCGCATTCTACTTGAACTCCCCTCGCCTACCAACGCATGCTTTGCGTTGCGGTGGTATAGGTTACTTTAGGCTGGTATTGCTTCGGTGAAACGATAACATACAGTCATTTAGCATTCAGTCATTTAGCAGACGCTCTTATCCAGAGCGATAACGCCTTCCAAGTGTGCATATCACTTTGGTTTTATTGGATGTTACATCTTAGTTTTTTTTGGAACACTAACTTCTCATCCAGAAGTTGCAGATTGGGTGGAATTGTGGGTATATTACGTTAAATGCGTTAAACAAAAATAACGAATTAATCCTGTAGCCTAATTTAATCATAACGCGTTAACGCGTTATTTTTCACAACCCTAATATATATAAACTTTTTTTTTTAATCGGCAACGATAAGAGACGCTAAGGGGCCCCCAATTCACAAACGCAGGACAGAGCAGGGAGCGGTTACAACGCATCAAACTTGCTAAAACAATACAGGAGGGATGAGTAAATAGCTGGTCCTCAGGGGGCGAACAGACTTTCATACACAGTGCTTGGGTCAGGGACATAGTCCTACCTGAAAGCAGTGCAGAGTGAACGTACGACGATCCAACACAGGCGAGTGAATCAGGAAATGGTAGGCCTACAGCTTCGTTCAGCTGGGGGCAAGGACTTTTATAGCCACAGACTGGGCGGGGATGAGTAAATAAGCGGCGCCGTGATGTAAAATTAACTCTTACTGCTACAAGAGCAATGAGAAAGTGTTCGTCCTGGAAATAGGCAGTTGTTTTGATTCATGCCTAGACGAAGCCCTTATTTAAAGTTTGGGAAACGTCAGTCTACAGCAAATCTTTGATCCTGGTTACAATTGTCAATTTCCCAAGATAGTCGGATCTTCAGAAATAAAAGGTAAACATATGGCAAAGAACTGCTCCATTCCCTTCATAATTGGAAGTCGTCACATTTGGAGGAGAGGGTGTTTACCCATAACGGTGCATTCACACTGCAGCTACGCGAATCGCTTGCCATCGCTCGCCTTCCCAAAGTTCACCACGCTCGGGGGCGTTTCAAACAGATTCATTTAGAATGTAGTTCTCTAAAGTCACTGTTGTAGTTGTAATGGCCAAGTGTGCAGACTAGGTTTACGTACTCGCAACATCGATCAAAATACAACTTGTATACAAAATACAAAACTGTTTAATAGACTTACACTGACATGTGTATAAAACGTTTTATTATATTACTCAAAGTCTCTGCTAATCTGTCGATACGATACAGTAGGGAGTTCCAGCCAGGCTAGCTACAGTAGTTACCACAGAACGAAGTTGTAGAAGAAAGTACAATCACCAACAACTTCGGCAACCTTGCGCCATGCATTGTTTTTTTTTAATTAACATCTCTTTACAAATACAGCCATGTATCTACAGGACTGGGTAAGCAGCCACACAAACGATTAGTTTCTCCTCCACCTTGAAACCTAGAAATGTTTGCATGGTTGCTACGTTACGAGAAACAAGAAAACACTCCGATTGGCCATCGCTAGCGAAAATCGCTCCTCATTTGCATAAAGTTGAGAAAATCTCAACTCTGTCGCGTCGCCTCGCTACCCACAATGCACCACGCAAGCGATTCGCCTGGCTCCATAGAAAATGAATGGAAAACATGTTGTCGCTCGCATCGCGTCGCTGCAATGTGAACGCACTGTAACATTGGGGTGCGGTATAATTACTGCTGACTCAGTCGCATGTTTGAATCATGTCTGAGCAATTAATGCATTGGGTCAATGTCTGTCCTTAAGTATATATTTTTTGAATTGTGGACTCAAATAAAGACGGAAAATGTGTTTGTTATGCTTTTTGATTTGAGTTCGTCTTCTAACTAACTGTGTCTCAGCATGGGGAAATGTCTTGTAAGGTTTTTGGAGCAGATAAGAAAGGTTTTGATGTTGTTACAACATGAAAATGCCTGCACACAATATATTGTGCTGAACAAGATTTTAAGAACTTTTCAGAAGACACAAGAAATATTTCATACCAATTATAGGTCAATGCTAGTGTTTAAAAATCCACCGGGTAAAACACTGACTTTACACATCATTTTCTCAGGTGGTTGCCCTAGGTACTGTATATAAAATACGTCAACACAAAAACATTTGTGTTTGCCCAATATGACATATTATATACAAATATTACCCTTCCAAACTATTTTCTACTGTGGAAAAAGATAAAAGATGAAATAAAAAGAAAGACAGAGAGGAAGAATATGGCAAAGAAGGTCACTGAAGGGAGGTTTCAGTTCTTTCCTTTCTCTTATTCTGAGTGCAGCTGTGCTTCAGGATATAGAAAACAAACCATTACTTTATTATATGTTTGTAGCAGACTGAGTGAGTGAAGCAGTGCAATGGTGCAATTGGTTTCAATTCTGCCATGTCACCAGTAGATGGAGACAGTACTAACAGAATATAGCAGGATTTATTTAATTTCATTACCATTCAACTTTTTGTTCACAGAATTTGTTTTACCAGCTTATACCATTGTTTTATTTCAGCTTCTTTAAAAAGGTAGTTTTAGGTGCTTAAGAAAGAAGTGTTACAACCACACCCAGTCTCCCCTACGCTAGTTAGTTAGTTAGTTATGAAACACACGCATGCACCTATTCTACTGTGCCGGTCCTAGCACATTCGGCGCCCTGTGAGGGTGCCTCAATACTTCACAATGCCAGACACCAGAATCTCTAGTGTCCTGTGAGTTGTTGACATGTGACTCCTTTCAGTGTAACACGTTGTGGTCCTCATAATAAAATGCATTTAACATTACATTTACAATGACCTCTGCTGGAATGAGTGAGTGACCTGCGAATCATTGCAGTAGACTAAGCCATGCTTCCCTGCACATGAAAAACAATCCTAGTCATGTACTTTAAAAGTGCTTATGCTTACACATCAAGAGCTTCAATTGGATATCAACCATTCATTGTTGTCTTGTCTGGTGGCATCAGTACAGCCAGGCCAGAAATACAGATACAAATACAGACAGTTACTGGAACTGTGTGGCTAGGTGACAGGAATGTGTGGTATGCCAGAGAACAAAGGACTGGCCCTGCCAGGCTTATAGACCTATGCACATGCAAATAGGCCTGTTTACAAAAGTCTCCTCACTAACACAAAATTCCCCTGTATTTTTAAACAGCTTGGTCCAGAGGTTAATATGACTGAATTGTGTCTGTAAACATGTGTATGATGTCCTCATGGGGAACCTCACATTTAGAATGACCTCCTCAGCTGGAATGAGTGAGTGACCTGGGAATCATTGCAGTATACTATGCTATGCTTCCCTGCACACAAAAAAACAATCCCAGTCATGTACTTATGCTTACAGTTGCCATACATATCAAGAGCTTCAATTTGATATCAACCATTCATTTTTGTCTTGTCTGGTGGCATCAGTACAGCCAGGCCAGTAATACAAATACATTTTGTTTGTTAAGGGGAGCACATCCCAGTTGTAATGTGTATTCCTGTGTACTGTAAATCTTATCTGAGCGTGGTTTATAACCTATCCTGTCAGTGTGGCACATCCTGGTATCCTAGTCTGGGTCATACAAGAATAATATTATAGTTTTTTGAAAAGTTGGCAGCCCTGTAAATATGCACTTAGATGTTCTTGTTCCATGCGTGAGAGGTAGCCTTCTGGTACACCGCGATTTGATAGAATTCCCAACAGTGGGGTGTCCGTGTTTTGGGCCATGGTAATGGTCGTTCATTGCAAAAGGCAATTAAGTGTGTAGGCTACAGAATCCCACCATGTCTCAGACCGAGCTTAACCAAGTCTTGTAAATGAGCAATGTTCCTCCATTTATCCTTTCTCTGCACACAGTTTCCTATGAGTTTAACTTAAATGAACTATTGAAAATATGTTGCAAAGCAGACAAACTTTCACAGGTGTTCGCGCATCTATGTTACTTCAGTCCGTGTGCCTAGGCCTCATCCATTACTGTTTACAACGTTGGCAGGACTACTTTGCCTTCTCAGCGTGTGCACAAGGTGTGGCGTGAGAGCCCTGTATTTACATAGGCCAGTTATGGCAAAAGATTTGTTGCTGCTCTAGGGGTGGAAGGGGTCTAATATCAGTTAAAAAAAAAATGAAATTAATTTAAACTGCCATACATAAAAACCCACAAAGAATAGGCACATGGACAAATCAGTCACATCATTTTTGCCACATATACCACGTGGCAGGTTACGTGCTCAATGATCTTATGACCAAGAAGTGTGTTATTCTTTTTTGAACGATGAAGAAAAAGGTTGGGAGTGAGGTCAGATGAAGACTGGGTAGGAGAATGTTGAATATCATGAAACCAGAAGTTTCCTGTACGCACGGTTGCTATAACAAATTCCAGGATCTGAAATTACCCTCAGTGATGTTGCCTTCAGACAGTCAGACAGAGACCCAACTGATAACTACATAACATCTGAAAACCATATTTACATTTAGTCATTTAGCAGACGCTCTTATCCAGAGCGACTTACAGTAAGTACAGGGACATTCCCCCCAAGGAAAGTAGGGTGAAGTGCCTTGCCCAGGGACACAACATCATTTTTGGCGCGTCGATCCAGCAACCTTCTGATTACTAGCCCGACTCCCTCACCGCTCAGCCATCTGACTCCTGATATAAGCTCTGTTGGCATGACAACGCTTTGCGCTTATGCTCTTATTGTATCCTGCTTCAAGCTACAATAAACGACCATCGCTTTAAGAGAGATCCAGACTCCATGTCCTGATTAAGAAACCATCTGATCCAGAGCCTAGTTATCCCCAACATAAGTTCTAGGCTACATTAACAGTTATATTAAGCTTTATTATATTTTTGGTCAGCTTTCAAACCTTTGTCAAAGATGGGTTTTTCTAACACAAGTGCAATAATGGATAATGCTCAAGCACCCCTAAATTTCATCTCAGCACCCCTAAAAATAATAATAAAAAAATCTTATTGTTTATTATCATTTGATGCTGGTAGTTCATGAAGAAAGGGACGTCCTTATTTTTTTCATTCATTCATTCATTCATTCATTCAATAGTTTGCATAATAATACATAAATGAATATATTGTTATCCAGTGAAATTTGGATTTATTAGCAAGGGGGTTAAGCACTCTTGCAAGAAACTCTTCAGTTCACATTTTCATTGGGGGCTTAGCACCCCTAAAGGTCTGATCCTAGAATCGCCCCTGCTCTCCACCGTAAAATACCGCTACAACAAAAGGGTTAGACCCCACAATAAAACTTTTACAACAACAATAGGACTGGATTTACACAGCCGTATAAGTTTGAGCTTCCAGAGCCAGAATCAAATTCAGAGGACATTGACTGGTTAAGTCTGAGGACTGTTGCTCGCGCCCCCCAGTGAGCTTGGTTGGACCCCCACATACTGTTTTTCCCCCCCAAAACATTTGCAGGCAGTCCTCTCAAATTAAATGTAATATATTTGAGGGACATTACCATACCATACTTTTAACAGTTTAGGAGGCCCCACGTGAGGAGGGCATCAAATTGATTGATACTCGTAGTGTTCCTCTCCACAGAAGTCTTTCGTAAAAGGCGCTTATGCGTTTAAAAAAAAAGAAACCACGATGAGCTGAAGGGAAAACCTCTACGGATCCATTCTTATGGCGGATTATAGGGGCCTAAACTAAATAAATACATAAATAATTAAATAATTGATGGGCTAAATACTTGAATAAATATATCATTATATAATACAATTCTTAAATAAATGACTAATTAAATAATGTAATTCCTAATTGACATACAACGTTTATGAATTACACATTAAATGAGAAACTACATGTATAAATGTTACATTGTGTGTATCTGCGAGGGGACTGAGCTCGAATAGCTTTGGCGACTTTTTACAGTACAAAATTGCTGTCAGCCCACTCCTCCATTCACCCCCCAGAGACGCTGAGCGTCCAGGGCGGGACATAAACGCAGCATGTATCCAATGACCGTATAGTTCCAAAGCACTGAAAAAAACTGTTCAAAGCAGCCTCATTGAAGTCCATGGAAGCTGAGCTTCACAGGGAAATGCACTGTGGCACTACGGGAATGTATGAGAAGGAAATCAGTCAGAGTGAGAGTGATATTTTTTTTTTACCTCCGGTCTCCCTATACAACCATGTATGTAACACAATTTCCACTATTTACTTCAATGTACCAAAACATCCCAGCCCTATCAATCATTAATGTATGTCTCTGGGTGAGTATGGGTAGAAAACATGGAGTCTATCAGTGTTTCCAATAAAACGCTTGGTATCATCCTTGTGACAAATCGGTGTTGAGATTGGGCATGGTTTAATTATAAGCAAGAGTCGTAGCATGTCCTGTATTGACATGGTCACCTATCTGTTCAGTGAATATTTTTACCTTGAAGGTAAGACATTTGACATAAGCTCTGGAAGAAATTGAGGTACCCTGCACCTTTTTCTTTCACTTTCAAAAACGTTTAGGACAATTATTTAAATTTTTGAGTAAGGAATAGAAGGGTAAAAATGTGCAGTACCCTTCTGTTTCTTGCTCATAATTGTCGGCCCTTATTGGGAAGCTACAGTAACTCCCTTTATAATGACTACTTGATACAGTTCCTCTCCTGCACTGAACCTTTTCTCCAGCAGGAACAGTTCAGTTGGCTTGGAGAAGCTGGCCGGGCCAGCTAGCGAGAGATAGTGTCATGCAAAGTCGCTATCTAAAATGTTTTCGAGGGAATCGTGAGCAGTCGTACTACTTGTCTTAAAAAATTAATTAAAGAAAAGCCAAGTAATAATAATTAAATGGCTATGCCTGGGCGTACCTATACAGACATGAAAGATTTTGCCAATTTAAGGACTGCTGGCTGTGTATGGATTTCAAAATAAAATTGTCATGACGGAACGTGTAGTTTAGTGCGTGTAGTTTGTGTATTATTTATTGGAGTCATCTGAGCTACATGGTTGTGTGTACTACACATTTCTAATGAGGATTATTGACATATTTTTTTGATGCGTTCTATCTGTATAAAAGTATGTCCGAATGCTACACATGATGTGGCGTACAAAAACGTCACAATGGTGTATATTCATACTTCAATAAAACATTACAGAGCTACTTCACAATTTCTTCTGAACAGGTAGGTGAATAGTAACTTGAAGAATATTGTAAGCTTTCTCAGAAGATTTTCTCAGGCTCTTCAGACAATTTTGTGCTTTTTGGTGAGTAATTCTTATTTACACATTAATGTTTCCCCTATTTATTGTAATCTTACACAAAACATAATTTTATGCAAAATTTAATTCAGACTTTCGTTATGCAGTTACCGTAAATATCATGGCTGTACAACTAAGAAAATGTCTCTCAGATTCAAAATTCGAATACATTTAAAGCAAGTTTTGATAATAAATTAATCAATAAAGCTTAATAATGATAATAATAATAATGTAATGGCTCTGCTCGGTAGCTATACAGACAAGAAAGATGTTGCCAATTTAATGGACTGCTGCATGGGACTGCTGCATCTGAGCTACATGGTTGTGTGTAATACACATTTCTAATGAGGAATATTGATATATTTATTTCATTCGTTCTATCTGTATAAAAGTATGTCCGAATGCTACAAATGATGTGACGTCATAAAAAACGTAATAATGGTGTATATAAACTTTGAAACATTACAGAGATACTTCACATTTCTTCTGAACAGGTAGGTTAATAGTAACTTGAAGACTATTGTAAGCTTTCTCAGAAGACTTTCTCAGGCTCTTCAGACAATTTCTTGCATTTTTGGTGAGTAATTCGTATTTACACATTAATGTTTCCCGTATTTATTGTAATGTTTCACGAAACATAATTTAATGCTAAATTTAATCCACACTTTCATTATGCAGTTACCGTCATCATCGAATCAAATACATTTAAAGCAAGTTTTGATACATGGCTTTCTTTTTGTGTTTTGTTATAACTGACAACATCATTAAAAAGAGACAAGACTCAGTCCACAAATGGCCTGTAAAACAAACCTCAACAACATTACAAAAGTAACAAGTTTTCTCTCTCAATTTCTTCACAGCCAATCATTGTGAGCCGAACATGCCGAACGACGCAGAAATGGTAAGAGCCATATCTCAACTTGAATTTAAATGTTTGAACAGCAAACATGGTCAAATATCTCTCTGAGTGACTGTGTCTCTACTGTAGGAAGTTGATGATGGGACAACTAAGGATTGGAAAACCTGGGACCATCTTTCTCTTCATTCCTTTAATGATGAAGATTTTCTGGTAAGTCTGTGCACAGTGATAAGTGAAATGGATGTAACAATATGATACGAGTTTGTCTGAACTTAAACAGTAAAACAGCAAACATGGTCAAATACCTCTGAGTGACAGTGTCTCTAATATAGGAACTGGAACGTGGTGGAAACACTCGCCGACAGACCGTAGATTGCGATGACCTCTCTCTGCATTCAGTCAGCGAGACAGATTTTCTGGTCAGTTTGTGCATCAAAAGCATCAAGGTAGATTACATTTTGAAGATAGACTGTGTGAACAGTATGTTCCAATCCGACTCACAGTCTGATGAGGACCGTGACCACCAGGAGAATCCACTTCCGGATAAAACCCTGGTATGTGTATGTGTTTGACAAAAGGTCAATTAATTGGCCTGTCTTTCTGTTAGTGCTGAATCAGCTTTTCCCTCACCATATGGATCTTCACATTTGAACATTTTCTCTCTGCCCTTTGTACTTTACTTTTGGTCTCCCTAGAATCATGTTATGGATGACAAAGCCCATGCCCATCTTCCTTCCTCTGTGAGAGCCGTGACCGAGCCTTGTGCCACTAATGACGTGCACCCCACCATGCTAGACGAGAAGAGGCGCAACAGGGTTAGGGTTAGTGCCACTCTTAGTGCCACAAGAGCCATGAAAAGGTTCCAAAAATCCCTGGTTGCCCTGGAACGGGACCTTATGAAAACCAAGGCGGACATCCTGAACACCAACGAGTACTTCAAAGAGATGTCTCGTGTGAAGAGCCAGGGACAAGGCCGGATGGGTGCGTCTCTGAGAAGACTCGTAGATAACGTCAGAGGGAAGAGGCTCCAGAGGATTCAGGCGCATAAGTATATACAGGTCAGCCAAGATTTCGATGCGCTGATCCAAGTGATCCAGAACGACTGCAGAGCTGAATTCAATCTGACGGGCCTGGAGGACTGGAAGAGAGAGGTTAAGAGGCTGCACATGGCCTGCAGGGCCTGCACTGAGAGGGTTCAACCACCCGAGGTGTGTAGTTCCCCACCACAGGTCCAACCCTCTCAGGAACAGAAATCCTCCATCCAACCATTTGTAAGTAATCAATACAGAGACTGCATGTATTCATTTATTCAGCTCTTGTTTGATTCAAAGTATGGCATGGCACTGTTTGTTGATTATCATCCTAAATAACTATTGGAAAGATCCCAGGTCCCACATGCCAAAAGGTTATGTCTTATCTCGTCTCCCCAGGATCTATCTGTGACAGAGACCACTCCTGTGGTCCCCTTCACTATTGAGGATGCCACTGACTCACCCCCTCTGACTCCTCCTACTCCCGAGGCCCTCCTCCCCAACCAGCAGCTTCCCCGGGCTTTGACTCCCCTCAACAATGTCACTGTTGGAGTTGTGAGTCCTACATGGCCTGAGACTCCGCCTTCTGTAGGGTATTTACCCCCCCCTCGTCTGCCACCAATCCAAAACCTGAGCGCTGATGCAAAGAAGCTGCTCCAAGGAGGACTGGAAGAGCTTCAGCAGGTGAGTCATCATCACCATAGGAAAATATATGATGATATGATGTTAAAGCATAAATCCCAATTTGCACAATATTGACTGTATTAATTGCGGACTAACGAGGCTGGAAAAGAACCATGATTTCATTGGTTTAATTTTTTCTCAGATCGTTGATTTGTCCATGTAAGCTTGTGTTCTGCTCTCAGGATGTAACGGAGGAGATGAAGATTGACAAAGGGGAGAAGAAGGATGTCAAACAACTGACTGTGTGGGAAGTCAGTAACAAACAGCCAGAGGGAAACAATGTGAAGGAGGAGATCAAAAAGAAAAAGGAGAATGTGGGAAAGAGGTGAGGACAGATAGCAGGAAGGCTAAATGAAGAGTAGTAGAATGTGGGTAAAGACAGTAAGTAAGGATGAGAGAATGTGTACTGGTATGGCAGATTACATTTTATGTTTTTTCTTATGATTGACAGGTTTCTCCAGTGGCTGTCGAGAAAACTCACATGCGGCTGTTGTTCAGATGTTTAACAAACATCATGCATGAATACCCATACTCTTTCTCTCTCTCCGTCTTTCACTACACAGAGATGTAGACATACACACTTATGATGTAATCAGTTACACAACACTCTTACACACACACACATTCTCTTTCTTTCTCTCTCTCTCTCTCTCTCTCTCTCACACACACACACACACATTCACCCTCTCTCTCTTTTTCTCTCTTTCTCTCTCTTTTTCTCTCTCTCTCTCTCTCTCTCTCACACTCTTACACACTCTTACACACACACACACACACACACATTCTCTCTCTCTCTTTCTCTCACACATACACACACACACACACACACACACACACATACATTCACCCTCTCTCTCTCTTCTCTCTCTCTCTCTCTCTCTCTCTCAAACACACACACACACACACACACACACACACAGAGATGCTTGACTTAATGTTGTTCTCAATAAACTTATCATTTTGTGTTTCATTTGGTATTGCTTTTTGATGGTTACTACTTGATGATTATTACTGCACTGCTTCACGTGGGCTTGCTGTAGTGGAGATGGACTACTAGTGTTTTCTTCCGGGAGTGTGATAGAGGAAAGAATAATGAATGGTCACACACAAAATATACACAGAAAAAAATCTACAAATATTGTTAGAATGTAAACTTGACAAAATGTGTAGTCTAAACTGGACTTTAGGACGTAGTGGACTTGATGGACAATCTCATATGGCCGTCACCTCCTAGACAAGAACCTCAGCAGCGAAAGTTGGATCCCTCGGCATCAAAACACTTCCTGATGTCACAGTTTGGCTCTCACAACGTATGCTGTATCTAGCCAACCAACCAACGTGACCGTGACACATCTCCAATATTATTCAGAGGACTGGGGCCCTGGGACTGGGTTCTCCGTACGTCGCTAACTCAGTCAGTTGGATTTGATTGTTGACGATTTGTCATGATCTTGGATTGTTAGGTTCTTCGAAGCTCATCCTGGACTTGATGTCATAGCAACAGGTCCGTAAGCTTGAACCTGCTCGGGAGCAGTTTTATTTGATGTATGCTACTTTTTTCCAGCCCTCTTTCTTGGATTTTGCAGACTTTGAGGTGTTCCCTGGCGTTTTGATTAAATCTTAAAATTCAGAGTAACCTTCGAGCAAGCTGTTGGCTTTCTGGGGCGCTCTTTTTGGCCATGGTGAGCAGCCGTAGACTTAGCCTATGTGAGCAGCCAATAGCAACGTTGTTGATTAAGGTTTCTACTATACATACCATACATACCCCCTTTTAGACCAACGCATAACTCAATCCAGCTATACGAAGTATAATTATATACTATTATAATTATATAGGCTACTAATTGTCAGTTGCTTTGTGTTTAGCTTTGTAAACTTTATGTTGATTTATTTTCTTTGGTCCTGTCCAGCCCTCCCCTTGTCCCTGATTATTATTTCTTCGTTACCATTATTATTTACTATACCGTGGCAGCAAAATAAAGCCTTATCATTCCATCGGTACCATTTGTTTCCGTGTCCTTGCTCGCACTCCTTGCTCTACGCACCCTTCACTGGCCTTTGAGAGTCCCTGGGCGGTGGCAGGGGTCAGGTTCCCTCCGTTATAGGCATAGACACATAACAACCAACATAAGTTCTAGGCTACATTAAGTTATATTAAGTTTGATTATATTGTTGGTCAGCTTATCAAACCTTATCAAACTCGAATTAAACCAGTTATAAAACTGGTATTAAATGTTAAGACATGACACTGATCAAATCGCATCCCTTTGATGCTGCTTGTAACTGATACACTGATGTTTGTCAGAAAGTTAAGTCAAGTTTTCCAAACCTTATTCCAATTAGACCAGATGTGTAATCTATAAGCAATGAAAGTGTGTTAGCTGGCAGAGAATGCAAATTAAAGTCTCTGTAAAGTGACATTAAAATATGTATTCTGAGTTTGTCACACCACAGAACATTTTTCCTAACCACCCAGCCACATTTTTTTTTTAAAGAAGCCAAGTAAAGTCATCACATTTTTAAAAAAATTAGCAGTTTTCGCAGATCTCAAATCCTGGGGGCGTGTTTGCATAGGTCGCTGAAACCACGCCCACTTCGCTGGAGAAGAATACAGGATCTGAGTCTCTAAACCCCAGGCATACTAGTCTCAATCCTAACCTGACCTAAGTGAAAAGGATATAATAGTTGGGGCTGTAGGTTTTGTACCTGTCACGGAGATGACCTAAATTACAGAATACAGATATAAGTGGCCGTATGCCCAACTTACTTGCTATTTCCCCCAACTACCATACTCCCCTGGCAGAGGGTGAGACGCCCCTACTTCAGAGAGGATGAGGAACTTGACAGTATAAACAGATACTGTCAATGTTGAAACTAGTGATGATTTATTGTACTGGAACAATTTGTAATAATAAAACAAATATAAAGTGTATAGAGATATATCACCCTTCACAGATGTAACTCAGAAATGTTCCCAATACTGTTAGCCAACCTACTAAACTTGAGCACTCAAATGTGAATAACCATGCTTATCTAAGGAAAATGTAATTAAACACCTTTCATTCACTGTTTCAAAGTATTGAAAATTACTATAATTAAATTGTAATATAGATTCAAAACAGTGCAACTTAACCGATTAGCAGCGGACACCACCGACAATAGACAATGACTGTCACTGGCCAGCGTCCTCTCACCCAGTAGTTGTCTTAAACAAAAAAATAGGTTTGGTCCATACCATCAGAAAAATACAACGTTCCAAGTGGAAGTGTCCTTTAACAGTCCTACAATTCAGTTCCGATGTCCGATGTCCAAAATGTTATTGGTGTTAGCATGTACCAAGGCGGCAAATCAATTAACGAAAGTTTCAGTCCATCTCTCCGTCGCATTCGCTGATAACACAACTCTTCTTCACTTTAGATTGACGGTAAATAACACAAAATCAGGTTACTTAACCTCAAACCTTCTCTCTAGTTCGCCCTCGGTCACTGGAGCTCTGGAGCAGTCTCTGGATGGCAAGGACTGTCGACCTCAGCGGCCGCGAGGATCAAAAGACAACTAGCTAGCGCAACCCAACGCAATTCTAAACTTTTTCCTCTGGCCGGTGTACTGTGCCTTGCTAACGTCTTAACGGATACACATCTCTCTATAGAATAGTGCTTGTCTTAGTGTATCACAGACATGACTTGCTATGTAATAATGGATGATTTGGTTTTAAAGGAATCACTTGAATTGTGATAAGACTGTCTTTGCAATCGTATTGAAGTGGATGTGCTGGACAATCAAACAGGGGTGCAACTACCCAGTGTCAGAGGGGTATGCAGCAACAATTTTGCCCCCCCCCCCCCCCCCTTTAAATAATAAAGGTTTATTTTAAAGTATATCAGTCACTGTAGGCCTACCATAATTATAAATAATTATATATGTATATATAGCATAGGTATATTCAGGGCTCGACAAATTGTGGCAACCATATTGTGACAGGTGGTAACCTAATCATCACCCCTGGCAACCACATTATTGTAGCCAATTTTTTTCATGTACTTTATTTTCATTACAAATAAATCATCATTGATGGCATTCGAGCATATGCTTTGCGGATGTTTAAATTTGCGTTCTGATTTGTTTACTACGTCCCCACTGTCAGACATAGGCTAATTGTTATATTTCCCACATGCAGGGTTTTGATACAGAAATGCATTTTTCAATTGCAATGGCTGAGTTATTGCATGTTTTCCAGATTCTTGTCATTTATTGTACATGCTACCTTATATTTTCCGGTTTTCAGCTCAGCAACCTCGGTTGCTAGCAAACGCTAGCTAGACTGTTAACATGAATATTTGCAAGCCTCCAAGCACAAACGTCACACTTTAAATCCTACCTGTTGCCTTTAACCATCCACTTATTTACTACTACTGTTGCATCCCTTGACATGTCATCTCATTTTCCTTCTTTCTTTTTCTATTTTTAGCCCCCGACAACTGTTTTGATTTGTCCATCATTTTCCATAGACGGCAACTCAATACTCGTAACTGCTCGCTCAGCGCTCACGGCGCCCCCGCTCCCTCTGTGTCAAAATTCTTTCTTATGAGATGGGCGCATACCCTAGCGGTTCTAAAATGTTTTATAACATTGAGGAAATGCAGAAACGCACAACAGCAGCTATAAATAGAAAATACCAAAAAAAGATTGAATATTTTTAAATTTATTAATTTTTACCATTGCTTTGGCTCCCCCATGGTGCGGCGCCCCTATGCGCCGCATATAGCGCATACCCACTTTTTGCGCCCCTGCAATCAAACCAAAATTATCTGTCATTGTTTGGCTGGTTGAATTCATGGTTGTAGAAACGGTATTGATCATTGATCACCATTTTGAAGCAAAGAACTAGGCCTGTTTTTATTGTATTCGCATGCCAATCAAATACAAATACGTAATTGATTCAGGAGTAATATGAAGCTTAAAAAGTAAAAATAAAGCTGTTGTATAATCAATAGTAGCAAAAGTAACAATTTTAAAAAGCATAAGACAAATACAGATTGGGAGAACAATGCTGACTATTGCGGCTGAAAAATTGTGTAAATTGTGTTCAAGTTTAAGGCCAATTGCAACACTTACAGCTGTCATCAAAGACAAGGCCAGCCAGGCAGTTTTGAACCCAGGTGATGTCGTTGGCACATTGGTAAAAAGACCCTGGAGCATCAGGCTTTGGATACAGCCCACCAGGCCGGCCCACACAGAATTCCCCACTTAATGCCTTGTCTGGAGGCCAATTGCAACACTTACAGCTGTCATCAAAGACAAGGCCAGCCGGGCAGTTTTGAACCCAGGTGATGTCGTTGGCACATTGGTAAAAAGACCCTGGAGCATCAGGCTTTGGATACAGCCCCCCAAGCCGGCCCACACAGAATTCCCCACTTAATGCCTTGTCTGGAGTCTGTGCCCCTGGCTTACTGGTAGTAGTTTCCTTGTCTGGAGTCTGTGCCGCTGGCATAGTGGTAGTAGTTTCCTTGTCTGGAGTCTGTGCCGCTGGCTTACTGGTAGTAGTTTCCTTGTCTGGAGTCTGTGTCCCTGGCTTACTGGTAGTAGTTTCCTTGTCTGGAGTCTGTGCCGCGGGCATAGTGGTAGTAGTTTCCTTGTCTGGAGTCTGTGTCCCTGGCTTACTGGTAGTAGTTTCCTTGTCTGGAGTCTGTGTCCCTGGCTTACTGGTAGTAGTTTCCTTGTCTGAAGTCTGTGCCCCTGGCTTACTGGTAGTAGTTTCCTTGTCTGGAGTCTGTGTCCCTGGCTTACTGGTAGTAGTTGCCTTGTCTGGAGTCTGTGCCGCTGGCTTGCTGGTAGCAGTTGCCTTGTCTGGAGTCTGTGACTCTGGCTTTAGGGTGGTTGTAGATTGCAGTGGAGTGACTCCTATGAAAACATTTGTAAAAAGTTGTATTTATAAATGTTATTAAATTATTATTATTCAAGATACCAAGAGTATTCTGCTCATCGTTCAAGATATGAATGTTCTACAGAATGTGCTTTACCAGTATCAAGGAGTCCCTTGAGATGCCTGATGAGGGGATAGTTCCCCTGTCCACAGAACTGTCCAGTAAAGTCATCAAGGTCAAGAGCCCAGACAAAAGCTCCTCCAAACTTGTTGTCTTTCATGTAACGAACCTTCAGAGAAAATAAGCAAAAACAGGAGGGAAGACTGATTAATGTACTGTACAGCTCTGGTTACTTGTAGTATAACTTTACCCTTCATACTGCTGTTACGGGACAACATATAATACCTTGGTCTCAAAGCTCTCTTTGTTGTCAAATCCCACCCACTCATTTCTTTTAGTAGCATAGGGAACCTTCTGGCTATCAATCCACTGGATAGTGCTTCCCGGAAGGAACGTGCAGATCTGAAACACAAAGAAGTCAGGTCACTTGCTATTATATTTCACCAAAAAACGGGTCACCCTTTTAGTTAGAGTTTTCTTAATGAGAAGTGTATCTGTGAGCAGTAAACATTTCCAGAGCCAGTGACTTAAGACATGGTATTGATGTGAACCTCATAGTAGGACCAGAAGCCAGCCTCCCTGGTGAACGTCCCAGCAGCAGCAGGACCGCTGGTTGGGACTCCAACACCACTGGCTCCACAAGCAAGGCTAAATGTCCGTCCGTAGGTAGCAAAGCCCATTCTCAGCTTTTCCACAGGGACTCCTTGGTCTCGCCAGTACTTCATGGCAAAATCCTGAGAGAGATAAAGAGAAATAGTAAGTGTTTTTTTTCTTCCATTAAACAAGCATTCATGAAAAGATATGAACATAAATCTTGGTTCTCACTGTGTTAAAGAAGATTAGATCTCCTGTGTCATGGGGACCTTGGTATAGGGGGCTGTTGTGTCCTGTTACACCCTCCCAGTTGCCGTGAAAATCATAGGTCATCACACTAATGAAGTCTAGACACCTGTTTTAAAAAGATCACACTTTTCACTGGCCCTTTCAAGTCAAATGTATATATTTTTTGATGAATCACACTTACTTTGCAATTTCTGCTATTTCATAACCAGCATCAATGGTTCCTTTTCCAGCAGCCACTGCTGCAGTGACCATCAGTCTGGGCCGTCCAGTCATAGTGCCCTCTGCCTCATAGGCCTTTAGGAGCTCCTACACAACCAAGAGGATTGGCCACATTGTATTACATGTATAGCTAGTTTGTTATTCTAATAGAATATTCTATTCTGCTGTATTTCAGACCTGACACAGCAGTGTGAATCTCTGCTTGTCTTCTGGGGGGCTCCCTCGAGCTCCAGGGTACTCCCAGTCCAGGTCCAAACCATCAAAACCATGTTTCCTCAGGAAGCTGATGGAGGACTGGATGAACTTCTGTCTGTTGGCTGGGGTCGACACCATCATAGTGAATCTAATTGGAAAAGTTATCATTAAAATAGAAAAAGTACAAATGACGTTAAAAAGGAGTAGAACAGTTGAACCTATTGTTGTTTGTTATTTATGTAAACGAGAAAGTGAAATTTCTCACTGTTGAGTGCCTAAGTTCCATCCACCAACTGCCAGAAGTGTTTTAAGACCAGCATTTCTGTTGGACCAAACAATTACAATTATTTTGATTTGGGTCTGGTTCATTTGGTTTGCTAAACCAATTAAGTGATAAGAAAATAAACAACTCAAACTCCACACAATGCAGCTTATTATGAGCCTAGTTTAAATTCTCTGAATGTGAAAGAAGATGCCAACCTGTCTTTGAGTCCATTGAAGGATTTGTAGAAAGTCCCATCGTTCCATTCGTAAGTGACAAGCTCGTTAGCCAGGTTGATGACAGAAAAAGCATAAATCAGGTGTGTGCACAGGTGTGGGTCAACATTATCAGGCGTGTACTTTCCTGTACCAGGTCTGTACTGGGACCAGTTGGTAAAGTAGCACACAAGTTGAGAGGAAGTACCTAGACACAGAAACAATGTCTTAACATTATGGAACAGCTATTTTTAGCAACAACCTGTTTGACAATATCATATTTTTTTTACTCATTTCACCCTAAAGTAGGCCTCAATTCAAGATGCTGCCTAATATTTGCCATAGCAACAGTATATGATAGCTTACAGATATATTTGTAACATACTATTGTCAGGATTTAGTTGCACCGCTCAACCATTCAAAACATCACTCAAGGGGAGTGACTGTGACACTTAATCGATCAACACACAACACCAAGTTAAAAACTACAGATGTAGTTCTAGCTAAAGTAATTTGGCAAGAGAGTAAACCTACCTATGTGGATCAAGGTCAGGAACAAACCTTCAAAAACAAAGTCAAAAGTCATTCAATAATAAAGCAAACAAAACATAAATTATGGCAATCTAAATAATTAGAGATAGCCTACCTGCTAGAGTGAGAAATCTCATAATGTGTGGGTTCGAAACTAATGGAGGCGTGAGGGGAACATCGCTTATTTATAAGAAAAGAAGGGAAATGGGATGCGTTCTGCTGTCACAATCCCACCCACACACAGTGACAATTGATATGACGCTGGTCTGCAAGGGAGGCACCAAGGGGTGTACCAACAATAGGAACCCAATCTGTCATCAAGATTTGTAGAAGAAGAACTTGTTTTAGTCAGACCCCAGCCCATTTAGTCTATTGAAACTGCATCCTCCAGGCCACAATACGATCATGGATATTTTTACGGACTGTGTGTGCGTAACCTTTCAATGCAATCCTTGAGTTTCACTCAGGTTTCATCAGTGGTGGTTCTAGACACATTTTACAGTGTGCATTGACAGGCAGAAACAAATGATATTTAAACATTAAATACTTTAATTTTGCTTTACATTAAAATCATACAAACAGCTCTGGCTCTCCCTCTTCCAGCTCCTCAGCTCTCTCAACACCCTTAATATCTTTCTCAAACTTTATTTACTGGGACAAAAAAGGCTGCAATGTCCCTTCCTCGATTCATGGTGACTAATAAAAGAAGAAAAACGCTGTATGAAAAATGCTCTATGACGTAAAAGCCGAGAAAAGCACAGCACCATAGATATACAGCACTTCCATAGACTTCCATTGTTATCGAGGAATGCGGAAGTAAAGCGTGTCACACGCGACGTGTGATTCCAAACATAGGTATATACATAGATATATATAACAATAGCCCCAAGAGGCCTAGCATGGCTCTGCCCTCCTACGTACTTCCGCTCAATTTGGATTTAGCTTCAGTAGTAGGTCTGGGAGTTAAAGTCCATATGCCAGGTTAACCACCACAGTTGATTAATGGGTACATAAAGCACTCAAGATATGTATATTATTTGTTGGTGGCCATGATGTTGTGGCCCTCCTCCCCACGCGGTTCGAGAACATTTTGATTTTCCAGCTATGGCAACTAGCTCCTTTACAGTACTGGTGAAGGAGTTGGCTAAGGCGAACGCTTGCGATTGGTTATGGCAAATCAGAGTGGCTCTGGGCGGATACAATAGTTTTAAACTTCAACAGAGGATCCGCCTTCAAGGAAGTTAACGTTTGTCAATGGAGAGATCCCAGACCCTTCGTACAAATGAAATTTACGAGGGTCTGGTTAGGACCAGGCTACAAGAGGCCGTGGTTTACGCTGATTTTAGAACAGGTTCTAAAATCAGCGTAAACCACGGCCTCTTGTGGCTTATTGCTTAATTCTAAAACTGTTACTACAAATATTTGATATGGTTTCATCAATAAAAAACAATTAGAAACAAAATAGTTTAATAATAGACCGTCATTCTTCCGCTACTACAAAGTATAGTTCCAGGGGCGCAAAAAGTGGGTATGCGCTATATGCGGCGCATAGGGGCGCCACACCATGGGGGCGCCAAAGCAATGGTAAAAATTAATAAATTTAAAAATATTCAATCTTTTTTTGGTATTTTCTATTTATAGCTGCTGTTGTGCGTTTCTGCATTTTTCTCAATGTTATAAAACATTTTAGAACCGCTAGGGTAGGCGCCCTATCTCATAAGAAAGAATTTTGACATCTAGATCTGGGAGCGGGGGCGCCGTGAGCGCTGAGCGAGCAGTTACGAGTATTGAGTTGCCGTCTATGGAAAATGATGGACAAATCAAAACAGTTGTCGGGGGCTAAAAATAGAAAAAAGAAAGAGGGAAAATTAGATGACATGTCAAGGGATGCAACAGTAGTAGTAAATAAGTGGATGGTTAAAGGCAACAGGTAGGATTTAAAGTGTGACGTTTGTGCTTGGAGGCTTGCAAATATTCATGTTAACAGACAGGCTAGCGTTTGCTAACACTGGGAACGTAGCAGCCAAATTTGGGTTTAAGGCTAGTTTAGAATATGCAAAACCGAGGTTGCTGAGCTGAAAACCAGAAATATAAGGTAGCATGTAGGTACATTAAATGACAAGAATCTGGAAAACATAATGCAATAACTCTGGTTTACATCAATCATGCACAGTGTGCATTCATGCATAGATTTTCTACCAAACTTGGAGACTTGCAAATATTCATGTTAACAGACTGTTTTCAAGACTAGCTAGTGTTTGCTAACGTGAGCTAAAATGCGGTTGCTTACAGACGAAGTCTGATAAGTTCTAATGCCAAATCGAAATGATTTAACATGTTTTGTTATAGGCTAAGCTAATCTTGCCATTGCAAATGAAAAATGCATTTCTGTATCAAAACCCTGCATGTGGGTTTAAATATAACAATTAGCCTATGTCTGACAGTGGGGACGTAGTAAACAAATCAGAACGCAAATTTAAACATCCGCAAAGCTCGAATGCCATCAATGATGATTTATTTGTAATGAAAGTAAAGTACATAAAAAAAATAGGCTACAATAATGTGGTTGCCAGGGGTGATGATTAGGTTACCACCTGTCACAATATGGTTGCCACAATTTGTCGAGCCCTGAATATACCTATGCTATATATACATATATAATTATTTATAATTATGGTAGGCCTACAGTGACTGATATACTTTAAAATAAACTTTTATTATTTAAAGCCTATACATGATGATGTCCGGCACACTTAGCCTATTTATTTTTTGGGGGGGTGGGGGGGGCGCTAAAATTGTTGCTGCATACCCCTCTGACACTGGGTAGTTGCACCCCTGGATAGACACTCCAAAGGCAAAAAGAAAAGCAATTCGTGTCGCTAACTTAAACTAGGTTTAGTATTAAACTTAACTGCTCACTCTCTTCACTCAGCCGAGTCAGGTAACTGCACTACCGTCTTTTTCGTCACCAGGCCCTCACTACATTCACTACTTCCAGTTTATCCTCACCTAAAGTCCAACGTGACGATTGGCTAGTGACGACACATATAGAATAGTAGTTTTAAAGATAAAGAGCATATCTCGTATCTGCTACACTTGTGACAGATCGGTGTTGAGATTGGGCATGGTTTCATTATAAGCAAGAGTAGCATGTCCTGTATTGACATGGTCAACTATCTGTTCAGTGAATATGTTGACCTTGAAGGTAAGACATTTGACATGAGCCCTGGAAGAAATTGAGATATCACTGCACCTTTGTCTTTCACTTTCAAAAAGGTTTAGGACAATTATAGTTCAAGTCTTTTATTTGTCAGGTACACAGAACCACACAAGGTTAGTCTGGGCACTGAAATTCTTAAGACAAGACAACGCAAGCACCTGGCATAATATATAAGTACACGGAACATATTTACATCTATACTGAGCTTAAATAAGTGAAACTTACAAAACAAGTAACGAACACTAAAATGACAAACAAAAAGTTAGGTTTTTGCGGAGCTCTCGTTGGCGCGGCCATCTCTTAGGCGCACCGCTATTACAATTTTTGAGTAAGGAATAGAAGGGTAAAAATGTGCAGTACCCTTCTGTTTCTTGCTCACAATTGTCGGCCCTTATTGGCAAGCTACAATAACTCCCTTTAAAACGACAACTTGATACAGTTCCTCTCCTGCACTGAACCTCTTCTCCAGCAGGAACAGTTCACTTGGATTGGAGCAGCTGGCCGGGCCAGCTAGCAAGAGATGGTGTCATGCAAAGTAGCTATCTAAAATGTTTTCAAGGGAATCGTGAGCAGTCGTACTACTTTTCTTAAAAAAATGAATAAAAGAAAAGCCTAGTAATAATAATTAAATGGCTATGCCTGGGCGTACCTATACGACAAAAGATTTTGACAATTTAAGGACTGCTGGCTGTGTATACATTGCAAAATAAAATCTGTCATACATGACGGAACGTGGAGTTCAATGTAGTGCGTGTAGTTTGTTTGTGTATTATTTATTGGAGTCATCTGAGCTACATGGTTGTGTGTACTACACATTTCTAATGAGGATTATTGACATATTTATTTGATGCGTTCTATCTGTATACAAGTAGGCCTATGTCCGAATGGTACACATGATGTGGCGTACAAAAACGTCACAATGGTGTATATCATTCTTCAATAAAACATTACAGAGCTACTTCACAATTTCTTCTGAACAGGTAACGCTAGGTGAATAGTAACTTGAAGAATATTGTAATCTTTCTCCGAAGATTTTCTCAAGCTCTTCAGACACTTTGGTGCTTTTTGGTGAGTAATTCTTATTTACACTGTAATGTTTCCCCTATTTATTGTAATATTACACAAAACATAATTTCATGCTAAATTTAATTCACACTTTAGTTATGCAGTTACCGTAAATATCATGGCTGTACAACTAAGTACATGTCTCTCAGATTCAAAATTATAATACATTTAAACCAAGTTTTGATAATAAATCAATAAAGCTTATTAATAATAATAATAATTTAATGGCTCTGGTCGGTAACTATACAGACAAGAAAAATGTTGCGAATTTAATGGACTGCTGCATGGGCTGTATGGATTTCAAAATCAAATCTGTCCTACATGACGGAACGTTTAGTGCAGATGGGCCAAGTAACAATCATTGCATAGCCTATTTGTGTAGTTTGCATAGTGGGCATTGTTTGCGTATTATTTATTGGAGTCATCTGACCTACATGGTTGTGTGTAATACACATTTCTAATGAGGAATATTAACATATTTATTTCATTCGTTCTATCTGTATAAAAAGTATGTCCTAATGCTACAAATGATGTGACGTCATAAAAAACGTCATAATGGTGTATATAAACATTACAGAGATACTTCACATTTCTTCTGAACAGGTAGGTTAATAGTAACTTGAAGACTATTGTAAGCTTTCTCAGAAGACTTTCTCAGGCTCTACAGACAATTTTGTGCATTTTGGGTGAGTAATTCTTATTTACACATGAACGTTTCCCGTATTTATTGTAATGTTAGGCCTACACAAAACATAATTTAATGCTAAATTTGATCCACACTTTCATTATGCTGTTACCGTCTATATCATCGCATCAAATACATTTAAAGCACGTTTTGATGCATGGTTTTATTTTTGTGTTTTGTTTTAACAACATCATTAAAAAGAGACAAAACTCGGTCCGCAAATGGCCTGTAAAACAATTGGCCTGTAAAACAAACCTCAACAGCATTACAAAAGTTACAATTTTTGTCTCTCAATTTCTTCACAGCCAATCATTGTGAGCCGAACATGCCGAACGACGCAGAAATGGTAAGAGCCTTATCTCAACTTAAATTTAAATGTTTGAACAGCAAACATGGTCAAATATCTCTCTGAGTGACTGTGTCTCTACTGTAGGAAGTTGATGATGGGACAACTAAGGATTGGAAAACCTGGGACCATCTTTCTCTTCATTCCTTTAATGATGAAGATTTTCTGGTAAGTCTGTGCACAGTGATAAGTGAAATGGATGTAACAATATGATACGAGTTTGTCTGAACTTAAACAGTAAAACAGCAAACATGGTCAAATACCTCTGAGTGACAGTGTCTCTAATATAGGAACTGGAACGTGGTGGAAACACTCGCCGACAGACTGTAGATTGCGATGACCTCTCTCTGCATTCAGTCAGCGAGACAGATTTTCTGGTCAGTTTGTGCATCAAAAGTATCAAGGTAGATTACATTTTGTAGATAGACTGTGTGAACAATATGTTCCAATCCGACTCACAGTCTGATGAGGACCGTGACCACCAGGAGAATCCACTTCTGGATAAAACCCTGGTATGTGTATGTGTTTGACAAAAGGTCAATTAATTGGCCTGTCTTTCTGTTAGTGCTGAATCAGCTTTTCCCTCACCATATGGATCTTCACATTTGAACATTTTCTCTCTGCCCTTTGTACTTTACTTTTGTTCTCCCTAGAATCATGTTATGGATGACGAAGCCCAGGCCCATCTTCCTTCCTCTGTGAGAGCCGTGACCGAGCCTTGTGCCACTAATGACGTGCACCCCACCATGCTAGACGAGAAGAGGCGCAACAGGGTTAGGGTTAGTGCCACTCTTAGTGCCACAAGAGCCATGAAAAGGTTCCAAAAATCCCTGGTTGCCCTGGAACGGGACCTTATGAAAACCAAGGCGGACATCCTGAACACCAACGAGTACTTCAAAGAGATGTCTCGTGTGAAGAGCCAGGGACAAGGCCGGATGGGTGCGTCTCTGAGAAGACTCGTAGATAACGTCAGAGGGAAGAGGCTCCAGAGGATTCAGGCGCATAAGTATATACAGGTCAGCCAAGATTTCGATGCGCTGATCCAAGTGATCCAGAACGACTGCAGAGCTGAATTCAATCTGACGGGCCTGGAGGACTGGAAGAGAGAGGTTAAGAGGCTGCACATGGCCTGCAGGGCCTGCACTGAGAGGGTTCAACCACCCGAGGTGTGTAGTTCCCCACCACAGGTCCAACCCTCTCAGGAACAGAAATCCTCCATCCAACCATTTGTAAGTAATCAATACAGAGACTGCATGTATTCATTTATTCAGCTCTTGTTTGATTCAAAGTATGGCATGGCACTGTTTGTTGATTATCATCCTAAATAACTATTGGAAAGATCCCAGGTCCCACATGCCAAAAGGTTATGTCTTATCTCGTCTCCCCAGGATCTATCTGTGACAGAGACCACTCCTGTGGTCCCCTTCACTATTGAGGATGCCACTGACTCACCCCCTCTGACTCCTCCTACTCCCGAGGCCCTCCTCCCCAACCAGCAGCTTCCCCGGGCTTTGACTCCCCTCAACAATGTCACTGTTGGAGTTGTGAGTCCTACATGGCCTGAGACTCCGCCTTCTGTAGGATATTTACCCCCCCCTCGTCTGCCACCAATCCAAAACCTGAGCGCTGATGCAAAGAAGCTGCTCCAAGGAGGACTGGAAGAGCTTCAGCAGGTGAGTCATCATCATCATAGGAAAATATATGATGATATGATGTTAAAGCATAAATCCCAATTTGCACAATATTGACTGTATTAATTGCGGACTAACGAGGCTGGAAAAGAACCATGATTTCATTGGTTTAATTTTTTCTCAGATCGTTGATTTGTCCATGTAAGCTTGTGTTCTGCTCTCAGGATGTAACGGAGGAGATGAAGATTGACAAAGGGGAGAAGAAGGATGTCAAACAACTGACTGTGTGGGAAGTCAGTAACAAACAGCCAGAGGGAAACAATGTGAAGGAGGAGATCAAAAAGAAAAAGGAGAATGTGGGAAAGAGGTGAGGACAGATAGCAGGAAGGCTAAATGAAGAGTAGTAGAATGTGGGTAAAGACAGTAAGTAAGGATGAGAGAATGTGTACTGGTATGGCAGATTACATTTTATGTTTTTTCTTATGATTGACAGGTTTCTCCAGTGGCTGTCGAGAAAACTCACATGCGGCTGTTGTTCAGATGTTTAACAAACATCATGCATGAATACCCATACTCTTTCTCTCTCTCCGTCTTTCACTACACAGAGATGTAGACATACACACTTATGATGTAATCAGTTACACAACACTCTTACACACACACACATTCTCTTTCTTTCTCTCTCTCTCTCTCTCTCTCTCTCTCTCTCTCTCTCTCACACACACACACACACACATTCACCCTCTCTCTCTTTTTCTCTCTCTTTTTCTCTCTCTCTCTCTCTCTCACACTCTTACACACTCTTACACACACACACACACACACACATTCTCTCTCTCTCTTTCTCTCACACATACACACACACACACACACACACACACACACACATACATTCACCCTCTCTCTCTCTTCTCTCTCTCTCTCTCTCTCTCTCTCTCTCAAACACACACACACACACACACACACACACAGAGATGCTTGACTTAATGTTGTTCTCAATAAACTTATCATTTTGTGTTTCATTTGGTATTGCTTTTTGATGGTTACTACTTGATGATTATTACTGCACTGCTTCACGTGGGCTTGCTGTAGTGGAGATGGACTACTAGTGTTTTCTTCCGGGAGTGTGATAGAGGAAAGAATAATGAATGGTCACACACAAAATATACACAGAAAAAAATCTACAAATATTGTTAGAATGTAAACTTGACAAAATGTGTAGTCTAAACTGGACTTTAGGACGTAGTGGACTTGATGGACAATCTCATATGGCCGTCACCTCCTAGACAAGAACCTCAGCAGCGAAAGTTGGATCCCTCGGCATCAAAACACTTCCTGATGTCACAGTTTGGCTCTCACAACGTATGCTGTATCTAGCCAACCAACCAACGTGACCGTGACACATCTCCAATATTATTCAGAGGACTGGGGCCCTGGGACTGGGTTCTCCGTACGTCGCTAACTCAGTCAGTTGGATTTGATTGTTGACGATTTGTCATGATCTTGGATTGTTAGGTTCTTCGAAGCTCATCCTGGACTTGATGTCATAGCAACAGGTCCGTAAGCTTGAACCTGCTCGGGAGCAGTTTTATTTGATGTATGCTACTTTTTTCCAGCCCTCTTTCTTGGATTTTGCAGACTTTGAGGTGTTCCCTGGCGTTTTGATTAAATCTTAAAATTCAGAGTAACCTTCGAGCAAGCTGTTGGCTTTCTGGGGCGCTCTTTTTGGCCATGGTGAGCAGCCGTAGACTTAGCCTATGTGAGCAGCCAATAGCAACGTTGTTGATTAAGGTTTCTACTATACATACCATACATACCCCCTTTTAGACCAACGCATAACTCAATCCAGCTATACGAAGTATAATTATATACTATTATAATTATATAGGCTACTAATTGTCAGTTGCTTTGTGTTTAGCTTTGTAAACTTTATGTTGATTTATTTTCTTTGGTCCTGTCCAGCCCTCCCCTTGTCCCTGATTATTATTTCTTCGTTACCATTATTATTTACTATACCGTGGCAGCAAAATAAAGCCTTATCATTCCATCGGTACCATTTGTTTCCGTGTCCTTGCTCGCACTCCTTGCTCTACGCACCCTTCACTGGCCTTTGAGAGTCCCTGGGCGGTGGCAGGGGTCAGGTTCCCTCCGTTATAGGCATAGACACATAACAACCAACATAAGTTCTAGGCTACATTAAGTTATATTAAGTTTGATTATATTGTTGGTCAGCTTATCAAACCTTATCAAACTCGAATTAAACCAGTTATAAAACTGGTATTAAATGTTAAGACATGACACTGATCAAATCGCATCCCTTTGATGCTGCTTGTAACTGATACACTGATGTTTGTCAGAAAGTTAAGTCAAGTTTTCCAAACCTTATTCCAATTAGACCAGATGTGTAATCTATAAGCAATGAAAGTGTGTTAGCTGGCAGAGAATGCAAATTAAAGTCTCTGTAAAGTGACATTAAAATATGTATTCTGAGTTTGTCACACCACAGAACATTTTTCCTAACCACCCAGCCACATTTTTTTTTTAAAGAAGCCAAGTAAAGTCATCACATTTTTTTAAAAATTAGCTGTTTTCGCAGATCTCAAATCCTGGGGGCGTGTTTGCATAGGTCGCTGAAACCACGCCCACTTCGCTGGAGAAGAATACAGGATCTGAGTCTCTAAACCCCAGGCATACTAGTCTCAATCCTAACCTGACCTAAGTGAAAAGGATATAATAGTTGGGGCTGTAGGTTTTGTACCTGTCACGGAGATGACCTAAATTACAGAATACAGATATAAGTGGCCGTATGCGCAACTTACTTGCTATTTCCCCCAACTACCATACTCCCCTGGCAGAGGGTGAGACGCCCCTACTTCAGAGAGGATGAGGAACTTGACAGTATAAACAGATACTGTCAATGTTGAAACTAGTGATGATTTATTGTACTGGAACAATTTGTAATAATAAAACAAATATAAAGTGTATAGAGATATATCACCCTTCACAGATGTAACTCAGAAATGTTCCCAATACTGTTAGCCAACCTACTAAACTTGAGCACTCAAATGTGAATAACCATGCTTATCTAAGGAAAATGTAATTAAACACCTTTCATTCACTGTTTCAAAGTATTGAAAATTACTATAATTAAATTGTAATATAGATTCAAAACAGTGCAACTTAACCGATTAGCAGCGGACACCACCGACAATAGACAATGACTGTCACTGGCCAGCGTCCTCTCACCCAGTAGTTGTCTTAAACAAAAAAATAGGTTTGGTCCATACCATCAGAAAAATACAACGTTCCAAGTGGAAGTGTCCTTTAACAGTCCTACAATTCAGTTCCGATGTCCGATGTCCAAAATGTTATTGGTGTTAGCATGTACCAAGGCGGCAAATCAATTAACGAAAGTTTCAGTCCATCTCTCCGTCGCATTCGCTGATAACACAACTCTTCTTCACTTTAGATTGACGGTAAATAACACAAAATCAGGTTACTTAACCTCAAACCTTCTCTCTAGTTCGCCCTCGGTCACTGGAGCTCTGGAGCAGTCTCTGGATGGCAAGGACTGTCGACCTCAGCGGCCGCGAGGATCAAAAGACAACTAGCTAGCGCAACCCAACGCAATTCTAAACTTTTTCCTCTGGCCGGTGTACTGTGCTTTGCTAACGTCTTAACGGATACACATCTCTCTATAGAATAGTGCTTGTCTTAGTGTATCACAGACATGACTTGCTATGTAATAATGGATGATTTGGTTTTAAAGGAATCACTTGAATTGTGATAAGACTGTCTTTGCAATCGTATTGAAGTGGATGTGCTGGACAATCAAACAGGGGTGCAACTACCCAGTGTCAGAGGGGTATGCAGCAACAATTTTGCCCCCCCCCCCCCCCCTTTAAATAATAAAGGTTTATTTTAAAGTATATCAGTCACTGTAGGCCTACCATAATTATAAATAATTATATATGTATATATAGCATAGGTATATTCAGGGCTCGACAAATTGTGGCAACCATATTGTGACAGGTGGTAACCTAATCATCACCCCTGGCAACCACATTATTGTAGCCAATTTTTTTCATGTACTTTATTTTCATTACAAATAAATCATCATTGATGGCATTCGAGCATATGCTTTGCGGATGTTTAAATTTGCGTTCTGATTTGTTTACTACGTCCCCACTGTCAGACATAGGCTAATTGTTATATTTCCCACATGCAGGGTTTTGATACAGAAATGCATTTTTCAATTGCAATGGCTGAGTTATTGCATGTTTTCCAGATTCTTGTCATTTATTGTACATGCTACCTTATATTTTCCGGTTTTCAGCTCAGCAACCTCGGTTGCTAGCAAACGCTAGCTAGACTGTTAACATGAATATTTGCAAGCCTCCAAGCACAAACGTCACACTTTAAATCCTACCTGTTGCCTTTAACCATCCACTTATTTACTACTACTGTTGCATCCCTTGACATGTCATCTCATTTTCCTTCTTTCTTTTTCTATTTTTAGCCCCCGACAACTGTTTTGATTTGTCCATCATTTTCCATAGACGGCAACTCAATACTCGTAACTGCTCGCTCAGCGCTCACGGCGCCCCCGCTCCCTCTGTGTCAAAATTCTTTCTTATGAGATGGGCGCATACCCTAGCGGTTCTAAAATGTTTTATAACATTGAGGAAATGCAGAAACGCACAACAGCAGCTATAAATAGAAAATACCAAAAAAAGATTGAATATTTTTAAATTTATTAATTTTTACCATTGCTTTGGCTCCCCCATGGTGCGGCGCCCCTATGCGCCGCATATAGCGCATACCCACTTTTTGCGCCCCTGCAATCAAACCAAAATTATCTGTCATTGTTTGGCTGGTTGAATTCATGGTTGTAGAAACGGTATTGATCATTGATCACCATTTTGAAGCAAAGAACTAGGCCTGTTTTTATTGTATTCGCATGCCAATCAAATACAAATACGTAATTGATTCAGGAGTAATATGAAGCTTAAAAAGTAAAAATAAAGCTGTTGTATAATCAATAGTAGCAAAAGTAACAATTTTAAAAAGCATAAGACAAATACAGATTGGGAGAACAATGCTGACTATTGCGGCTGAAAAATTGTGTAAATTGTGTTCAAGTTTAAGGCCAATTGCAACACTTACAGCTGTCATCAAAGACAAGGCCAGCCGGGCAGTTTTGAACCCAGGTGATGTCGTTGGCACATTGGTAAAAAGACCCTGGAGCATCAGGCTTTGGATACAGCCCACCAGGCCGGCCCACACAGAATTCCCCACTTAATGCCTTGTCTGGAGGCCAATTGCAACACTTACAGCTGTCATCAAAGACAAGGCCAGCCGGGCAGTTTTGAACCCAGGTGATGTCGTTGGCACATTGGTAAAAAGACCCTGGAGCATCAGGCTTTGGATACAGCCCCCAAGCCGGCCCACACAGAATTCCCCACTTAATGCCTTGTCTGGAGTCTGTGCCCCTGGCTTACTGGTAGTAGTTTCCTTGTCTGGAGTCTGTGCCGCTGGCATAGTGGTAGTAGTTTCCTTGTCTGGAGTCTGTGTCCCTGGCTTACTGGTAGTAGTTTCCTTGTCTGGAGTCTGTGTCCCTGGCTTACTGGTAGTAGTTTCCTTGTCTGAAGTCTGTGCCCCTGGCTTACTGGTAGTAGTTTCCTTGTCTGGAGTCTGTGTCCCTGGCTTACTGGTAGTAGTTGCCTTGTCTGGAGTCTGTGCCGCTGGCTTGCTGGTAGCAGTTGCCTTGTCTGGAGTCTGTGACTCTGGCTTTAGGGTGGTTGTAGATTGCAGTGGAGTGACTCCTATGAAAACATTTGTAAAAAGTTGTATTTATAAATGTTATTAAATTATTATTATTCAAGATACCAAGAGTATTCTGCTCATCGTTCAAGATATGAATGTTCTACAGAATGTGCTTTACCAGTATCAAGGAGTCCCTTGAGATGCCTGATGAGGGGATAGTTCCCCTGTCCACAGAACTGTCCAGTAAAGTCATCAAGGTCAAGAGCCCAGACAAAAGCTCCTCCAAACTTGTTGTCTTTCATGTAACGAACCTTCAGAGAAAATAAGCAAAAACAGGAGGGAAGACTGATTAATGTACTGTACAGCTCTGGTTACTTGTAGTATAACTTTACCCTTCATACTGCTGTTACGGGACAACATATAATACCTTGGTCTCAAAGCTCTCTTTGTTGTCAAATCCCACCCACTCATTTCTTTTAGTAGCATAGGGAACCTTCTGGCTATCAATCCACTGGATAGTGCTTCCCGGAAGGAACGTGCAGATCTGAAACACAAAGAAGTCAGGTCACTTGCTATTATATTTCACCAAAAAACGGGTCACCCTTTTAGTTAGAGTTTTCTTAATGAGAAGTGTATCTGTGAGCAGTAAACATTTCCAGAGCCAGTGACTTAAGACATGGTATTGATGTGAACCTCATAGTAGGACCAGAAGCCAGCCTCCCTGGTGAACGTCCCAGCAGCAGCAGGACCGCTGGTTGGGACTCCAACACCACTGGCTCCACAAGCAAGGCTAAATGTCCGTCCGTAGGTAGCAAAGCCCATTCTCAGCTTTTCCACAGGGACTCCTTGGTCTCGCCAGTACTTCATGGCAAAATCCTGAGAGAGATAAAGAGAAATAGTAAGTGTTTTTTTTCTTCCATTAAACAAGCATTCATGAAAAGATATGAACATAAATCTTGGTTCTCACTGTGTTAAAGAAGATTAGATCTCCTGTGTCATGGGGACCTTGGTATAGGGGGCTGTTGTGTCCTGTTACACCCTCCCAGTTGCCGTGAAAATCATAGGTCATCACACTAATGAAGTCTAGACACCTGTTTTAAAAAGATCACACTTTTCACTGGCCCTTTCAAGTCAAATGTATATATTTTTTGATGAATCACACTTACTTTGCAATTTCTGCTATTTCATAACCAGCATCAATGGTTCCTTTTCCAGCAGCCACTGCTGCAGTGACCATCAGTCTGGGCCGTCCAGTCATAGTGCCCTCTGCCTCATAGGCCTTTAGGAGCTCCTACACAACCAAGAGGATTGGCCACATTGTATTACATGTATAGCTAGTTTGTTATTCTAATAGAATATTCTATTCTGCTGTATTTCAGACCTGACACAGCAGTGTGAATCTCTGCTTGTCTTCTGGGGGGCTCCCTCGAGCTCCAGGGTACTCCCAGTCCAGGTCCAAACCATCAAAACCATGTTTCCTCAGGAAGCTGATGGAGGACTGGATGAACTTCTGTCTGTTGGCTGGGGTCAACACCATCATAGTGAATCTAATTGGAAAAGTTATCATTAAAATAGAAAAAGTACAAATGACGTTAAAAAGGAGTAGAACAGTTGAACCTATTGTTGTTTGTTATTTATGTAAACGAGAAAGTGACATTTCTCACTGTTGAGTGCCGAAGTTCCATCCACCAACTGCCAGAAGTGTTTTAAGACCAGCATTTCTGTTGGACCAAACAATTACAATTATTTTGATTTGGGTCTGGTTCATTTGGTTTGCTAAACCAATTAAGTGATAAGAAAATAAACAACTCAAACTCCACACAATGCAGCTTATTATGAGCCTAGTTTAAATTCTCTGAATGTGAAAGAAGATGCCAACCTGTCTTTGAGTCCATTGAAGGATTTGTAGAAAGTCTCGTCGTTCCATTCGTAAGTGACAAGCTCGTTAGCCAGGTTGATGACAGAAAAAGCATAAATCAGGTGTGTGCACAGGTGTGGGTCAACATTATCAGGCGTGTACTTTCCTGTACCAGGTCTGTACTGGGACCAGTTGGTAAAGTAGCACACAAGTTGAGAGGAAGTACCTAGACACAGAAACAATGTCTTAACATTATGGAACAGCTATTTTTAGCAACAACCTGTTTGACAATATCATATTTTTTTTACTCATTTCACCCTAAAGTAGGCCTCAATTCAAGATGCTGCCTAATATTTGCCATAGCAACAGTATATGATAGCTTACAGATATATTTGTAACATACTATTGTCAGGATTTAGTTGCACCGCTCAACCATTCAAAACATCACTCAAGGGGAGTGACTGTGACACTTAATCGATCAACACACAACACCAAGTTAAAAACTACAGATGTAGTTCTAGCTAAAGTAATTTGGCAAGAGAGTAAACCTACCTATGTGGATCAAGGTCAGGAACAAACCTTCAAAAACAAAGTCAAAAGTCATTCAATAATAAAACAAACAAAACATAAATTATGGCAATCTAAATAATTAGAGATAGCCTACCTGCTAGAGTGAGAAATCTCATAATGTGTGGGTTCGAAACTAATGGAGGCGTGAGGGGAACATCGCTTATTTATAAGAAAAGAAGGGAAATGGGATGCGTTCTGCTGTCACAATCCCACCCACACACAGTGACAATTGATATGACGCTGGTCTGCAAGGGAGGCACCAAGGGGTGTACCAACAATAGGAACCCAATCTGTCATCAAGATTTGTAGAAGAAGAACTTGTTTTAGTCAGACCCCAGCCCATTTAGTCTATTGAAACTGCATCCTCCAGGCCACAATACGATCATGGATATTTTTACGGACTGTGTGTGCGTAACCTTTCAATGCAATCCTTGAGTTTCACTCAGGTTTCATCAGTGGTGGTTCTAGACACATTTTACAGTGTGCATTGACAGGCAGAAACAAATGATATTTAAACATTAAATACTTTAATTTTGCTTTACATTAAAATCATACAAACAGCTCTGGCTCTCCCTCTTCCAGCTCCTCAGCTCTCTCAACACCCTTAATATCTTTCTCAAACTTTATTTACTGGGACAAAAAAGGCTGCAATGTCCCTTCCTCGATTCATGGTGACTAATAAAAGAAGAAAAACGCTGTATGAAAAATGCTCTATGACGTAAAAGGCGAGAAAAGCACAGCACCATAGATATACAGCACTTCCATAGACTTCCATTGTTATCGAGGAATGCGGAAGTAAAGCGTGTCACACGCGACGTGTGATTCCAAACATAGGTATATACATAGATATATATAACAATAGCCCCAAGAGGCCTAGCATGGCTCTGCCCTCCTACGTACTTCCGCTCAATTTGGATTTAGCTTCAGTAGTAGGTCTGGGAGTTAAAGTCCATATGCCAGGTTAACCACCACAGTTGATTAATGGGTACATAAAGCACTCAAGATATGTATATTATTTGTTGGTGGCCATGATGTTGTGGCCCTCCTCCCCACGGGGTTCGAGAACATTTTGATTTTCCAGCTATGGCAACTAGCTCCTTTACAGTACTGGTGAAGGAGTTGGCTAAGGCGAACACTTGCGATTGGTTATGGCAAATCAGAGTGGCTCTGGGCGGATACAATAGTTTTAAACTTCAACAGAGGATCCGCCTTCAAGGAAGTTAACGTTTGTCAATGGAGAGATCAAATTACATTTACGAGGGTCTGGTTAGGACCAGGCTACAAGAGGCCGTGGTTTACGCTGATTTTAGAACAGGTTCTAAAATCAGCGTAAACCACGGCCTCTTGTGGCTTATTGCTTAATTCTAAAACTGTTACTACAAATATTTGATATGGTTTCATCAATAAAAAACAATTAGAAACAAAATAGTTTAATAATAGACCGTCATTCTTCCGCTACTACAAAGTATAGTTCCAGGGGCGCAAAAAGTGGGTATGCGCTATATGCGGCGCATAGGGGCGCCACACCATGGGGGCGCCAAAGCAATGGTAAAAATTAATAAATTTAAAAATATTCAATCTTTTTTTGGTATTTTCTATTTATAGCTGCTGTTGTGCGTTTCTGCATTTTCTCAATGTTATAAAACATTTTAGAACCGCTAGGGTAGGCGCCCTATCTCATAAGAAAGAATTTTGACATCTAGATCTGGGAGCGGGGGCGCCGTGAGCGCTGAGCGAGCAGTTACGAGTATTGAGTTGCCGTCTATGGAAAATGATGGACAAATCAAAACAGTTGTCGGGGGCTAAAAATAGAAAAAAGAAAGAGGGAAAATTAGATGACATGTCAAGGGATGCAACAGTAGTAGTAAATAAGTGGATGGTTAAAGGCAACAGGTAGGATTTAAAGTGTGACGTTTGTGCTTGGAGGCTTGCAAATATTCATGTTAACAGACAGGCTAGCGTTTGCTAACACTGGGAACGTAGCAGCCAAATTTGGGTTTAAGGCTAGTTTAGAATATGCAAAACCGAGGTTGCTGAGCTGAAAACCAGAAATATAAGGTAGCATGTAGGTACATTAAATGACAAGAATCTGGAAAACATAATGCAATAACTCTGGTTTATCAATCATGCACAGTGTGCATTCATGCATAGATTTTCTACCAAACTTGGAGACTTGCAAATATTCATGTTAACAGACTGTTTTCAAGACTAGCTAGTGTTTGCTAACGTGAGCTAAAATGCGGTTGCTTACAGACGAAGTCTGATAAGTTCTAATGCCAAATCGAAATGATTTAACATGTTTTGTTATAGGCTAAGCTAATCTTGCCATTGCAAATGAAAAATGCATTTCTGTATCAAAACCCTGCATGTGGGTTTAAATATAACAATTAGCCTGTGTCTGACAGTGGGGACGTAGTAAACAAATCAGAACGCAAATTTAAACATCCGCAAAGCTCGAATGCCATCAATGATGATTTATTTGTAATGAAAATAAAGTACATAAAAAAAATAGGCTACAATAATGTGGTTGCCAGGGGTGATGATTAGGTTACCACCTGTCACAATATGGTTGCCACAATTTGTCGAGCCCTGAATATACCTATGCTATATATACATATATAATTATTTATAATTATGGTAGGCCTACAGTGACTGATATACTTTAAAATAAACCTTTATTATTTAAAGCCTATACATGATGATGTCCGGCACACTTAGCCTATTTATTTTTTGGGGGGGTGGGGGGGGCGCTAAAATTGTTGCTGCATACCCCTCTGACACTGGGTAGTTGCACCCCTGGATAGACACTCCAAAGGCAAAAAGAAAAGCAATTCGTGTCGCTAACTTAAACTAGGTTTAGTATTAAACTTAACTGCTCACTCTCTTCACTCAGCCGAGTCAGGTAACTGCACTACCGTCTTTTTCGTCACCAGGCCCTCACTACATTCACTACTTCCAGTTTATCCTCACCTAAAGTCCAACGTGACGATTGGCTAGTGACGACACATATAGAATAGTAGTTTTAAAGATAAAGAGCATATCTCGTATCTGCTACACTTGTGACAGATCGGTGTTGAGATTGGGCATGGTTTCATTATAAGCAAGAGTAGCATGTCCTGTATTGACATGGTCAACTATCTGTTCAGTGAATATGTTGACCTTGAAGGTAAGACATTTGACATGAGCCCTGGAAGAAATTGAGATATCACTGCACCTTTGTCTTTCACTTTCAAAAAGGTTTAGGACAATTATAGTTCAAGTCTTTTATTTGTCAGGTACACAGAACCACACAAGGTTAGACTGGGCACTGAAATTCTTAAGACAAGACAACGCAAGCACCTGGCATAATATATAAGTACACGGAACATATTTACATCTATACTGAGCTTAAATAAGTGAAACTTACAAAACAAGTAACGAACACTAAAATGACAAACAAAAAGTTAGGTTTTTGCGGAGCTCTCGTTGGCGCGGCCATCTCTTAGGCGCACCGCTATTACAATTTTTGAGTAAGGAATAGAAGGGTAAAAATGTGCAGTACCCTTCTGTTTCTTGCCCACAATTGTCGGCCCTTATTGGCAAGCTACAATAACTCCCTTTAAAACGACAACTTGATACAGTTCCTCTCCTGCACTGAACCTCTTCTCCAGCAGGAACAGTTCACTTGGATTGGAGCAGCTGGCCGGGCCAGCTAGCAAGAGATGGTGTCATGCAAAGTAGCTATCTAAAATGTTTTCAAGGGAATCGTGAGCAGTCGTACTACTTTTCTTAAAAAAATGAATAAAAGAAAAGCCTAGTAATAATAATTAAATGGCTATGCCTGGGCGTACCTATACGACAAAAGATTTTGACAATTTAAGGACTGCTGGCTGTGTATACATTGCAAAATAAAATCTGTCGACGGAACGTGGAGTTCAATGTAGTGCGTGTAGTTTGTTTGTGTATTATTTATTGGAGTCATCTGAGCTACATGGTTGTGTGTACTACACATTTCTAATGAGGATTATTGACATATTTATTTGATGCGTTCTATCTGTATACAAGTAGGCCTATGTCCGAATGGTACACATGATGTGGCGTACAAAAACGTCACAATGGTGTATATCATTCTTCAATAAAACATTACAGAGCTACTTCACAATTTCTTCTGAACAGGTAACGCTAGGTGAATAGTAACTTGAAGAATATTGTAATCTTTCTCCGAAGATTTTCTCAAGCTCTTCAGACACTTTGGTGCTTTTTGGTGAGTAATTCTTAATTACACTGTAATGTTTCCCCTATTTATTGTAATATTACACAAAACATAATTTCATGCTAAATTTAATTCACACTTTAGTTATGCAGTTACCGTAAATATCATGGCTGTACAACTAAGTACATGTCTCTCAGATTCAAAATTATAATACATTTAAACCAAGTTTTGATAATAAATCAATAAAGCTTATTAATAATAATAATAATTTAATGGCTCTGGTCGGTAACTATACAGACAAGAAAAATGTTGCGAATTTAATGGACTGCTGCATGGGCTGTATGGATTTCAAAATCAAATCTGTCCTACATGACGGAACGTTTAGTGCAGATGGGCCAAGTAACAATCATTGCATAGCCTATTTGTGTAGTTTGCATAGTGGGCATTGTTTGCGTATTATTTATTGGAGTCATCTGACCTACATGGTTGTGTGTAATACACATTTCTAATGAGGAATATTAACATATTTATTTCATTCGTTCTATCTGTATAAAAAGTATGTCCTAATGCTACAAATGATGTGACGTCATAAAAAACGTCATAATGGTGTATATAAACATTACAGAGATACTTCACATTTCTTCTGAACAGGTAGGTTAATAGTAACTTGAAGACTATTGTAAGCTTTCTCAGAAGACTTTCTCAGGCTCTACAGACAATTTTGTGCATTTTGGGTGAGTAATTCTTATTTACACATGAACGTTTCCCGTATTTATTGTAATGTTAGGCCTACACAAAACATAATTTAATGCTAAATTTGATCCACACTTTCATTATGCTGTTACCATCTATATCATCGCATCAAATACATTTAAAGCACGTTTTGATGCATGGTTTTATTTTTGTGTTTTGTTTTAACAACATCATTAAAAAGAGACAACTCGGTCCGCAAATGGCCTGTAAAACAATTGGCCTGTAAAACAAACCTCAACAGCATTACAAAAGTTACAATTTTTGTCTCTCAATTTCTTCACAGCCAATCATTGTGAGCCGAACATGCCGAACGACGCAGAAATGGTAAGAGCCATATCTCAACTTGAATTTAAATGTTTGAACAGCAAACATGGTCAAATATCTCTCTGAGTGACTGTGTCTCTACTGTAGGAAGTTGATGATGGGACAACTAAGGATTGGAAAACCTGGGACCATCTTTCTCTTCATTCCTTTAATGATGAAGATTTTCTGGTAAGTCTGTGCATAGTGATAAGTGAAATGAATGTAACAATATGATACGAGTTTGTGTGAACTTAAACAGTAAAACAGCAAACATGGTCAAATACCTCTGAGTGACAGTGTCTCTAATATAGGAACTGGAACGTGGTGGAAACACTCGCCGACAGACTGTAGATTGCGATGACCTCTCTCTGCATTCAGTCAGCGAGACAGATTTTCTGGTCAGTTTGTGCATCAAAAGTATCAAGGTAGATTACATTTTGTAGATAGACTGTGTGAACAATATGTTCCAATCCGACTCACAGTCTGATGAGGACCGTGACCACCAGGAGAATCCACTTCTGGATAAAACCCTGGTATGTGTATGTGTTTGACAAAAGGTCAATTAATTGGCCTGTCTTTCTGTTAGTGCTGAATCAGCTTTTCCCTCACCATATGGATCTTCACATTTGAACATTTTTTCCTCTGCCCTGTTCCTGCACATTGTACTTTACTTTTGGTCTCCCTAGAATCATGTTATGGATGACAAAGCCCAGGCCCATCTTCCTTCCTCTGTGAGAGCCGTGACCGAGCCTTGTGCCACTAATGACGTGCACCCCACCATGCTAGACGAGAAGAGGCGCAACAGGGTTAGGGTTAGTGCCACTCTTAGTGCCACAAGAGCCATGAAAAGGTTCCAAAAATCCCTGGTTGCCCTGGAACGGGACCTTATGAAAACCAAGGCGGACATCCTGAACACCAACGAGTACTTCAAAGAGATGTCTCGTGTGAAGAGCCAGGGACAAGGCCGGATGGGTGCGTCTCTGAGAAGACTCGTAGATAACGTCAGAGGGAAGAGGCTCCAGAGGATTCAGGCGCATAAGTATATACAGGTCAGCCAAGATTTCGATGCGCTGATCCAAGTGATCCAGAACGACTGCAGAGCTGAATTCAATCTGACGGGCCTGGAGGACTGGAAGAGAGAGGTTAAGAGGCTGCACATGGCCTGCAGGGCCTGCACTGAGAGGGTTCAACCACCCGAGGTGTGTAGTTCCCCACCACAGGTCCAACCCTCTCAGGAACAGAAATCCTCCATCCAACCATTTGTAAGTAATCAATACAGAGACTGCATGTATTCATTTATTCAGCTCTTGTTTGATTCAAAGTATGGCATGGCACTGTTTGTTGATTATCATCCTAAATAACTATTGGAAAGATCCCAGGTCCCACATGCCAAAAGGTGACGTCTTCTCTTGTCTCCCCAGGATCTATCTGTGACAGAGACCACTCCTGTGGTCCCCTTCACTATTGAGGATGCCACTGACTCACCCCCTCTGACTCCTCCTACTCCCGAAGCCCTCCTCCCCAACCAGCAGCTTCCCCGGGCTTTGACTCCCTTCAACCATGTCACCGTTGGAGTTGTGAGTCCTACATGGCCTGAGACTCCGCCTTCTGTAGGGTATTTACCCCCCCCTCGTCTGCCACCAATCCAAAACCTGAGCGCTGATGCAAAGAAGCTGCTCCAAGGAGGACTGGAAGAGCTTCAGCAGGTGAGTCATCATCATCATAGGAAAATATATGATGATATGATGTTAAAGCATAAATCCCAATTTGCACAATATTGACTGTAATAATTGCAGACTAATGAGGATGGAAAAGAACCATGATTTCATTGGTTAAATTTTTTCTCAGCTCATTGATTTGTACATGTAAGCTTGTGTTCTGCTCTCAGGATGTGACGGAGGAGAAGAACATTGGCAAAGGGGAGAAGACGTATGTCAAACAACTGACTGTGTTGGAAGTCAGTGACAAACAGCCAGAGGGAAACAATGTGAAGGAGGAGATCAAAAAGAAAAAGAAGAATGTGGGAAAGAGGTGAGGACAGATAGCAGGAAGGCTAAATGAAGGAGTGGTAGAATGTGGGTAAAGACAGTAAGACCCTCAGTGTAAGGATGAGAGAATGTGTACTGGTATGGCTGATTACATTTGATGTTTTTTCTTATGATTGACAGGTTTCTCCAGTGGCTGTCGAGAAAACTTACATGCGGCTGTTGTTCAGATGTTTAACAAATCATCATGCATGAATACTCATACTCTTTCTCTCTCTCTCTGTCTTTCACTACACAGAGATGTAGACATACACACTTATTACGTAATCAGTTACACAACACTCTCACACACACACACACATGCTCTTTCTCACACACACACACACACACACACACACACACACACACATACATTCACCCTCTCTCTCTTTTTCTCTCTCACACACACACACACACACACATATTCACTCTCTCTTTCTCTCTCTTTCTCTCTCTCACACACACACACACACACACATACACACACATTCAGTCTCTCTCTCTCACACACAGATGCTTGACTTAATGTTGCTCTCAATAAATTTATCATTTTGTGTTTCATTTGGTATTTCTTTCTGATGGTTACTACTTGATGATTATTTCTGCACTGCTTCATGTGGGCTTGCTGTAGTGGAGAAGGAGTACTGTTTTCTTCCGGGAGTCTGATAGAGGAAAGAATAATGAATGGTTACACACAAATATACACAGAAAAAACCCTACAAATATTGTTACAATGTGAACTTGACGTAGTGGACTTGATGGACAATCTCATATGGCCATCACCTCACAGACAAGAACCTCAGCAGCGAAAGTTGTATCCCTCGGCATCAAAACACTTCCTGATGTCACAGTTTGGCTCTCACAACGTATGCTGTATCTAACCAACCAACCAACGTGACCGTGACACATCTCCATTCTCCAATATTATTCAGAGGACTGGGGCCCGTTCTCCGTACGTCGCTAATTCAGATAGCTGGATTTGATCGTTGACGACTTGTCATGATCTTGGATTGTTCGGTTCTTCGAAGCTCATCCTGGACTCGTTGTCATAGCAACAGGTCCGTAAGCTTGAACCTGCTCGGGAGCGTTTAAAAAAAGAAAATGTATGCTTACTTTTTTAAGTGCTATGTATGCTACTTTTATGAGCAGCCAATACCATACATTCCCCCTTTTAGACCAACGCATAACTCAAACCAGCAATACAAATTATAAACAACATGGGTGTTCGAAAAACCGAATTAGCCAGATCATGATTAGCAAGATGATGTCATCTTGGATGTGTCATTTGATCTCAGATGTAATAAGCGACGTACGGAAAACCATTATGCCTATGCGGAGAACGGGCCCCAGGGGTCATGACCCAATCCGCAACTGCAATTGCAGTGTTGCCAATTTAGTGACTTTGTCGCTATATCTGGCGACTTTCCAGACCCTCTGGCGACTTTATTAGCAAAAAAGCAACTAGCGACAAATCTAGCGACTTTTGTTGTCATTTGGTGGATTATTGTGTTGACAATAGCCTGGCTGCCAGCGCAACTTCTCACCACCCACTAAAAAATGTGGTTGGGAAGTTGGGTCTGGAGGGTCTCGTATTGGGAACAACTACACAAAACTAGGATCTAGGCGGACCAATTAAATTGCCAGGGCAGGCTTTATACGATGATGGACAAATGATCAACAGTAACGTAATCAACAACCCTTGAAAGAGCCCTTGGGTTGAATTCGTTTTCAACAAACAACATATCACGTTGCTCTGATTGGTTGTAGGTCTATCCAATTGAGCGTAGAGGCATTTGCTTTACGAGTTTGGTTGAAACACGCCCCGTAGTCACAGCCCAACAGAGTTTTCAGACTCATATTCTGACTAGAATTATGAGTATGACAACGTCAGGCTATGTTGACAAAGCACTGAAAAAGCATCTCACGAGAGTACAGCGAGAGCTGTCGCTGTCTCCTCTCCACTCACACAGCGCCTGCGCAGGCAGTCTGACTCGATAGCAGACCCACAGTCCCAGCCAGACCGCACCGTGACCGCTCTGAGCAAGAACTGCCTGCAAACGAATCGCGCGTGCGCAGCTTACCTCCAATTACAGACGATGATTTTGAGCAGTTGGCAGTTGCTTGGTGGTGACTCGATATTTGTAGATATGTTTTTGTTTAAATATTCACGTATTTTCGTCTCACACTCAAATATCCCTCACACTCTGTCACAGACAGTCAGTCTCAGTCACACACAAGCTGACACAACGTTTTTGCAGTTTATTGACAGTTTATTTGCAGTATTTACAGTTTATTTGCATTGTTGTATGGCTCAGTCAAAAGCTTACAGCCAGAAATATAAGAGGGAGTGGGAGTCATACCCTGAATTCAAGGGTTGGTTGAAGCCACATGTCGGGGATGATACACTGGCATACTGCCTGTATTGCAAATCTGACTTTTAAGCAAAGATAGGTGACGTAAGAAAGCACATGGCAACTAAAAAGCATGCTCAAAAGGCAAAACCCTATGGTGCCACACCAAGCAAGTTGCCTGTTATAAATAAAAACATTTCTTCTGGTAAAAGGGCTGAGTCAACCATTGCTATGGCTATTGCTGAGCATTGTTCGATGTTAGCATGCGACCACATTGGGGAAGCATGCAAAACTGCTTTTGCAGATTCAATAGCTGCCACTCATTTCCGTATGCACCGGACCAAGTGCACAGAGATGATCAATAGCGTTTTGGCATCATATTTTTTGAAGAGATTAGTGGCGGATGTGGGCGAGCAGCGATTCCGCCTCCTCCTCGACAAGTCCACTGATGTTAGCGTATCAAAGTACCTTGGCGTGGTTATCAGGTACTTCAGTCAGACCAAGAAAACGTTTCCCTCAACATTTCTGGGGCTTGTCGAGTTGGAGGCTGGAGATGCCAGAACTATAGCCCGTTCTGTTTTGGCTTTGCTAGAGACATGCGGCCTTAAAAAAGAGAAACGCCTGGGCATAGGGACAGACAACGCCTCAGTTATGACTGGCGTTAACAATGGGCTGCATAAGGTACTGAGGGAGAATTGTGGCCTGAAAGAGCTTGTCCTCATCCGCTGTGTCTGTCACTCTCTGCAGCTTGCTGTCAGCCATGCTTCAAAGGACACTGTCCCCCGCAGTGTGGAGTACTTAGTAAGGGAGACTTACAATTGGTTTTCAGTGTCTTCAAAGTATCCTACAGGGCTAATTTGAGACAATAAACCGTGGTGAGAAACCCTTGCAAATTACTAAAGTGTGCGCTACCCGCTGGCTGTCCATTGAACCAGCGGTTTCACGCATTGTGTTTCGAGCACTGTTACATGGCTGAGGTTTTGTACTCCATGTACAATGACCCTCAAAATGTGCTGTACTTGACATTTCTGAAGTCAGTGCTGGGTGAGGTACAGTTGGTCATGAAGGCTTTAGAGGGAGAACAAGCAGACCCACTCAAGCTACTCAAGCTAGCCAATAGAAACCGTATCTTGGGTACCTTTTTGAAGCGAAGACAGCTGAGCTCCACCTCTCACCTGAGGAGGAGTGCAACGTCAGAAGGAGATCTGTAGCCCTCACCATCTCCCTGACCAATGAGCTTCGGGAGAGACTGCCAAACAATATTGAAACGCTGCAGGGCATGTCGGTTTTCAATGTTGGGGGAACTCTGGCGCATGCTAACAGCTTTGGTGAAATTGAAAAAATCACCAAGCTTCTTGGGTACTCTCCTGTAGACATTGATAAAATTATCCAGCAATGGCGTGTCATCCATCTGTCTAAGTGGAATGAAATACATAACACAGTGGGCTTTTGGAGTGAAGTTTGGCAGTTTAGGGATGCGGCTGGCCTCAACCCGTTTCAGGAGTTTTCCCAGTTTGCTGTGTCTGTTTTGTCCTTGCCCCACTCAAATGCTGAAATTGAGAGGGTTTTCAGTCAGATGAGTGTGGGCAAAAACAAAATTTCGAAATCGGATGTCCTTGCAGACCCTAAACTCCGTCCTGTATGTCCGCTATGGTCTGAGGCTGTCTGGAGAGGCTTGCTATGAGCACACGCTGCCAGATAGCGTTTTACAGCATTTTGGCACATCAGCTGCTTACTCCTTTAAGGCAGCTCCCTCAGTATCTGAACCTGCCATGGATCTGGATGGAAGTGATGATGACTCCCTCTGTCTGTGAGCCAGTCCAGATGTGGGTGTACATTCATTAGGCCACTGCATAGGGGAAAAAAAGAAAAAAAGCATATATTATAGTTATATGGAAACAACAAAAGTAAGTCGACATGCATTAGGCCTAGGGATGGAGATTTTAACTGATTTCACAATTCGAATAGTATCCGAAATTATTTTCGAATATCCGGATAATCTATTTTGTTAATGTGGTTCCGTTATGTAATTAGCCTGACGTGACGCAAAGCATACAGTAAACACATAAACCACCACACATACTGGCAATAATTGGGACTGTTAAGCTATTAGATTAAATAAGGGTTGAATAAAGAAAACAAATGAAAGATCAATTTATTAACATGACGAAAAGACAATGAACTTGAAAAAACGCTGCGTCTTCAGATGTAGGCTCTTAATTTGGCGGAGAATCGATTAGCCTATTATTATGTGAAATAAAAAGTAGGCTACATTGGACTAAATTAAACACATTGGGTAGGCTATCCTCGATAAAAACGAAAGATCCACATGGAGAACTATTGCATATTAACTTGGATATAAACTTGGAACCGGAATCCTATAGGATACGGTGCGCCACCACACAATGCAAACATAAACAGCCAATTACGCTAGCTCTACATGGCTACTGGTAAGAAAATAAATAAGCCACAACTGCATTAGCCATATGCATTTTTATTCAGGAGAATTAGCATGTAAACATGCTCAGGGGAGAGGCGAGTACGGAGTCGATTTACGAGCAGGCCGGCGTAGAAAAGACTGCTGGACCTGAGGTTGCTGCGAGGTACTGCTTAGCCAGGACACTATGCTTCTTGTAGCGCCAAATGAAATGAAAGGAGACTCGCAGCAGAATACAGGCGTAGCCTACCTTTTTTGATGGTTTTCATCATTTTCTAACGTCACAACTATTAGAATTCACAACACAACGGTTTTTCAATAAAATGTTTTTTTTTTTTTATTAAACTACGCTCATAAGTATTCGAAAAAAGTATTCGAATACTAACTTACTTTAGGATATCCGGATATTCGATTAACCACGCCCATCCCTAATTAGGCCACTGCATAAAAAAGATAATAACAAAAAGCTAACGTTATAGTTATATGGCAACAAAAAAATATGTTTGTAAATACGTAAATAGTTTGTAAGTATACAGTATACTTGATGAACTGAAAGTGTACTACATAGGCTACTTTACAGTATTCAAAAGTGAACCTTGAAATACACTACAAGTGTACTTCAAAGTGTACTAAATGACCTAAAAAGTGGGCCAATTCAGTTTACTTAGTACAAAAATAGTATATAAATAAGTACACTGCTAGTATACTTTAAATAACATGATAATAGTATACTTTTTATACCAAGTATATAAACTTGAAGTATACTTCTTTATTGTAAGGGGATATACTAGCCTGACGATGTCATACTCATAATTCTAGTCAGAATATGAGTCTGATACTGCTCTATTGGGCTGTGATTATGGGGTGTGTTTCAACCGAACCAGGAAAAAAATGCCTTCTTCGCTCAATTGGATATAGCTAGAACTAATCAGAGCACCGTAGTATGACCATAACGTAGACCTTCGGATACATTAAACTTTTATCGGATCCCGTAGGAAGGACGGAAAAAACATATTTTCGATCGACAAATGCCTCAATCGCGTTTCTCTGTTCCTCTTTCAAAGTTAATGTGCTGTCAATGTCTTCTAAAACAGACTCGAATCTCCAAATTTCAACTCTCCAGTGGCAGCCATGTTTGTTGAAAACGAATTCAACCCAGAAGACACATGGCAACGTCTTGTCATGTAGGAAAGGTTTGTGGAAAGGTCGCTGTTTGATGACGTACTTTCTATTGCGCAGCCACTGGTATAGGCTACACGTGTGTAAGTTTGGTTTACATGTTTGGACGTTGTTGCTTAACTGTTAGAAATACTTATTGACTTTTGTGGGCGTAAGACATCCGTTGGTGATTTCCTTTGGGTTTGCAAACGCAGGCGGTAGTATGGGAAGGGGTCATTCTTGCTATCTGTCTAACTACCTAGCTAGTAGCTAACCAGCTAGCAGTAGGTGGTTAAATAAACACGGAGTAGGATATTCCTTTTTAACATCCCGTAAACTTTCCTTTAGCGAGCTAGGTTCAGCCAGCTACCCATTTAGGTGTTAGTTGGGAACCTTCTAAGTGAAATCATGACAACCGAAGACGTGGAACGGCTGCTGATCCAGTTTCAGGATGAGGCTGGGGAGGCACTGGGATCCCCCTTTGACGTTCCACTGGACATCACCCCTGACAAACTACAGCTGGTGTGCAATGCGCTGCTGCAGAAGGTAAACAACGGTTCAAATAGGAATATGTCTTGTTGTTATCTCTCAGGTCGTCAGGACCTGCAGTCTAAAGGCGGAGTTTCTAAAACATTAGCCAGTTAGGGTTCTTGTAAAAATCGACTGTGTTCTGCAACAGGAGGAGCCCGTCCCATTGGCTTTCTTCGTACGCGGGGAAGCGGAGGTCGTGTCTAGTCTGGGAGTGTGTGTGAATGCTCTGTGTGTCGAGACGGAACAAGTTCTGCCCGTGGTGTACCAACCACAGGCCGTGTTCAGAGTCCGTGCTGTGGCCCGCTGTACCAGCTCTCTACAAGGACACACAGAGGCAGTCATATCCACCTCATTCAGCCCCACTGGCAAGTGAGTACCAGGTTCCCGTCCACCGAGTGTGTGTACACATACTCAGGAATACATACTCCTGGGCCAGTCCATGATTGTTGATATCTCTCGTTTTCCCTCTGTCAGGTACTTGGCCAGTGGCTCTGGGGACACCACAGTGCGTTTCTGGGACTTGACCACCGAGACACCCCACCATACCGCCAGAGGTCTGCTTAAGTGACTCTTATCCAATAAAGCATCTGTAGTCATGTGATATGCTGCTGTCCAGAGAGTTGTGTGCAAAACTTGTATTTTCTTCTCGGCTAATCAGTATATCCTGTACTCGTCTAGGCCACACCCACTGGGTTCTGACCATCGCCTGGTCACCTGATGGAAAAAAGCTTGCCTCGGGTTGCAAAAACAGCCAGGTGGGGTGTACACACACACACACACACACGGTGGGGTCATACATGGTCACTGTGTGTTACAATATGCCTGTCTCTGTAGATCTTTGTGTGGGATCCGGTCTCTGGGAAGCAGATTGGGAAGACACTGACAGGACACACCAAGTGGATCACCTGGCTCTGCTGGGAGCCACTGCACCTGTGAGTAGATCCCCTTCCTGCCTCCAAAACACTCCCATCTGTCTCATACTCGCAACAAAGTGATATGAATAGCCGACAACATGAATCCACCATCTCGCCGGTGGTGTTTTCTACACTACCCAATAACCCCCGTTTCTTTTCGCCCCTCTCAAATGTTACCTACATGCACACCCACCTTCCTCCTCGTCTGGGCAGTAACCCAGAGTGTCGGTACCTGGCCAGCAGTTCCAAGGACGGCTCTGTGCGTGTGTGGGACGCGGTGCTGGGCCGCTGTGAGAAGATCCTGACGGGCCACACCCAGTCTGTCACCTGCGTGAAGTGGGGCGGAGACGGACTCCTCTACACCTCCTCTCAGGACAGGACGGTCAAAGTGTGGAGGGCCAAAGACGTAAGTGTGTGTGTGCGCATACTTGCGGTATCCATTTCACATGATAGTATCATTTATCTATGTGTGCTTGTATCCAGTAGACGGATTGGTTGATTGGTTGGTGTGTGTGTATGTGTGTGTGTAGGGTGTCCAGTGCAGGACGCTCCAGGGCCACGCCCACTGGGTGAACACCCTGGCCCTCAGTACGGACTACGTGCTCCGCACTGGGGCCTTCGAACCTGCTACTGCCACAGTCAACCCTCAAGACCTCTCTGGATCACGTGAGTCTGTCTCTCTCTCTCTCTTTATTTCCTCTGTCTCTGTATCTCGCTCTGTCATCTTCTGACCTCAGACCATAAGCCAAGTAGTGTGTAGGAGGGTATACAGGTGCCGGTGGAAAATGTCTATTCATAAAATCTGTTTCATCTTCCCAGTGGAGGAACTGAAGGAAAGAGCCTTGCAGAGGTACAACAAAGTCAGGGTAAGTGTGTTTGGCTGCTGTGCATGTGCACATGTGTGTTAACTGCTAGCCTCATTAGCACGATATAGCACACCCTGACCACTGTGTGTGTCTGCGCGCGCACTAGGGCTCGACCCCAGAGCGCCTGGTGTCGGGTTCCGATGACTTCACCATGTTCCTGTGGAACCCGGCAGAGGACAAGAAGCCCCTGGCGAGGATGACGGGCCACAGCGCCCTGGTCAACGAGGTGCTCTTCTCCCCGGACACCCGCCTCGTCGCCTCGGCCTCCTTTGACAAGTCCATCAAGGTCTGGGACGGCCGCACGGGCAAGTAAGGACTGGGACCGGGCCTTTAGCACAGTCTGTCCGGACGAGAGAAGCGTCACTGTCCGGCGTCGTCGTTTATTTGCCACTGTTGCCCACTGGGTGGGTGTCGCTAACCGTTTGTGTGTGCGCGCAGGTACCTGCTGTCCCTGCGCGGCCACGTGGGGTCCGTGTACCAGGTGGCGTGGTCGGCAGACAGCAGGCTGCTGGTGAGCGGCAGCAGTGACAGCACGCTGAAGGTGTGGGACGTCAAGACGGGCAAGCTGAACATGGACCTGCCCGGACACGCCGACGAGGTGAGACCGACGGAGAGGGAGGTGGATGAATGCCCAATGGCGGACAGTTGAAGGTGGTGACGGGTGGTGTGTGTGTGTGTTTGGGGGAGGGTCTTAAGAAGTCACTAGGAGGTTTGAGAGGCAGCGGGGAGTTAAAGAGGTGACCTCCTCGTCACGGTCATGTTGTTCCTCCTGCAGGTGTTTGCTGTGGACTGGAGTCCTGACGGACAGAGAGTAGCCAGCGGAGGGAAGGACAAATGTCTGAGGATGTGAGTACGACCTCCCTTTTCAACCTCTGCAGTTGAGCTTTCTTTCTTCACCCACTCTCTTTTCTGTGTCTTATGCTGTGTGTGTGTGTGTTCCAGATGGAGAAGGTAACCCTGTTCCCAGGCCCTTCTACCGCGACTTTGCACCAGCCAACCGACCAATCACGTGCCCCGCCGACGTCAGAAGGTCAGCCTGCTCGCACGCGTCACCGTGGGCGGAGCCGGGAGACAAAGACTTGACCTAATCCCCCACTGGCCCACAGCGCAGCGTTTGTCAACAAAGACCATACGTCAGAGGGCTATAGGCCACGGGGCACGAGACAGTGGAGGAAGGAAGGGATAAAGGAGGGATAGAAGGATAGAGAGGTGAATGGATAGGAGGAAGGAGAGAGATGGGAGGGGTGGACCGAACGAAAGGAAGGAGGGAACGACAGTATGAAAGAAAAGAAAGGTGGGGACGGGGGGAGGCCGGAAATAGGGTGAGGAAGGAGAACCGGCGAAAAGAGAGGGAAGCTTTCAGCCGAAGCAGGAGAAGAGGGTTGTCTGGCCTGCTGTACAGGTCAGCCACGAGCTGATCCAAGTAAGAGCAGCATGTGTGTGCCCTCCTTCTGCTTGGCCTTAGGACACAGCAGACAGGACAGCAGGTGGAAGGGCTAATGCAGCCGACACTGACCTGCTCTCACAGGTCTTAATCTCCTTC